>NC_087504.1:4009864-4309864 GCF_036417665.1 Passer domesticus
TATCTACAGATCAGATAAGCTCAGTGCTCTGTAATTTTAAATTTTGCACATTAAGACACTTAAGGGTGTTGGTATGGAGCACACAGCATTGTTCTTTGCTGGATTTAACCCAATACTTCAGTGAAGACACAGAACTAGATATATAAACATAAATATATATATATCTATATAATGTATGTATAATATTATAGGCCACACTAAAAGGCTCCTGTGGTATCAGAGAGGTACAAAAAATTAGGGTTTGTTCTTTTGATGTTCCCACTTTGTGTCTGTGGTGCTTCATAGCTGCTCCTCTCCATCCTGTGAGGGTGGGCAGGCCCTGGCACATTGCCCAGAGAAGCTGTGGTGCCCCTGGATCCCTGGCAGTGCCCAAGGCCAGGCTGGACAGGGCTTGCAGCAGCCTGGGCTGGTGGGAGGTGTCCCTGCCATGGCAGGGGCTGGCACTGGATGAGCTCTAAGATCCCTCCCAGCCCAACCCATTCTGAGATACTGTGATTCACCTGTATTTTCTGCTGTACAGCTCCAAATGCTCTTTCCCTGTACCTTCCCTCACAGTTGCCATCGCAGCCAACGGGCTGCAGCTGGCGGGGCCGGGGGCGGACGGGGTGCAGGGGCTGCAGACCCTGACCATGGCCAACGCCGGCGGCTCCCAGCCCGGGACCACCATCCTGCAGTACGCCCAGACCTCGGACGGGCAGCAGATCCTGGTGCCCAGCAACCAGGTGGTGGTGCAGAGTGAGTACCCCCTGGGGACGTGGTGACAGCCCCGTCACCGTGAGTGCCACCTGCTAATGCTGCCCCGTTTGTGTCCCTGTTTGTCCCCTAGCTGCCTCTGGGGACATGCAGACGTACCAGATCCGCACCACGCCCACCACCTCCTCCCTGCCCCAGACCGTGGTGATGACATCCCCTGTCACTCTGACATCCCAGAGCAGCAAGACAGATGACCCACAGCTGAAACGAGAGATCAGGCTGATGAAGAACAGGTACGTCAGTGCACCTGAGCTGCTGGGTTGGTGAGTTTAATCACGTGCAATCGCTGAGGTTGGCAAATCCTTCCATGATCATAAAGTCCAAGCTGTGACAGATCTCCACTGGAGCACAGAGTGCCACATCCAGGGATGGGGACTCCAAACCTCCCTGAGCAGCCCCTGCCAGTGCCTGACCATCCTTTCCATGGAAAAAATCCCCTTGATGTCCAACCTGAACCTCCCTTGGCACAGCTTGAGGCTGTTTCCTCTTGTCCTGTCCCTGTTCCCTGGGAGCCTGACCCCCCACCCCTGACTGCCCCTCATGTCAGGGAGTTGTGGAGAGGGAGGAGGTTCCCCCCTGAGCCTCCTTTTCTCCAGGCTAAGCTGCTTTCCCAGTTCCCTCAGGAGTTCTCCAGACCATTCTCCATATGCTCCAGCCCATCCATCTTTCTCTTTCAGTGAGGGTCCAGAACTGGAGGGGCCTCAACAATGGGGGGCAATCCCTGCCCTGGGGCTGTGCCACAGCATGGCTGGTACAGCCCAGGTGCCCTTGGCCTCCTTCCCCACCTGAGCACACCTGGGCTTGTGGGAGACGGTGACCCAAACATGGGAAATTGTGACCAAGACATGTTCCCTTGAGTCTCACAGTGTGGAGAAGCCAAAACTGGGTTTCCCCTGCAGATTGGCTGCCATGTGTTACCAGATCCTGCTGAATTTCCTGCTCTCCTCAGGCAGTTTTGGCTCGGTTTTGTTCCTCACTGCAGTTTCAGCTCTCTCGTGTTGGTCAGTATTGTGACGTTCAGAAAATAGATCTCACAGCTAAAATCAAGAACTCTGCTTCTCTGTTGCAGAGAAGCTGCCCGGGAGTGCCGTAGGAAGAAGAAGGAGTATGTGAAATGTTTGGAAAATCGAGTGGCAGTCCTGGAAAATCAGAACAAAACTCTAATTGAAGAGCTAAAAACTTTGAAAGATCTTTACTGTCATAAAAGTGTGTAAGAAGAGAAGGTAAAAACCTTTGGGGACTGGTGAAATATCAGAGGAGAATTTTTTTTTTATACTGAATTTTTTAAACTAGATGAAAGGTCAAAAATGAAACTTTTCTACCTAGATTTCACAGCTCAAAGACTCTATAGATTTTCTTTACAACATGTTGGTGACAAAGTACAAAGAGGAAACAAGAAAACCTCACCAAAATTCCTGCTGGCACAACTGGAAACTGCTGAATTCAAGATTGCAGCTACAGTGGAAGGACAGTCACGTGTGGCAAGGCAGGTGATGAGAGTTTCTTTGAAAATTCCTAGGAATGCCTCTAATAAGGGAGGCAAAATTTGGTTACAAAGAAAACATGGATGAAACAGAATCCTTGCCAGAGCTGACATTATTAGTAACATTTATAACCAGTGTATGTTTTGATTTCTTACTCTTTTTCAAGCCTTTTTCCTTCAGTTATTTGTCTGTAAATATTTTTATTTTAACCTGTAAGTTGGTATTTACAGGTGCAGATGATAAAAAAGCTGATACTTTGCTCGAGGTATAAATTATGTTTTTACTCTTTCTCAGATGACAATTTTAAAAGTTGGGATGATTTTTTTTCCATGTTTGCCGTGTTTATCAGATTGGGGAAGGATCTGCAGAAGGCAGCAAGAGGCCTGGTCCTGGAAATGTCTGAGGCACAGAAAATTGTGTTGATTTTCCTAGAGAATTCAACACATCAATGATCTTAAAGCACAGTGTGAGGGACAAGGATGGGTGACAACAGTTCTGAAGAATTTCTGAGATTCAACTTCTCAAAGTTTTTAATTTCACAGGAGTTTGTTCTTAGTTCTGGGCATGAGGAACATCGATCATTGAAAATTAAATTGTGTGCTGATCATATCTACAATTAAAGACTCAGAGCTTGTCCTGGCTGGGGATTCTCCTGGGCTTTGGAACATGAAACCAAATAGAAGAAAAATGATGTAGTGAAAAATGAAAGATCTATACCAAAGGGTCATGAGGTTCTAATCTCTGGTTTATTGCTGGAAGTAGTGCAAAATTACAATTTCCAGCCTAATTTTGTAAGGTAGGAGCTATTTTGCAAAGTAATGGTATCTTTGTAAGCAAATACTATATTGCAAACAGGGAGATGGTTGGTATATTTTGTAGCTAAATTGTGATCTTTACAAAACCTGAAATTGAGTTTCTATACGTATTTTGACAGTTTATATCTTTCATTTTAGTAACCAAATGAAATATTTTGTGAACCAGATTTTCAAGGATATATTTTTATGGATAGAACAAAGTCAAATGAGATCCTCTTTGGTGTAGGAGATACTTGAATTAATTTTGTATGTCTGTAGGCAACTTGCAGAAAAAACAGATCCTAAAGAGTATTGGGGGGGGGAAAAAGAGGGAAAAAAAAAAAAGAAATTAGGGCTTTTTACTCCCCAGAGTTGACAATATCTGCACATTAGATCTCATTGTGTCAGAGAGTCCAGTTTGTACAATTTAAATTTGTTTCAGGTGAAAATCAAAAGTTTAACATGATCAGGACTCCTTTACCTGGGGGATTTCCATTCTTGGAGACCCCCAGGGCTGTCTGGCTGTGGGCAGGACACGGTCCTGGGCAAGGTGTGACCCTGCTGGTCAGGCCGTGGTCTTGGGCAGGTGCTGTAGGTGACTGCAGTGCTTCTTGCATGAGTAATAAACCATTTTCCTAGCTGGGATTGAATCCTGCTTCCAGTTCTGTCAGCGGGAATTACACAATGACTGTTCTGCTGTTCTGAGGTGTTAGAGCTCCGTGTGTGTCGTGCTAGCTCAGATCTGGATGGAATTCCAAGCTGTGCTCCCTCCCTGGATGTGTAATCCCATGGTCAGTCAGTATTTTTGATTTACTCCTTTGGGAATTAATGGACTTTTAGCAAGCAGAGCTCTTTGCCATGAGGAATCTGCATTCCACAATCTCCTGGTTAGTGGGCTAGAAAAGGATATTTTTTTTTCCCCTGAAGTTCCTAAGCCTCTGTTGTGGGCACAAGTCCCAGTGCATTTCCTTTAGGCCAGGCTGGAGTGGGACTCCTGGTTGCCATCATGTCAGAAAAAAAGCTTTGTGACACATCAGAAATAAGGTTGGGAAAGTCCTAAACTGAGGGAGCTGCTCCTGGAGAGGTGTCGGTGTTTCCCGTTTCTTTGGTGGAATTTCAGGAGAGTTGAACAGCCTGGAATGTGCCTGGAACATGCACCTCAGAGAACTGGACCTTTCCTCAGCTGTGTGTAACCTGGCATGTGGGAGAGGGTTTGACCTACAGTTCTGAACTGCTTTGGGAACTCTGTGGTAGCTGATCCTCACTGTGTTCTCTTTTTTCCTTTTGTAAGATGGAACAATAATAAACAAAAACTATCAAGTGTTAAGACTGTAAAAACCTGGTGGCCAATTCTTCTTGTATCCAGCAAGGGAAGCACCTGTCCTGCCAGACACACCAGGAGTCCATTTTTATACTCTTAAAATACTGTGTTGGAAAGAACAGCTGGTTTTTCATCATGGGAATATTAAACAGTAACACAAGTTCGCTCTTTAAGCACTGATCATGAAGTTCTTAGTTTGGATTTACTTTCAAATCTCGATTTTAAAGAGTAAAATCTCATTCCTGAGGGTAAAAGATGCAGCAGCTGATGCTGTTCTGCTGGTTGGTTCCAAACAGTCCGTGCTTTCCATGAATTGTAAATAGTTGTTGAAACAATTAATGGTTGCAAATTTTGATCTTGGTAAATAAAGTCGCTAAAATATTATAATTCTGCTGGTCCCTATTTATTTTATTGAAGTTAGAGCTGCAGTGGTGGTGACCAGGTGTGAATACCTGTGTGGGATCAAGTCATATGACAGCCAGGAATAAATAATAGTCAGGTTTGGTGGATTAAATGGCACTTGTACACACCTGCCAGTGGTAAAAATCATGAGTGCAGAACAGCTTTTGCCTTCCTGCAGGGCTTTGTTACCTTCTTAGTTTTCAACAAGCTGAGCCACAGTTAAGGTTTGGTTAATTAAATGGTTAATTAAAACCTTAGTGTGCTCTGCTGGTTTTTACCCGGCAGAGGGAGCATCTGCCCTCCCCAGACCCTGGTGGCGTCACTGAGTGTTTTTAACCTTCTGATGGCTGGAAAAGCACAGAAATAGGGTGGGAAGAAAGTGTTTCCAGTCGGTAACATTTCTATATTCAATTTTCCTTATTAGTGCCGAGGCTGTTTACTGCTTCCTCTCCTGTCAGTGTGGATATCAGAGGCAGGAAAAAAAAATACAATGGCAAACATGACTCCTAAAAAGTAAGTGCACATCCTTTGGCTCTTGGATTTATTGTCAGTCAGGAGGGAGCTGGTGAGGACCCTCTACAAAATCCGTGTGAGCACTGTGTGTACCAGAGTCAGGAGGATGGTGAGTGTGGTGCTCACGGGGTTCCAAGTCTTGTTAGTCAGCTGAAGTTTTGCTTTTATCCATTTTCCGTACTGAGACAGGCGCACGTAGATGCCGGGGTACCTGGGGCGGCCGCAGCCCACCCCAAAGCTGGCGATGCCAATGAGGTAGTACTTGTTGGTGTCAGGGTGGTAACACATCAAGGGGCCCCCGCTGTCGCCCTACAAAGGAACACCACAAAAACCAGCAGCATGTCAGGGTTTCCTTGCGGGAAACGGTTCAGGCAGTGATCAGTCTAGTTTTTAGATTTGTTTTAAGCAGCTCAGTTAACTGGACAGTCACAATGGCAGTAACGTGTGGGCAGTGGCACATGGACAACTCAAGGTCAGTCTGGTGTTGCTGAAAGACACAGAATCATCCCTGAGGTTGGGAAGGCCCTCAAGACCATCAAGTCTGCCTGATCCTCATCTTGGCACCAGACCAGAGTGCTTGTCACCCACGTCCAGCTTGGACATCTCCAGGGGTGGGGACTCCAGCACCTCCCTGGGCAGCGCCTTCCAATGCCTGAGCACCCTTTCCATGGAGGAATTCCTCCTGATTCTGGTCAAGACTGCACTGACCAGAGCCCCAGGCCTGCACTGCTTCAGTATCTTTTAACTCAGATTCTGTTTTCTCTCTGCACCTTTTCATGCCTAAACCTAAACCTTCACTCCTCCCTTAATTGGGGAAATTGTCCACACGGTGTGGGAGCTCCAAGAGACAGTAATGAACACACATCCTGTGTCTTGGCCGTGTCACCTGCTCAGGGAAAACTGCTGAGAGAAGCAGGAAGTTTATCAGACAAAGCACTTAGGATACATTATGGAGTTTAATTAGTAATGTCTCCATGTCCCAGCTGGTGCTGCAGCTTCTGCCAGTGCTTTGGACCTGAGAACTGGCTTTTCTGAGAAAGAGGTGGTGATTGCTCAGAATTTAAACCAAAATCATGCCACATCCCTGAGCCACCTCCTAGAGCCCTATCCCTGAACCATATCCCTGAGCCTTACCTGTGTCCAGTGCTGCTCTCCAGCATAAGAACAGCTGAGACATACGTGTGCTTCATGCACACTGTATGGTACAGTGTCCAATGTTTTGTCTCATATATAGTTTACTGACACCTTTATGGCATAAATATGTTGCTTTCTTTATCCTTCCTCTTTGTTCACCTATTCCTGTTACCTTTCCAATATCACCAAATCCTTTGTGTATGTTTTGGCTTTGCAGTCACTATCCCACACTTTTATGATGCTTCCTTTGCATTTGACATCTTTCCCAGTTAGCATTTCTGCTGTTTTAATTAATCATGCTACAAATCACAATGCTGCTGAGCCTCTGGCATGGGAGTTCCACCGAGGCAGGTGGGGCACACCTCCCTTCTCTCCTGGCAGGTGGGGCACACCTCCCTTCTCACCTGGCAGGTGTCGGTGCCTCCAGCCCAGGAGCCAGCACAGAGTGCTTTGTTGCTCACGAGCCCTGCGTAGCCTTCAGAGCTGTTGCACAGGCTGGGAGGGAGGATTCCCACATGGGCTTCTTTTAGCACAGGTGAGATTTTACCTTGAAAGGAGACAGAATTTAGAAAGGTGAAATATCCTGGGGTGTGTAGCAGTTTTACTGTGGGTTTTTTTTTTTTTGTTTTGCCAGCCTAGGTGTGTTCCTGGACATGTTTAGACATGGATATGACACAGACCCTGCCTGTTGCTAATAGATTGGAATTTGAGTGGGTTAAAGGTTTGAAGACTTGGGTTTCATGTAGATTTTGCAATTCTTCCTCAGAAGAAGCATCAATGATAATACACCTGCCTTGCTCAAAATGTCAGAGGTGACTTATCAAGCAGGCTCATACAATCTCAGCTGACCCCAAAACTCCCACACACCAACTGGCATTGAAATTGTGCCCAGTGGGAATAAAAAGAGAACTGGAGGGGGTGTAGTCATTCATAAATCCTATGGGAACCCCTCAGTTCACAATATGTGGCATCACAATTGTTGCTTTTCAATATAATAGCTGTTTCCAGCAGCCCACGTTGACCTGCACCACAAATCTGAAATCAGCTGAGTTTATTTTCCTTTTTTTCATGTTATACTTGGAAGAAAAGCTGGGAAATCTATTCCTGTGGTTTCAGCTGTGTGGGTCTGACCTGTTTTTGATGGAAAACCCCTGAGAGCAGATCCTCACTGCAGAGTTAAATGACATTGTGTGAGGAGACCATAACCTGAGCAAATCCAGTTAGAATCACAGAATGGTTTGGGTTGGGAGGAACCTTAAAGATCATTCAGCTCCAACCCCCTGCCACGGGCAGGGACACCTCCCACTATCCCAGGTTACTCCAAGCCCTGTCCAACCTGACCCTGGACACTTACAGGGATCCAGGGGCAGCCACAGCTGCACTGGGCAATCTGTGCCAGGGCCTCTCCATCCTCACAGGGAGGATTTTCTTCCCAATATCTAATCTGAACCCGTCCTCTTTCAGTTTAGTGCCATTCCCCTTTGAAAGGTCAGGAAAGGCCTCTAAGATCCAAGCACAAAGTGAGTTATAAACCCGGGGATCTGAGTGAGGAGCGGTGAGGGTGGGAACAGGAGGGACCTCTAAGATCCAAGCACAAAGTGAGTTTATAAACGCGGGGAGCTGGGTGAGAATGGAAACAGGAGGGGTCTCTACGATCCAAGCACAAAGTGAGTTATAAACCCGGGGAGCTGGGTGAGGATGGAAACAGGAGGGGTCTCTACGATCCAAGCACAAAGTGAGTTCATAAAGCTGGGAGCTGGGTGAGGAGCGGTGAGGGTGGGAACAGGAGGGACCTCTAAGATCCAAGCACAAAGTGAGTTATAAACCCGGGGAGCTGGGTGAGGAGCGGTGAGGGTGGGAACAGGAGGGACCTCTAAGATCCAAGCACAAAAGTGAGTTATAAACCCGGGAGCTGGGTGAGGAGCAGTGAGGATGGAAACAGGAGGGACCTCTAAGATCCAAGCACAAAGTGAGTTATAAACCCGGGAGCTGGGTGAGGAGCGGTGAGGGTGGGAACAGGAGGGTTTCAGCTGTGCCCAGGGCCCTGTACCCTTCTCGGTCGTGCGTCCCCAGCCGCTGATGTAGCAGTCGGAGCTGTTCTCCAAGGGCTGCACCAGGGCAGCCGGGGGCAGGCACACGGGCTGGATGTAGAGGCTGTAGCGCACGGCCGACCTCAGCTCGAACACCGCCACGTCGTTCTCAAAGGTTTCCCTCTTGAACTCCGAGTGCACCATGATCCTCCTGATCCTCCTCCTTGCCGTGTGGGAGCTGTGCTTCTGAAGGTTGTGCACGCCCAGGACGGCTCGCCAGGAACACGGATCCCTGCGGGAGAATTCACGTGGGTTTCGCATTGGTTTCGCTGTTTGTTTTCACAGAACCCTGGAATCCAGGAGTGGGTTGGATTGGAGGCACCTTAAAGCTCATCTCATCCCATCCCTGCCATGGCAGGGACACCTCCCACCTCCCAGGGTGCTCCAAGCCCTGTCCAACCTGGCCTTGGGCACCTCCAGGGATCCCAGCTTCTCTAGACCAGGGCCTCCCTCACAGGGAGAAATTTCTTCCATTATCCCCTCTATCCCTGTCTTCTTTTGCTTATGCACCTTTAGGAATATACATTGAAAATTCCATAGTGAATATTTCCTGGAACAAATTTGCCTCGTTACCATTCTGCCCATGTGAATACTCCCTTTGCCTATTGGTGTTAAGGGAAATTCAGATTAAGGATTTAAACTGACATCCAGATTTTGCCTCCCACCCCATCTCAGCAGAGGACACCAGGAGATAATAGTCTGAAAAAGCTGAAAACATGGTTTTATTTTGGATAAAGGAAGAAGGCTCATCCCCCACAATGCTCATACTCTACCTGGACCTAGACCTGGGGAATCCGTTATCTAGAAGTAAAATAATGACTATCAAGTTAATAATAAATTTATAAATAGGGGTAGAGTAATTCAGATCTAATTTCTAGTCAAGTATGTTGAAAAAAACCTCTATTAAATGAGTTTTGAATTTGGCCTGGGATGAGCTATAAAATTCAAATTAGCCTCCAAAATCAAGGTAAAAATTAAACCGATAATTTAAAGAGAAATTATATTGCAAATAAATGTTTGTTAAATGCAAACAGGAGCTGATGTAACAAAGTCCTGATAAAGGACAAAATTCCAAGTTTTGCAGATTTTACAGTTCACTTTCCCCCGGGTCATGGTTGAGTCAACAGTCCATGTTGACAGATGCAGATTGTGCAACTGTGGTAAAGGCTGGAAAAGAGACCAGTGCTGGGAGCTGAAATGCTCCAGAGTAGCTGTAAGTGCAGCTAAAAATCTGTTCTGAGGAGTTATTACCACATTGTCAAAAAAAAACCTTAAGTGCCAAATTGTTGGTTCTGATCAACAAGAAAAAAGGAAATTGTGTTAAAACTGATGAACTAGAGTGTTTGTAATCTAAACATCACAACATTTTGTGGTGAGGTTTAGCGGTTAAGAAAACTATTAACCAGAAAAAATCAGAACTCTGTGGAACAAAGCAACCCAAACAACTCTGGGGGAGTGGGCTGGGGAAGGGAAGGGAAAACCTGGCATGGGAGAGGGTCCCCCTGCTCCAGAGCTGGAAAAGCCCAGAGTCAGGGGTGGGATAAGAAGATCTCACCCAGTAACTCATTCTGTCATTCTGTTAATCAAAACCAAACAGGCCCCTATTAGAAACAACACAGGTAATTCTGGGCCAGGGCAGAAGGGCACAGCCAAGATTTCTTGGTGCTAATTTATGATTCCTGACTGACTGTTCCTGGTGTTGGCTGCCCAGGGAGTTGGTGGAGTCCCCATCCCTGGAGGTGTCCCAGGAATGACTGGAGGTGGCACTCAGTGCTCTGGCCTGGTGACAAGGTGGGGATCAGGCAGAGGTTGGACTTGATGGTCTTGGAGATCTTTTCAGTCAGACCTGGGCTCCAGCCCTCTCCCCAGCTCTGGATATGCTCCATCCACCCCATGCCTTCCTTGCTGTGAGGGGGGAACTGGGCACAGCACTGGAGGGGCCTCACAGTGCCCAGCACAGGGGGACAATCCCTGCTCTGCTCCTTTGGCCACCCTGTGACACAACTTGGGTGCCCTTGGCCTCCTTCCCCCAGCCCAGGGGGTTCAGCCATGGTGCCCAGGGAGCTCAGCCCTGGTGCCCAGGGGGTTCAGCCGTGGTGCCCAGGGAGCTCAGCCCTGGTGCCCAGGGAGCTCAGCCATGGTGCCCAGGGGGTTCAGCCGTGGTGCCCAGGGGGCTCAGCCATGGTACCCAGGGGGCTCAGCTGTGGAGTCCAGGGCTCAGCCGTGGTGCCCAGGGAGCTCAGCCGTGGTGCCCAGGGAGCTCAGCCGTGGTGCCCAGGGGGTTCAGCCGTGGTGCCCAGGGCTCAGCTGCAGTGCCCAGGGGGTTCAGCCATGGTGCCCAGGGGGCTCAGTCGTGGTGCCCAGGGGGCTCAGTCGTGGTGCCCAGGGCTCAGCTGCAGTGCCCAGGGTTCAGCCGTGGTGCCCAGGGAGCTCAGCCGTGGTACCCAGGGGGCTCAGCTGTGGAGTCCAGGGCTCAGCCATGGTGCCCCAGTGGTTCAGCCATGGTGCCCAGGGAGCTCAGCCCTGGTGCCCAGGGGGCTCAGCCATGGTGCCCAGGGGGTTCAGCCGTGGTGCCCAGGGGGCTCAGCCATGGTGCCCAGGGGGTTCAGCCGTGGTGCCCAGGGGGCTCAGCCATGGTGCCCAGGGGGTTCAGCCGTGGTGCCCAGGGAGCTCAGCCCTGGTGCCCAGGGGGCTCAGCCATGGTGCCCAGGGGGTTCAGCCATGGTGCCCAGGGGGTTCAGCCGTGGTGCCCAGGGCTCAGCTGCAGTGCCCAGTGGTCAGCCATGGTGTGCCCAGTGGTCAGCCGTGGTGCCCAGCGGTCACCCCAGTACGTACGTCCTGCCATCCACGCAGTGGCCGGCGGTCAGCACGGCTCTCCGGCTCAGCAGCACGCCGCCGCACAGGTGCATGAAGCGCACGCCGCCGCGCAGCACCTGCAGGCTCACCACCCACGGCCACGCGCCCTCCGGGGCCTCGTGGCCCCCCACGATCCAGGACACCACGCTCCGGGCCACCGGCAGCTGCTGCTGGCACTCTGCAAAACACAACGGGCTCCTTAGAGAGCCTGGAGGGCAAAGCCCAGCTTCTGGGGCAGCGTTTGTGGGTGCTGTGGGTTTACGGGTTGGTGTTTTCTGTTATCTCGGGGGTTTTGTTTGGTGGGTCTTTTTTGTTGCTGCTGGTAGTAGTTTTTTGGGGGTTTTTAAAATTTGTTTTGGGTTTGGATTTTTAAATCTCTAGCATCACCAGAGCACAGGAAGAACATGGACCTGCAGGAGATGAGGCCACCGAGTTGTTTAGAGGGATGGAGCAGATCTGCTGTGGGGAAAGGCTGGGAGAATTGAAATTGTTCAGCCTGGAGGCAAAAAGCTTTGGGCTGACTTAACTGTGGCCTTCCAGTGCCTGAAGGAGCTGCAGGAGAGATGGAGAGAGAGCACATAAATTGGCCTGGAGTGCCAGGACAAGGGAGGGCAGGGTTAGAGGGATAGTGGGAAGAAATTCCTCCCTGCGAGGGTGGTGAGGCCCTGGCACAGGGTGCCCAGAGAAGCCGTGGGTGCCGCTGGATCCCTGGCAGTGTTGGAGGCCGGGCTGGACAGGGCTTGGGGCACTGGGACAGTGGAAGGTGATGCTGCCATGGCAGGGGTGGCACTGGGTGGGCTGTACGGTGTCCCCCTTCCAGCCAAAATCATTGCACATCTCTCTGTTCTGCAGGACTCGCTGCCTCACAGACCCCTGCGTCCGGGGAACCCGCGACTTTCTCAGCCCATGTGAAATACTGCCTATTTATCTGACTAAGGTGTGTTTCTGGTATATAGATTTGTGGTTAAGTGCGCTCAGTCGCCGCTGCTTTACGGAATTCACCAGATTTCTGTAAAACGAGAGACGTCTCCGGCACCCCTCGCCCCGCTCCGCTCAGGCTCTTCCCCGCTCGCTGCCCCTTTCCCCGACCCCTCCGCCCCGGCCCGGCCCCGCCGGGTCCCGGTACCGTCCACAGGCTCGGTGGGGGCCGCCCCGCCGGGCAGAGGCCCCGCGAGCAGCAGCAGCAGCAGCGGCAGCGCGGGCCGCGCCCGCCGCATCGCCGGCGAGGGCCGAAGATGGCTGCGGGGCGTGAGGGGAGCCTCGCGGGGAACCCCGCGGGGAACGGCCGGCCTGGGCACCGGCACCGGCACCGGCACCGCCGCCGGGCCGTTGGGGCGGCGGGGACGGCGCGGGAGCGCGGACGGAGGAGCCGGTGAGGGACGGGAGGGGCCGGCCTGCCCTCAGCGACCGCCGGCAGGGAGCCCTCAGCCGGGGAAGGGGGCGAGGGGTTCGCCCTCACCCTGAAAAAAGGGTCAGGGGTCCCACCCTCACCTGGGCAGAGGGTCAGGGGGTCCCACCCTCACCCTGAAAAAAGGGTCAGGGGGTCCCACCCTCACCTGGGCAGAGGGTCAGGGGGTCCCACCCTCACCCTGAAAAAAGGGTCAGGGTCCCACCCTCACCTGGGCAGAGGGTCAAGGGGTCCCACCTTCTCCTGGGCAGAGGGTCAGGGGTCCCACCTTCACCCTGAAAAAAGGGTCAAGGGGTCCCACCCTCTCCTGGGCAGAGGGTCAGGGGGTCCCACCCTCAGCTGGGCCAAGGATCAGGTTTGGGGGTTCAGGTTCCATCAGGTGGAGCCGCCGTGAGGGAGTGTGGGGAGGGGGCAGCAGGTGCCATGGAGCCCCAGTGACATACATGCCAGCTGGGGAGCACCTGGAGGATCCCTGTTCCAGAGTCAACCAGGCACAAACAGCAGCCCTCTTCCATTAATACATTTATTTTCTGCTTCCCAGGCTAGTTTTTGTTGCCCTGGCTGCACTGGGGTCTAGCAAGGCAGGGTCAGCAGTGTCGGAGCGTCAGGAAGGAAACACCCTCAAGGTATACCAGGGAAGGTTTAATTAGATAAGAGGAAAGATTTCTTCATGGAAAGGGCTGTCAGGCCCAGCACAGGCTGCTGAGGGTGGTGGTGGAGTGCCCATCCCTGGAAGTGTTCAAAAACCACGTGGATGTGGCACCTGGGGACATGGTTTAGTGGTGAACATGGTGCTGGTGCTGAGTGAACCGTTGGACTGTGATCCAAAAGGGCTTTTCCAGCTTTGTTGATTGTGTGATTCAGAGACACTCAGGAAACTGACCCTCTCTTCTCACCTGGCAGTTCGGTTTCTGATTTAAGTCCTTCGCTGTGTTACTGATATGGGCACACGTAGAGGAGCCCGTGCAGGGTGTGTGGGTCACGGTGAGGAATTTTGGGGGGCAGGAGGCAGGACAGGGGTTACTTCACCCCATACCCCACGATGTGCGGCTCGATGGGCATCCAGGGTAACGCCACGCTGATGTGTTGTATCTTCAGCTCGGAGAATTTTGCCTCTTCCAGATTCTTCCACAGCTCTCTCGTGAGGCAGCATCCAGCAAAGACGAGTTTCCAAGTCGGGTAACAGACTTGCTGCCAAAAATACGTCCAGCTGGAATGCTCAGCAGCCACGTGCTCCAAGAAATAGAAAGCTCCTCCCTGGGAACACAGAGTCTTCTTACAGCGGGTGTGGGGGTCAGACCAAGTGGCTCCCACTTCCCCCTCCCTTCCCTTTTCCCTTTCCTTTTTCCCTTCCCTCTGTTATCTGGAATTAATGAAAGAAGGAAACGTCCAGAGATTCAAAATGCCCATTCAAAAAGCACAAAGGACTGACTTATTTGATTCCTCTTTTATTTCAGCAATAGTTTGTTGTGGTTTTGTTTCAGTCAGTTCTTAACATGACTGGTTTTTTTGGAATTAAATGATCTTCAAGGTCCCTCTCAACCGAGACCATTCCATGGTTCTATGAAAATGCCACTTTAAAGGCTGAAAGTGTGTTTTAAGCTCAAATCAACTATTTTTCACTTGGTTGTTTGTTTTTTTTTGGTTGTTTTTTTTTTTGTTTGTTTGGTTTTGGTTTTTTGGTTTTTTTTTTTTTAATTTTTGGTCTGAGTTTTAAGCGCAAACCAACTATTTTTCACTTTTTTCTTTGGTCTGGATTTTAAGCTCAAACCAACTATTTTTAACCTTTTTTTGGTCTGGGTTTTAAGCTCAAACAACTCTTTTTCACTTGTTTTTTGTTTGTCTGTTTTGTTTTGGGGGGGGTTGTGGTTTTTTTTGAGATTTTTTGAGGTTGTTTTTAGTTTTTTCCCCCTTTCCTTGCTCATGGTACCTCTAGAGCAGACATGAAGGGCAATACCAGTTTTTTTTGCGGGTACTCACCGGCCGGAGCACCCGGAGCACTTCCCTCAGGGTGCTGCTGACGCTGTGCACGGAGCACAGCACCAGGGTGCAAACCACGGCGTCCACCGAGGCGCTGGGCACCTGCCGCAGGTCCTCTCCCGCGGCCACCAGGAACTGCTCGTAGTGCAGGTGCTGGTTCTTCTTCATGTTTCTGGCGAGGCCCTCCTGGAAGTTGGGGTTGATGTCGGTGCAAGTGACTTTGCAGCCCGGTGGGTAGAACTGGAAGTTGGCGCCGCTGCCGGTGCCGATCTCCAGCAGCCGCAGCTCCCCAGAGGGGCCCCTGAATTCAGGCAGATTGCGGAACAGCTCCTGCTTGTGCTTCTTGGATTTCTTCTCGTGAAATGCACAAATCCTTTCTAAGATGAAAGGAAAGAAGACCTTCTTGCAGAAAGGCTCCCAGATGCCCAGGAAGGACAGCAGGTAGACGGGCCAGGCGAGCAGTGCCAGGCCGGCACGGAGCACGAGGACGCTCGCAGCGGCCTCTGCCATTTTCAGCCTGGGCAGAGGATCCACGCAGAGCAGAACTTCTCCTGTGAGGCAGAGCTCGGGAGCCCAGTCAGAGCTGCATTCCTGTCCTCTCCGAGTACATTCAGCTGCTTGGGTTGCTCTGGAGGACGCTTTTCTCCAGCTGATTTCTCAGTCCGGTCACAGGCGAGGACTGAACAGTGCAGCTGCAGCCAAGCAGTGACCAGAGTCCAGGGGAGGAGCTGCCAGTTTGTTCCCAAGCTGGGCAGCACAACTTCATGTGTAACCCCAGGCAAAGTTCTGCAAGTGCCCTCCTTCAGTTCCGGGTACAGTCACATTTCTTAAAGCAGCCTGTGCTGCCCTCGGAGCTCAGCCAAGCTCTGGATCTCTGCAGGAATTTTGTCAGGGGTTTGATTAATGTTTCAGTTCAGAGTTGTTAGGGAGTTGTTTTTCCAGCTCCTGGGAGCTGCTGGGTTTGCTCAGCAGCTCTGTGCTCTCTCTGAACAGCAGTTTTAAGCCTTTGCAGTTCGAGGACACCTTAAATCTTTTGGTGGGTGAGAACGGCTCCCAGTGATCTTCCAGGCTGATGGGAATCATGGACAGAGATAAAACAATTTATTAATTCATTAGTTCTGCATGCAGCTGGTGGAGTTTGGGTTTTTATTTGGGTCGAATCAACACTGACCACTCCGTGAACACATTCTAGAAGACTTTGTCAGCTCTGCAGTCAACAGTTTTCCAAAGGATTTGCTGGCAGCGTGGATCAGCCATTAACAGGTGACAGCTCTGCTCCGGGTCCAGGAGAATCCAAGGTCCCTAATAACCTTGGGATGAGTGGTCCCTAATGAGCTTGGAACAGTTCTGCTGGGGGTGCGCTGGAGTTTTGCTTTCCTGGGAAAGCCACCAGTGTGTCTCCGCTTCCCTCTGGTGGCAATAAAGCAAATTAAAGCCGGCAGTAATTGGGTGCTTCATTAATGATCTCTGTTGTATTTTCATGCCTCCACCTTGTGGCAGCTACAAACAGATTGAACAGTGGGAATCACAGAATCGTTTATGGAAAAGACCTCCAAGATGGAGTCCAACCTTTAATTACTCCGTGGTGCACCAAATACGGGCAGTAATGGACACGGGGATGACAATGATGATGGTGATGGACACAGGGATGACCTTGGTGGACACAGGGATGATGATGATGACGATGGACACTAATGATGATGATGGTGTTGGTGATGGGCATAGGGATGCTGCTGATTGGCACAGGGATGATGATTATGATGATGGACACACAGATACTGCTGATGGTGATGGGCACAGGGATGATGATGATGGCGATGGGCACAGGGATGGTGATGAAGGGCAGAGGGATGCTGATGGTGAGGGTGGACACACAGACGCTGATGATGGTGATGGTGATGGACACAGGGATGCAGGTGATGCACACAGGGATGCTGGTGATGGGCACAGGGATGCTGGTGATGGTGATGGGCACAGGGATGCAGGTGATGGACACAGGGATGCAGGTGATGGGCACAGGGATGCTGGTGATGGGCACAGGGATGCTGCTGCTGATGATGGTGATGGGCACAGGGATGCTGATGTAGGTGATGGGCACAGGGATGCTGATGTGCCGGTGGGCACATGGACGGACGCTGCTGACGATGATGCTGGTGATGATGGTGATGGGCACAGGGATGCTGATGGTGATGGGCACAGGGATGCTGGTGATGGTGATGGGCACAGGGATGCAGGTGATGGACACAGGGATGCAGGTGATGCGCACAGGGATGCTGGTGATGGGCACAGGGATGCTGATGTGCCGGTGGGCACACGGACGGACGCTGCTGACGATGATGATGGTGATGATGGTGATGGACACACGGACACTGATGATGGTGATGGGCACAGGGATGCAGGTGATGGGCACAGGGATGCTGATGTGCCGGTGGGCACACGGACGGACGCTGCTGACGATGATGATGGTGACGACGGCGGGCCGGGCCCGGGGTTCCCCGCTCCCCCCGCCCCCCGGTGCCTGCGGAGCGCCCCCCGGCGGCGCGCGCGGGGCGGGCGGGGGCCGGGCCGGCCGGGCGGGGGGAGCGCCGGGAGCGCACCAAGATGGCGACACCCGCAGTCCCTCCCGCAGCTCCCCCCGCGCCGCAGTCCGGCAGCGCCGCGCCGGGGCCGCGCTGAGCCCGCCCGACACGGTGAGTCGCAGCCCCCGAGACCCCCGCGGGCTCCAGCCGCAGCTCCCCTCGCTTGCTGTCCTGCTAGATCCATCCCCCCGTAGCCCTTGGCACACCTCCCCCGGGGGCTCTGCCGCAGAGCGCGGCCCGGAGAGCCCCGGGGACACCGGAGGCGGGTTGTGGGGCGGTGCGGGGTGGAGGGCCTGGGGAGCCCCCAGCCCCAAATCCGCCGCGTGAGGAGGGTCCCGGAGCCTTGCCCCTTCTCAGCATCCCCTGGGTGGAGGGATGCCCGGGCACCCCGCGCCCAGGGAAGGGGGTCGGGGGCCGGCTCTGTGCCCGCTCAGCTCTGCCCGCGGGGCTCCGGCAGCCGCTGTCCCGGCCCGGGAGGGTCCGTCCGCTGCAGCCCGGGGCCCCCGGCCCTGCGGGAGTGGGGGGGACGGTGCCGGGCCCGGCATCAGCGTCCCCCGGCCGGCGGGCTGGCTCTGGGAAGGGGCAGCCGCCCCCTGCGCCCACCCTGGACCCGGAGCCCCGTCTGGGCCCCGTCCTTCCATCCTTCCGTCTGTTCCTGCATCCCTCCCTGCATCCCTCCCTGCATCCGTGCCTCCACCCCACAGCTTGGGGGGCCCACGGGACCCTCCTCCCACGCCCCAAATTCGGGGCCGTGCTCTGTGCATTGTAGGAAAGGAGAGCCCGAGTTCTCCTCGGTGTCCCTTCCCCCTCGGCCCTCGCTGCAGCGCTGCTCTGTCCCTCCACCACCCCCTGCTCCCACCGCTCGCCATGCAGAGCTTCCCCTGCCCGGGGAGGGGGGATTTTGGAGGTCAGGAGGGGTTTTTTTTGTGAGGAGAGGCGGGCAGGGGGATGCTTGGGGCAGTCTTGGTGTTCCAGCTGACACAGATGTTGGGTCAGCATCGTGGTTGTGCATCTTCCTTCCCTCTTTCCTTCCGCCACTGATTTTTTTTTGAGGGGTGGGATGGCGAGGGCAGATTTGGTTTATATTATTTTTTCCCTTCCTGCTGGGAGGGAATTGCACATTCACGAGGTTTTTCTATTAAAAAATCTGGGTGTCTTCCTCCCCTCCCCCTGCGTTCTGGTGCAAACTGATGCCCAGCTGATGTGGGGGTGGGGACGCCGGGAGGTGCTCCACGGCAGCGGCTGCGGATGATCCGGGGTGAAGTCGGAAAGTCTGGCAAGGGGAGCGTGTGCGAGGGGCAGCAGCTGCATGCGGACCCTCGGGCCCCCGAGCTGAATTCTGGAGGGTGATCCCAGGTGTGCGAGGATCATCCTCGTCCCCTCCGTGCCGTGTCGCAGCGGTCGGCGGGAGCCCCCCGAGGGGCCGCGAAGGTGGGGCGGGTTTCGCGGCTCCCCGTTGTGTTTTTGCCGAGTATTGACGGGTAACCCGGCCCTGGCACACTGCAGCATTCCACCCGCACCGGGAGCCGTGACCGGGACGTCCTCTTTTCACACCGGGAAGCTTTAATTGTGAGGAACGGGGTGGGGGGCGCGGGGTCCCTGTCCCCCTCCTGCCGCCGCCTTTAGAGGCGGAAAGGGAGGAAAGCGTCACCGTGGTGGTTTTCCAGGGCAGCCCTGCTTTGGAGAGATGGGGCCTGGAAATGGTCCTGTTCTCCTGTGTCGGTGATGGAGGTTCGGGAAGCTCTGGGGTCGGCTCCTCCAGCGGTGCCCGGGGGCAGGAGGTGTGGGCGAGGCTGGAGGAGCCCATGGGACACTCCCTGTGCCCATTACTGTCCCCTGGGGCCGTCACCGCCCTTCCGATCTCTTCAGGGGCAGCCACATCAAGTTGGTGAAGCTGTTTAGGGTCTCTGCATAGCTCTGGGCTTGGGGAGTTGGTGCCTTTAGGAGTAACAAGCCCCTTCACTCCGTTGGGACCTTTCCCTGCTGGGTCTGTCCTAAGGCCTCCCAGAGCTCCAGTGCTCGGGTTTTTCACCGTTTTTTGTGTTTAGAAAGTCCCTGTTCTTCACTTTGGTGTTTTATATAAAGCTAACAACGTGACTGAAGGTTTCTTTGGTCATTTTAACACGTTTGGGTGCTTCTGCAGTGTCGTTCACTCAGGGTGGAGGACCTGGAGCCATCACAGATAATTTGATCAGTTATATAAGCTTGTATGTATGGCTTAGATGTAGATCATGGTATAGATACTGTACTGCTCAGTGGAGCAATTATAATCCTGTGGCTTTTTGGTGGGAGGAGGTTTCTAATAGGCAAGAGGGCGAGCAATCACGTGCCTCAGGAAATGGAGCATGGCTGTGCCTTCATTCTGTTCAATAAGGCAGAAACAAAGTCAGCATTGAATGGAAATGAAGTAGCTTCAAACCATAAATCACAGCATCATCTTCCTCCCGTTTGGTGCCGTGTCTGTGTTGGTGGTGGGGCTGCCCGAGTGTGTTTTTTGTTAAATGACTGGTCTGGGTTTCCATCTCGATGGAGAGCTGCTGTTTTTCAATGGCTGAGTGCTGGCCCTGAGGCTGTGTGGCCCTTGGGCTCCTGCTGTCACATGGTGGCCCTTCAGCATCGATCGCCTTCCCCCGAGCTGCTGCAGCTCCATTGACATCGGCGATACGCTGGGATCAATAATTTATTGTTGAGTTCAGAGCAATGGGCTGGGTTAGGGCTGGAGCAGTGAAACAACAAAAATGAGCTGGGAACAAGCACAGGGGGAGTAATTTCAGGAACCACAGAGAGGAAAGGCGTGTGATGGCTCGTGTTGGTGATGGTGGGGTGGAGAGCTGGTCCTGGTGGGACGTTGGCTGGAATCTGGTGGGGTTCAGGAATGCTTGGACAGCCCCTCTTGTGCCTCATTATCCGATTTCTTGTGCCTCATTATCCTATTTCTTGTGCCTCATTATCCTATTTCTGTGCAGAGGTGGAGAATACAAGTAGGGAAGAAGTGGCTTCCTGCTGCAGGAGTGTATTATAAAACCTCCCTGACATTAGCTCAGGTTCCAGGCTGGCTTTTAACACTTCACGTGTTCTTCTGGCTTAGGCAAAACTCTATCCTTTTCAGGAGGGGTTTCTTCACAGAAAGAGTGGTCAGGCATTGGAAGGAGCTGTCCAGAGACTGTGGAGTCCCCATCCCCTGGACATGGCACTGAGTGCTCTGGGCTGGGTGACAAAGTGGGGATTGGTCTCAGGACGGACTCGATGAACTTGGAGGGCTTTTCCAACCTCAGTGACTCTGGGATTCTGTCTTGAAATGCTGTTCCAAATTTAGAGCAACTTCTGCCTTCCCTTGCCTTGGCCTTGTCCTGTAACTGTTATTCCTGCCTGATGGAGCACTCCAGAAATGGGAGATTTTGAGGAGAACGAGCAGCCAAAGCTGGGATTTGATCCTTCCTGAACAGAGCATTTCAAAATTCAGAGATCTTGCTGCCTTCAGAAAGTCCCATTCCATGCTTCTTGTACTTCTGCCCGAGCCAGAAAGTGTGAGGAGTTTATAATGAAGTCTGCTGAGAGGTGATTTGGGGAGGAATGTTTGTTGAGTACTGCTGAATTGTCCAGGTAGTGGTGCTAAAGTTACAGGGATAGCTACACAAGTGGTCTTAAAGTTGTGGAAATAAACCCTTCATTGCTGGAGAAGGGAGCAGGGAGTTGTGGGGAGTGAGAAAGGGAGGCTCAGGGGGGATTTTCTCCAGGCTGAGCCTCCTCAGCTGCTCCTCAGTGTGAGATCTCTGTCACCCAGGTGGGAAAATGCCCTGGAAGCAGGAGGGTGGATGGCACATGTGGCCATTCCAGTGGTGTTCCCAATTTCTGGTCTGTTGAGCGAAATCAGTGGCAGGATGGTGATGTCAAGACAACCAAGAATAACTGACATTAGTGTCAGTTTGTCTGACCAGATAGTCAGGGGGTGATTAGGAGGGAAGAAAAGTGTCTCTCCACAGGGAAACCTGGGTTGTGTTCCAGCACACGTCAGAAATGTTTAACAGATCACTAGAAAGGGGTTGCTTATTCTCCCCCCTTTCATATTTGTCCCCTTTGTACTCAAACCATCTGAGTGCTCCGCAACAAGAAATTAATTCCCCCAAAATTATAGTGTGAAATAACCATTCCCTGACTCCTGTTTTATGGGTCATGGATGGGCTGAACGAACCGAACAAGGAATTAAATTTGGGTTAGTGGCTGAACTCTTGCACAAAAGCTATTTTGAACAGTTCTTTGTTCAGAAGTTTGAATTTAAAAGGGGGAAGTTGAAGCACTTCAGGTTGTTTCGTTTGTGAACCTCCAAGTTCTGTGTGAATTTGGAGATAAACACAAGTTGGCCTTGAGTAAGGACAGAATAGGGAACTGGGGGTTAATTAATTAACTAGGATTAACTAGTTCTGATTCTTGTAACTTACTGAGGGATGTTACTGAAGCCACACAGCTGCTGGGAGGGAGTGAGGACCCTGCAGGAATCAGTCTTTAGTCGGTCTTCACTAAAGTGTGGTTAATTAATAATGTTTTCTGTGTGGCCAGGCTAGACAGGGCTTGGAGCAACCTGGGGTAGTAGAAGATGCCCCTGCCCATGGCAGGAGTGGAACAGAATGAGCTTTAAGGCCCCTTCAAACCCAAACCATTCAACCATTTGATGATTCTAATATTTTTCTGTTGCTCTTGGTTGCTTCTTCTCTTTCCTCTGTACATTTCTGTTCATTTATTTTACCTTTAGAGGTGTGTGTGTCCAAGTTCAGGCCTTCCACGGCCATTTGAAGACCATGAGCATTTCCCTGCCCTGTCCCTTGACCTCTCTTGTTGAGCCAAGCACTGGGAACTTCCACAAGGTTTTGCACAGGGTGGGGAAACACCAAGCAATAAATGCTGCTTGGGAGTGGAAATATTTCCTTTCTCTTCCACTTTGTAGCATCAAACATGCCATGAGAGCTTTCCTAAAGGGAAGGTCTCTCCTCCACTGCTGCTGGTCACAGAAATTTGGTAATTAAACACTGACTATTTCCATAGATTAAATTCCAGACACAGAACTCACTGCAGGGAGGGGTTGGAGGCTGAAGGCCACTTCCAGCTGTGGATTTCCCCATGGGTGGATATTTTGGGTTTGCTTGGAGCTTTTTAGGCTCTCCTGCAGCAGGATTTCAGGGTGCTGTTCATCTACACCATGTTTTCCTTCCTGCCTCCATCCTCACCTTGGAATCAAGAGGCACATGTGTCCATGTGGGTTATATAAAAATTCACCCAGAAGGTCTCTCTGTCTCAAAGACACTCTGTGAATGGCTGACTCGTGGTAATTAATAAAGGAAGAAGTGTATTAAGGCAAGGAAATTGCCTCAAAAGTGTTTTTTAATTTATTTTGATGATCAGCTTGAATAATTTATTGGAATATTTCATAATGTACCAGTAAATGGACTGCTGGGAACATTTAGAAAAAATAATTAAGTCTTAGCAACTGGGCACCTCAGTGCAGCAGTTTCTGGTGGAAAATCTTTGGCATCTGAGCAATGTGTGTGTTGTGTGCACCCAAATCCAAGCTCCCAGGATGAATTCCTGGCTCCCCCGAGAGAGACCCTCAGGTCTCTGTTATGTGTTAATAGTACAGAAGAAACAGCCCTGTAAATAATTTCAAAATGCCAAAACGTGGAGGAGCTGCTGCCATGTGCAGCTGTGAACCAGATTTGGGGAGTGGTGTTGGCTTGTTGGGTTTGGTTGTGTTTTTTCCTTTAAATGGGCAGTCAGCTGAGTTGGTGCCTCCAGTTGTGGGTTGTGTAATTTTGCACAAATTCCTTCATGCCTTCATTTTTTCCCTTTTTTATGCTGTGTCCCTGAGCTACTTTGGTTTCTAAATTCAGGCCTTACATATTTATCTGTGCCATTCAATTAGACCACATCCCCAATGCTGCTCTATAGTTTCACAGTATGTGGGAAATTTGGTAATTAAATGCATGCAAATGCTGCAAGAATAGAATAAATTAATTTTCCTTAATATCAGCAGGCCATTTGGTGATGTCTGAGAGATAATGTGACCAACATACTGGCTCTTCTCTCCCCTTCTTGCCATCTTTTTTGAGTCTTTACTGTTATTGCTCTAGAAATACCCAGTCAGGTTTATAAGAAGAGAATCCTGGCCTCGCTGCTCTCTGGAATTACATAAGGAGGGAGATCTGTATTCCAGGTTTTTTTGGATCTCCAAATAAAACCTGAGCTGGAAACAGCATTTGAGCCCTACGTGTGTGGTGCAGCTTCAGACTGATGTGTGGATCGGGGTGCAAAAGGTTGTCACAGCAGTTGCAAGGGATAACCTGAGGTCCCTCAGAGTGATTTGCACTGAGTGTTCCAGCTTTGAAATGCTGGGATCTCCAGGTATTCTTACCAAGGACTCAGTTGTTTATTGGGTTTTATTTATTCCTGAAGCCCACTGCACTCCAGAGAGTTGTGGTTCTCTGTTTTGGCTTCCCTGAACTCCTCCCATGTGAATTCAGCACAATCCTCATGGCCTGGGCAGGCTGGGGGTGCTGAAATAGCTGAATTTTAACAATTTGTGTCATAGTTTCCAAAGAATCTCAAAGTCATTCTTTTCTCCAGATCTTTAATATTTATTTGGATGCTGTGTTTGTGTTGCCTTAAAAGATCTGACCTTACTGGTTATCTTTTTCCTTGCTTGAGGGACCTTATTCCAGGCAGCTCTGGGATTCATTCTGTGCCATATCCTCACGGTTTTTGTGCCATATCCTCATGGGTTTTGTGCCATATCCTCACGATTTTTGTGCCATCTCCTCGTGGGTTTTGTGCCATATCCACGGGTTTTGTGCCATATCCTCATGGTTTTTTGTGCCATATCCTCATGGGTTTTTGTGCCATATCCTCATGGTTTTTTGTGCCATATCCTCATGGTTTTTTGTGCCATATCCTCATGTTTTTTTGTGCCATATCCTCACGGTTTTTGTGCCATATCTTCACGGGTTTTGTGCCATATCCTCACAATTTTTGTGCCTTCTCCTCGTGGGTTTTGTGCCATCTCCTCATGGGTTTTGTGCCATATCCTCATGGTTTTTGTGCCATATCCTCACGGTTTTTGTGCCATATCCTCATGGTTTTTTGTGCCATATCCTCATGTTTTTTTGCGCCATATCCTCATGGGTTTTGTGCCATATCCTCACAATTTTTGTGCCATCTCCTCATGGGTTTTGTACCATATCCTCATGGCTTTTTGTTCCATATCCTCATGGTTTTTGCGCCATATCCTCACGGTTTTTGTGCCTTTCCTCTTGGATTTGGTGTTTGTGTCCCTCCCCAAGCACCGTGTCGGGGCTGGGTTCTCTTCCAGCCTGCAGCACTGCAGTGCTGTTGCATCAGTGCAGGGTTTCTGTCATTCCTCTCCTCCCTTGGCCTCTTCTGGAGTGAGAACAGCCCGATGAAGTAGCAGCAGCTCAGAAATGCAAGGTATTCCTGCTATTCCTGCTGCTGGTTCTGGGCCTGCCAGGAGGAGCAGAGCTGCAGAGCGCTGGTGGGCGGCTGCATTCGGGGGAACCAACTTCCTCGAGCTCTGCTGCTCGTGGCAGTGGGTGGAGGAGAGCAAGGGGCTCCGTGGAGGGATGGGGCAAACCCTGCCAAGGCAGGCTGGAGGCTCTGGGAGCTTGTCCTCACCTGTGCCCTGCAGCCCTCCCTTTGCTTTTGTCGTTTGTGGTGTGTCTGATGCCAACAAGACCCTGTGTCTAACCCAAATAATCAGAGGAATTGAACTTTCAGGAATCACTGTTGTGCTTGATGGAAGTATTTTTTAAATTATTTCATTTTTTATGGCCTCAGATTAATAGAAACCCTCATAATTGATAGAATTATGGAATGGTTTGGGTTGGGAGGGACCTTAAAGCCCATCCAGTCCCACCCCTGCCATGGCAGGGACACCTCCCACTAGCCCAGGTTGCCCCAAGCCCTGTCCAGCCTGGCCTGGGACACTTCCAGGGATCCAGGGGCAGCCCCAGCTTCTCTGGATGACCTGTGCCTCAGCACCCTCCCAGGGAGGTGTTTCTTTATAAAATTCTGTAAAATGAAAGGGTGACATTTGACTTCCTGATGCAGAGCTGTGATGTGCTCATGAGCAGGTGAGGCAGGCAAGCCTGGTGAGGGCTTGGCCCTACCTAAAGAGCACTCAGAATTCTTCTTGGACTTGGTGAAGTCATTAGGGAACTTCTCATAACTGCAGGAACACCTGATAGGGCATCAAGGTGTTTTTTGGGAGTGCTCACATTGGTGCTGTTGTAAACCCAGCCCCAGGTTCCTCCTGTGTGTACCAGGGAGTGCTTTGCTAAACACCTTGTTAGCAGAGTGAGGAATGTGCTGGTACCCTGGACCAACTTGATCTGGCTTGGAATTTTGTCTAAAAATCGGTTTTCCTGAGAGCAGTGACTGGTCAAATTATTTTTGCAGGAAAATAGTGGCTTTGAGGATGAAGTTGCTTTTCAGAATGTTTTTTTCTAAAGTAGTTTGTGTTCAGGAGGGCCCAAGTTGGGGTAGCCACCAGTGGGGCTGGGGAGATCCTACAAGCTGCTTCTTGCTTGTGGAACTCATTGAGGTGGCACCTTGGGCAGTGACAGATGGGTGCAGCTGTGCCCAGCCTTGGTGTGCACACGCCTGGAGCTCATTTTGGGGATGAAACCAGCAGTCTGCTCCTCCCTCTGATGCCTTCAGTTTTAGCTTTCATATTTTCCAGATTCTGTACTGCATTGGTATATAACTCTGAACTTCATATAAAGTGTTTTGGTAAGTTCTCCTTACACCTCAGTCACACAAAACAATCCTTTTCCAGCCCCAGAACCAAGGACAGAGCTGCAGCTTCAGGCCCGAAAAGTGTGAACAGCAGGGAATGGAGGAGAGCAATCTGGGAGGATGGGAGTTCATAACCTGGAGCTGGAATTGGACAATTAATCCAATGTAGACATGGACCAAAACTTATAAAAGTGTGAAAACTGATGACTGGGTGTCCATCTTGGGTGGAGCCAGGCTCTTGTGCTGCCCAAGGTTCATTCATTGAGGCTATCCTTTTAAAAAACCCCTACTTTGTTTTTTAATTCTGTC
This sequence comes from Passer domesticus, assembly GCF_036417665.1. NCBI lineage: Eukaryota > Metazoa > Chordata > Aves > Passeriformes > Passeridae > Passer > Passer domesticus. The sequence goes on from NC_087504.1 coordinate 4,036,287, forward strand.
TAGCTCTGTTTTAGGAGCCTCTCAAGGCACTGCCTGTAGCCTCAGGGTCCGAAAAATATAAATAAAAATTTATAATTGTATGAAAAAGTTGTGACCATTGTCCATCTTGGGTGGACAGTGAGCCAAGAGCCATCTTGGGTGGACAACAAGAGCCACGGCCAGGTTCTTGTGCTGCCCAAGGTGCATCCATTGAGGACATCCTTTTAATAAATGCCTACTTTATTCTTTAACTCTGTGTAGCTCTGTCCCAGGAACCCCTCAAGGCATCACCTCGTGGGGATGTGAAGAGCAGGGCCCCCGTGGCTCTCCCCGTGCTGTCCTGACCTCGTGCCCGTGTTTTTCTCCCCGCAGAGCTGACCTGCCCGGGGTGCAACATCTCTAAAGAAGCTGCTGCAGGATGAAAAGATGGCAGCGCGGCTGCTCGCACCACCAGGCCCCGAGAGTTTTAAACCCTTCACTCCGGAGTCGCTGGCCAACATCGAGAAACACATCGCGGAGCTGAAGAAGAAGCAGCGCTCCAAGCAGGACAGCAGCCACCGGGACGACGATGAGGACAGCAAACCAAAACCAAACAGTGACCTCGAGGCGGGCAAGAATTTGCCTTTCATCTACGGGGACATCCCAAAAGGGCTGGTTGCTGTGCCACTGGAGGACTTTGACCCTTATTATATGACCCAGAAAGTGAGTCTGCAAGGAAGGAGTTGCTAAAGTGCCTTTTTTTTTTTTTTTTTTCCTTGGGAAATTACAGGTTTGGGTATGGGTTTAAACAGAAGAAAAAAAAGAGGGAGTCTTGGATGGGGATTGTTTGGTTGTTTTGTTTTCTTATATATTTTTCTGTGAGGTTTAATAGAGGTGATATGATCGCTTCTATCACCTCAGTCTTGAAGGATGGAGTTAAGAGAGCAAGTTTGGAAACTAAAAATAGTTCAAGTTGTGCTAATGTGCCAATTTTAACCATCAGGGCAATAAGAAGAATTTAATCGAGGGGTAACTGTAAGGGTTTCAGTGTGTATTTCATCACTTGCATGGAATTCAGTCTGAAGTTGATGGTTACGAAGCACTGGGACACAGAATCATGGCAAAAAAGGAGACTAATTAACTTGCTTTCATCTTAATTTTTATTTGTCTAAGGTGATGTGGGAGGAAGCATTTATGGGTGCTGAGGTGTTTGAAGAAATGGTGTCATGAGGAGATGGTTGGCAAACTCTGCTGGGGATGAAGGGGAGGGAATGAGGAGCATGGTCACTGATTTTATTGGAAGCAAAACTGAGGTTCTTCAGTGTTTAATTTCATTGCTTTCTTTATACAAGTGTAATTGAGGCAGCTGAGACAGTCACCATCTCAACTGAGGCTCAGCTGTGCGTCTGGGGGAGCTGCAGATTGATCTGTGTGGGTGACAGGAGCTGTGATGTGGCTGTTCAGAGCTGGCTGCATGTGGAATCCGTGTCATGGGTGACCAATGTTGGATGAGTTTTTGTGGGACAGACGTTTGTGCCAAGCTCAGAAGTGACTCTGAGACTGGCAGGGCATCATTCACATGAAATCGGCTGAATTTGGGGAGTGATGAGAGTAACTGACCCTTCTTTACTGTGTTCACACTGATTAATTTAATGGTTGTTTGCGTCAATTAATTCTTGTGTCCAGAGTGCTGAGGGCAGGTTCTGACTCAGAACAGGGCTGTGAAATTTGGGGATCTGTGTCTTGCTGATGTGCTCCTCCAGGAGCTGCTGTGGGAGCAAGGCAGCTCAGTTATCCTCAGGAATACTCTATTTATTAAACAAATGTTTTCTCTGTATTAAATCAATCTGGCTCTGGTGAGAGCAGGTCATGGAATTACAGGATTTGGGTTGGGAGGGACCTTAAAGCTCATCCAGTGCCACCCCTGCCAGGGACAGGGGCACTTTGCACTGTCCCAGGGTGCTCCAAGCCCTGTCCAGCCTGGCCTTGGACACTTCCACGGATCCAGGGGCACCCACAACTTCTCTGGGCACCCTGTGCCAGGGCCTGCCCACCTCCCAAGAGAACTCCCAAGGTCTCTTGACCCCTTTTCCCACACAGAGGAGTTAGGAAATGTCTGTGATCCCGCTGCCAGAGTTTTGCAGCCTCTCTGTGTCTGTGAGTTGGAGGGGTGGTGTCAGTGGGAGAATTGGGCTGATTCATGGTTTTTTCTGGCTGAAGGAGGGGGCAGTGCTGAAGGGGCAGTGGGCAGAGCTCCGTAGTTCTCAACATTCCACCCCAAAGAGGAGGCACAAACGGGAACCCCGTTATCCCTCCTGCTGCATCCATCTCCACGTTTGCCTCCCAACACAAGGCTATTAATAAACCTTTCATTTTTAGAGGAAGAAATGAGCTGCATTCCCCTCTCTGAAGGCATCTGTCACATCTCTGGGAGCGCCGTGTGGAATCCTTGGCAGGCTGAGATGCAGGGAAGGTTCTGGAGATGGGAGCAAAGCCCCCCAGCCCTGCTGAGCTCGAGCAGGGTCTGGCTCTCCCCACAAGCCCTGAATCCTCTGCTCCCTCCTGTCGTGTCCATCTCAGCATGGCCTTGCCTTAGTGCTCCTTGCTGCTTCCAATACTCAGTGACTTTCCACAAAGAATTTTTTTTTTTTAAGGCCATTAAAAAAGGCCCTTCTCTGAATCATCAGGAATTACGAATCTGCTTGAATCACGGGAAGTTTTCCAAGATTTTTTTTTTTCCCCCTCCCTCTCCAGAAGGCTTTGCATCACAGGTCTTTGCTTTTGCAGCGTGCACAGGGACAAATCAGCTGGTTGCTTTTCCCTGCAGGAGGACACAGTGATCTTGGTTTGTCTAAGGAAACTGAAACTGCATTTTAACAGAGCAGCTGAACCTCCCAGCACCTGTAAACTGATATTTAGAGGAGAAACAGTGTGACCTGGAAACAGAACCGTGGCACAGGGAGTCACAAGTCCTGGCTTTGTAGCCCAGCAGTGGTTTTGTCCAAGGTGCTGCTCTTTCCTCTGCTCAGTTTCATTTTGCAATATGGGAGTCAGAGAATCCCAGAATCCTTGAAGCTGGAAAAGAGCTCCAGGATCAAGTTCAGCTTGTTCCCAGCTCTGGGCACACTCTATCCCCCGAGTGTCTTGAAGTGAGGGGTAAATTATTATTCTGAGGAGAATCTGGAATCCCTTTGCTCACAGGCAGCAGGTTTGGGAGCAGCTTTAGCTCCTTTTTGTCTCTGTGTAAGGACCAGAAAGAATTTTTTCATGATTTCTTGTTTTACAATGTGTAGTGGCCTTCCAGTTCCTGGCCTGAAGCACAGGGTAGGAGCAATAGTTACCCATTTTTATTATGGAAACCCAAAACAATTTGGGTTTAATATATCAATTAATATATTAATTTATCAATTAATATATCCAGAAGGCAGATACATGAACTTCTTTGTTCACATGTGCAAAGAAAATTCAGGAAAAACCCTGTGTGAGCAGCCCCAGCCTTGGGAGCAGAGCAGCCTCATGGCCTTAAATCCTTCAGTGTTTATTAAGACATCAGGGACATCTTCCACTTTCATTCCTACAGCCAGGATTTCCATTTTGGATGTTTTCCCATCTTCTACACCTCTCTTCCCTTCTGATTTTCCCTCTGCACGTGGTGTTTGCCAGGTTGGGGCCTTGCTCCTCGAGCACCTTCCATTTCCAACTCCCTCAAATTCCATCCCTGCTGCAGGATGAGGTGAAGGTGCTCCTGCTTCTGCAAAGGCTGCAGTGATGAGGCAGCAGAAGGTCCCTGGACATTCTGTGAGCTGAGGATAAGTTTGGGTGGATGGATTTCAGTGGGAAAAGGAAGCCTGTCCACACACACGTGAGGTCTGAGGCTGGGCTGGTCCGAGGTCACCCATGGTGCCACAGAAGCACCTGAGGATCTCTCCGGAGCCTTCGTGCCAAGGGAGTGACTTGCAGCTTTGTCAAGTCACATGCCAGGTTTGGAAATGGGCCCTGTGGGTCCAGAATGTCACCTTGGCCCAGGAAAATCACAGGGATGTGAGGGACCAGCTGCGGGAGGCACGTCTGGCTCTGGGATGTGCCTCAGGAGCCTTGGCCCGTGGTGACTCTGCAAGGTCACGACACCATTCCTGGGTTTGCATTTCAGTGAAGCCACCAAAACAGAGGAAAGAGTCAGAACCATCCCAAAAATCAGATTTTTATTCTTATTTCCAGTGTCTCGTTGCCTTTCCCAGGCCTTGAGTGCTTAATGGTGTTTTTTCTTGCACTCTGTCTCACCAGTTGACTTCAAAGGAGCAGGAAAAGTTAATGTGGAAGGGAAAGAGTGAGGAAAAGAGATTGGATTCCCTGGCAGTCGTGTTCTGCAGTCCTCTCCAGGTGTTGGAGGGAAGGCAGAGTGTGATGGAGCTGTTGGTGCTGTGGATCCAGGCATGCAGAGCTGGGAATGCCAAGTGTGGAATCTGCTCCCATCTCCTGAACAACTGCAGCCCACTCGTGATGGGGGAAAAGGTGGAGAATTATTTCTGGCCCAGAGGCAGAGTGGATTTCCTTGCACATAGAGATTGCGAGGTCAATAAAACTTAAAAATTAGGAACTCTCTCCAGCAGCTCCACATCCTGCCAGGGCAGCTCTGCAGGCAGGGTCATCCCCCCTCCCCTGCTGGGGCTCAGCCCAGGCTCAGGGGGTTCCTGAGGCACCTCAAACCCTTCTCCCCAGGGCTGCTCTCAGGACTGATTGTGTCTGTAATTGTTCAGCCCACAGGGTGCCTGAGTTTGCTGTCAATTCCTTTTCCAGGAGCCCCAGTGGCTCACTCAGGGTGTCACCAGGAAGTTGCCGCTCTCCCCTGCTCCACGTCGTGTCACTGCTGCAGGAGTGTGCTCCCATATGTTCTGAGGCTGTTCCTAAAGCTGTTTGCTTCTGAAATCTCCTGCCCACTCCCCCTCCCTCCCCAGCCATTGCAGAACTGCTCAGTGGCAAACCTGCAGGAAGCAGGAATGTTTTAAATCTTGATGGAGCTGGAACGATTCTTGCCATCCCCCAGTTGCTTCTGTTGCTCTCCCAAGCACAGTCATCATTTTTGCAGATTGATTTTTATGAAACCTTCCTTTATGAAGAAGGTTTTGATGAGTCCTGATGAACTTGATGGAAACTAAAGAGGATGGAGTTTTTTCACAGCTCTAACAAAGGGAAGCTTTGGGAAGTCCCAGCAGACAAAACCATCTTTTAAACTGACTGCAAAATACCTTTTTCCAGGTATCACCTTCCTCTGAGTTTTGAGCTTTGCTTCAGCACATCTTAAAAGCTCTTAAGGATGTTCTTGGCCCAGATCCAGAAAATGTTTTAAGAGCTTGCAGCCATTTTGAAATGGAGTTTTAATATGTCAGCAGCAGAATGGAGAACTAAAAGAGGGTTTAAATTGCCAAACACTTCTTGGCTTTTGGGCTTTCCTTTCTATTGACAAGACCAAGTAGAGATTTACTCAGGATTTTAGAGGGTACACAGGGGAATGGTGGATCTCAGAACTGTCATATAATCCATGAGCAGACTGGAATTCTGACACCTCACTGCTGTGAGGGCTGTGCTGAAAGGCCCAGGGATGATGGGCTTTACAGGCAGTAACAATTCAACAGGTTTTGTGGTCTAAAAGGAGAAATCTGAGCCGAGCACAGGGAGAAAACAAGGAACTGCCTTAGCTACAGTCACATAACAGGTGAGGAACTAAGCAAGAACATGGAGTTCATGTCTGGTAGGCAGTGGGATGAAAACTTAGATTTCTTCATGGAAAGGGTGGTCAGGCATTGGAGGGGCTGCTCGGGGAGGTTTGGAGTCCCCATCCCTGGAGATGTCCAAGGAATGTCTGGGCACTCAGCACTCTGGGCTGGCTCATTGGTCACAAGCTGCACTCGATGGTCTTGGAGAACTTTTTCAGCCTCAGGGATTTGGGGATTCTGTGGTTTTACAGCAGGCAGTGCCAAATTCCTGCATCAGTCCTTGTGAAAGTGGGTGTTCCGTGGGATCCCCACCAAGGGCTCCCACCCTCGTGTGGGGCAGTTCCCATCCACCTGCCCCAGCTGAGTTTTGGGTTGTTCCACCTCCAAGAAGCCACACACACATTCCTGTGTCTCCAGGGGAAGGATGGCTTTACTCCTGCCTTGCTGATTTTGGCTGAATGAGCCACAGGCCACTGCCTGGGGGATTTTTCCCATGGGAAATGGAGACACAGTGGGACTGAGCCACCTCTCAGAATTTCTGAGTGGGGTTTGGGAAGTTCCTGTCTCCTTCCAGCTCCCCTTGTCCCATGTAATATCCAGCATGATATTTCTGGAGGGTTCATTGCTCAAAAGATGTGGGAGAGTTGGGAGATCCTTTTAAAAGAGATTTAAAAAGGAAGGGGATGTGAGTCCTGGAAAGTTTGTGGTGTCAGGGAAAGGGGGAGAGCTGATTCCTAGAATTGGGTGTCCCCTGAGCACTCTGTAATGGCAATTTTGCAAAACTTTGGGCCTTTTAGGAGGTTTGTCCATGCCAAGGTGAATTGGTCATTAATTCTTGATGCTGCAATTTAAGAGCTGTCCAGGACTGTCTTTAAAGTGCTTCTGGTGGGGATGCATTAGTGGTTCTGCTAACGAACCTTCCTCTCTTTGTGCTGAACCACAATCTGATTTTGATTTCCTTTGCAAATAATTTACTGCTCGATGGTCTAATTTAACCAAACGAGCTCAAACATGTTGTTTCATTGACGAGGAAAATGACAAATTCCCTAAGAGTGAGTCTCCTGGGGAAGCCTGTGCTGGCAGAGAGCCCTGGTGGATTCCCTGGGGTTGGGCTCTGAGTCCAGCTGTGCTTTGGGGCCGTCCTGGAGAGGATAAAAACGGGATAAAAGGTGCCAGGGAAAGGGCTTTGGCTTCTCAGTGCCCACAGATTGCATTTTTCCCTCTGGCTGGGATGGTGGGTGCTCTGGCTGTGCTGCTGTGAAGCGCCCACAGACCCAGTTTGCCCCTGGTGCTCCTGGTGCTGCTCTCTGCAGGGAGATGGACCAGCAGAATTCTGCTCCACACTCACATGGGTCATTCCACAGGTTCTTAATGAAGAAATGAAGCTGAAATTCATTCCACAGGTTCTTAATGAAGAAATGAAGCTGAAATTCATTCCACAGGTTCTTAATGAAGAATGAACCTCACATCTTCAGCAGCTCTGTAGGGAAAAGCAGTGAGATTGCTGTGCTGGGGGTGACCTGTGTCTGCTGGCCTGGGGGACTCTGTCCCCACATTTTGGTCCTGTTTGCCTGTCAATCTGTCTTTCCAGGGATTTGTAACTGTGGGATTTGTTGTGGCTATTTGGGGAGTGTGATAAATCACTTATGGGGAGTTTTGAGTAAGTTTGAGACAAGACCTCTGAGTCGTTTTTAGTGATGCAGTTTATTTTTTTTATTTTCTACCTAAGAATGGTGAGTTCAGCTCACATTGTTACAGCATCATTCAGAAAGTTACAAGACCTTTTAAAGACTTTAGTAATTAACCAATTAAACACTGCTAGCAAAGATAGTTATATTTTTGGCCCAATCCTTAAGTATTTCATCTTATAGACCCATACTGCAGTGTAAACTTTCTTAGCCAATCATGTTGTAACACACAAACCTATAGTGCTGTATTCCAAACTCCTTCTTTACTTCTGTAACTACTTTTATTTTTTTTTCTATATCCTAAACTCTAAAACTTCAAACTTTATTTAGCTTCATGTGTCTCTACTTTAAATCCACATGCTCATTTCTAACACTTAAGTTTAAAGGCCTTTTCCAAATCCTGTGTTTAATTTTAAATTTTAGCTTACAAGCCTCAAATTCTGAGAGCTCTTTGCATTTCACATTCCAGCAGGAAGGAGGCTGTGCCAGATCTGCTCCTGAGCCTCTGGGCACCTGGGTTCTCATCCTTAGAGAGGAATAACGGGGTGTGGGAGGGGAAAGAGGGGCTTGGCTGGGAGGTTTGGCTTCTGCCCTGGCTGAGGTCTCAAATTAAATGGATTTTTGGAGTAGAATTACCCCTGCTGTCCTGGTGGGTGATGCCCGTGACGTTCAGGTGTGTTGTACCCTAATGGGAGCTTCATAAAGGTGATTATTTTTAAAAAACCAACAGAAAATGCTGGGTTTTTACCCGGGAATTTTGTCTGCTTTGTACAATTCCTGCTGTGATTTTCCTGCATTAACTCTCTCTCTCTCTCTCTCTCTCTTTCTCTTTCTTTTTTTCTCTGCAGACCTTTGTAGTACTAAACAGAGGGAAAACACTCTTCCGATTTAGTGCCACACCTGCCTTGTACATTTTAAGTCCTTTTAATCTGTTTAGAAGAATAGCTATTAAAATTTTGATACATTCATATCCTTTTTATTACTGAGTTACCTTCGTGTATTTGTTGAAAATCTCTTAGCTGGTGTCTTTTGCTAATTTTCCATTTGTTGAAAATCTCATTGTTGCTTGCTCAGTTCACAAATATAAATGCCAGTTCTGCAGCTGGAGATGTGGCCTCAGAATATGCCCAAAATCCAGATTTTCACTGGAGGAAGAAGCAGTTCTTTAGCCACATCCAATGGAGGGAAATTCTCCTTTATTTTCTCTGTTCACACACATGGATGAGTTTGTGAAGGAGAGTTAGGTTTTAAGTGCTATTGAAATGGTTAAATTGAATGAAAATATAATGAAATAAATACTAGAATATTACATGGAAATAAATAGACTTATTAGCTGGAGAACAAGCCACAGCCACCTTGTCTGTAATTAGACACTGTCTAATTTCTTGCTCTTTTGGTATCTCTAAAACATCTTCCTAATGGCAAAGCTCTTCCAAAATGTCCCATTGCAGAGCTTTGGAAGCACCATATGATGGTGTTATTAGGAGAAAAAATAATGTATTTTATTGACTGAGCTGCTTCACCCTGTTTATTTATTTATTTTTAGAAAATGGCTCTGAAATGGAAACACATCCACATGGTTTAGAGGCTTCTATAATCTCCCTTCCTGCATCTGAGATGGAGGAAAAGCTTTTCCATCTTTTCAGAGTTGACTTGGGGATGTTTTCTTTGGCTCTGAGTTATTTCTTGTGGCCTTTCCTCCCCCTGCATGTGCAGCTGAGGGATGAATTTCTGCCAGGCTGAGCCCGAGATGCTGCTGAAGGCTCTGGGGTCTGTCTGAGTCTCCTGAAATCATTTTGGAAGTCAAATATCTGCATTTCACCACTCTGCTCCTAATTCAGTGCTGCTGAATGGATGGATTTGGGGGCAAGGTTTCATTTAGTCTCTCAATTGACTTGCTGAGACATACCAGAAAATATAACATTGATTTATATAAAACTAATTTAAAAAGTATATTAAATTTAAATAGAACAGAGAATTCATCAAAAGGTGACATAAAATGCTATTTATGTAGTCATGTATGTTATATAGTAAATATATATATAGTTATAGTTAATTATATATAGTTATAACTATATATAATTACATGTATAGTTATATAGTTAAATATATATAAATATATATAACTATACATATGGTTATATAGATATATGTTATGTAGTATATAAATAGTATATATAATACAGTATAAAAATATAAATATATTCATATATATAAATAGATATTATATATTTATATTTACACTGCGTATATAGTATAATATATTAAATATTATAAATAGCATATATTTAATATATTATAGTATAATATATTAAATATATAAATAATATATTTATTTATATATTTATATAAATTTATTATTATTATATATTAAAATATATCGATATTTTAAATATTTATATAGCATATAAATATTGTGTATTATACAGTTGTATATAACATATAGTATATATAATACAGTATATAAATATAAATATATTCATATATAAAAATAGATATATATTTATATTTACACTGTATATAGTATAATATATTAAATATTATAAATAGTATATATTTGATATATTATAGTATAATATATTAAATATATAAATAGTATATTTATATATTTATATAAATATATAAAATTATTATAATTATATATATTGAAATAGATAAATATTTTAAATATTTATATAGCATATAAATATTGTATATTATGCAGTGTATATAACATATAGTATATATAATACAGTATATAAAAAATATAAATATTATTTATAACACAGTGCATACAGCATATAGACATTGTATATAACACAATACATTCAAAACAGAAATAATCTGATTTCCCAGGACTGCTGGGGACTATTAGCAGCCCACAGAGAACAGCCTGGAAATGGTTGGGTTTTCCTGCAGCCAGTGACTTTGGGGATTTAAGGGTGTCAGGAGTCCCCGCGTGTCCCTTTGCTCCTTGACTTGTCCCACAGTATTTAGCATGATCATTATGTGCACTATTTTGACCAACTGTGTATTCATGACTTTTAGTAACCCGCCAGAGTGGTCAAAGAATGTGGAGTAAGTAGGAATTGTTGCATTGGAGTAGCAAATGTTGTGTTTGTAAGAACCTCCCAAAATGCTGAGTTTGTTCCCTTGAGGACCCTCTCCCTCCCTGTGCATTTTTATTTTTTTGCATGCTCCCCATGTTTTATTTTTCTTGGGTTTTTTGTGGCTTTTTTTTTCTTTTTATTTTTTTTCTTTTTTAAAAATTTTTTGTTTGGTTTGGGTTTTGGATTTTTTGGGCTTTTTTTTTTGGTTGTTTTTTTTTTTTGGGGGGGGGGTTGTGGGATTTTTTTTTTTTGTTTGGTTGGGTTTTTTTGTTTTTTGTGGTGGTTAGGTTTTTTTGTGGGTGGTTTTTTTTTTTGTTTGCTTTGGGTTTTGGATTTTTGGGGGAGTTTTCTTGTTTTTTGGCGTTTTTTGTTGTTTTTTGGTGGTTTTTTTTGTTTGGGTTTTTTTTGTTTTTGGTTTTTTTTTTTTTTTGTTTTTTTTTGTGGGATTTGTTTTTGTTTTTGTGGTGGTTTGGCTTTTTTGTGTTTTTTTTTTGTGGTTTTTTTTTTTGGGGAGCCTTTTATTTAAACCAAAGCCTCCAATTCACCTTTTTTCACTACTAAAATGACATTTCCTCGTCGCAGGTACACATTCACCGGGATTTATACGTTTGAATCACTCGTGAAAATCATTGCCAGAGGTTTCTGTATAGATGGCTTCACCTTCCTGAGGGATCCCTGGAACTGGCTGGATTTCAGTGTCATCATGATGGCGTAAGTTGTGCTTTTCCAGGGATTTCTGTGCCTGGGAGGGGACGAGGCCTTAGCAAGAGGGAAGGTTTATAAGGAAAAAGAAGATCAAGGAAATCTTCAGTGAACCCTCTTGATTTTTCCAAGGAAATTTTTAGCCTGATGAGATTTCAGCTCTAAACTGCAACAGCATGGAGTTAGTGGAGTTGCTACTGCAAAAATAAAAAATAGGATTTTCTGAAAATTGCCAAAAAAAAAGGATTTTCTGAAAATTGCCGAAAAAAAATAGGATTTTCTGAAAATTGCCTTGATTATTACAAAGTTTTAGGTGATTCATGCACCAGAGGGGCAGATCAGCATAGGGACCAATATCTTGAAATTCCAGTCTCTACCACTCCTTCCGTGGGCTGTGACTGGAGGCTGGACTGTGATTAACCCATTAATAACCCATTAATAACCTGTTAATAAGCCATTTTAACCCATTTCCCATGAAGCTGCAGTGTCAGAAAGGAGACATTTGATTTTCCTTCCTTGTTTTTTTCTCTTGTGTTGGATTGGGCTGATACTGAGGATCATGGCCATGTCTGAGTCACATCAGGAAACACACCCTAAATTCCTGTTTTTTTCCATATTTTCCATTTTTTTTTTGCCCTGAGCTGATCCTGGCTCAGACTTAGCCCTGCTGATGGACACCTGGTGTTTGTCACTGGTACTCCGAGTTGCTGGTGAAGAAATATTTTTGCCCTTTCACACTTTATTTTTGGAGTATTGCACGTGGCATGCTTGGGCTCCCATGTTCACCAAAGTCTGATGGAGCAGAGATCACAGAGGAAGGCTGAGGAGCTGCATTTCCAAGGGTTCAGAGCGCTTGAAGTAAAACACTTCAATCATATTTTTCTTCACCCAAGATTGTTCAGTTTCCCGAGTTTTTTGCATTTTTCTACCTCCCAGTTGTTTGTTTAAATGATGTACAAAGAATTGAGTGTTGTCCATGAAAACCAACACCCAGGAGCTCCCAACACCTGAGTTTTACTCCAGAGCAGGTGGGGATGTGCTGTGCCCAGTGTGAACTCCCAGTGTGGGTGCACACAGACCAAATCCCAGCTGGCACTTATCAATCCCTTAATTTCTCCAGAAATTATCAAAACTCACCAGTTTTAAGGCACTGGTTTGCAAGGAATGTCCCCAATCCCTCACTGGTGTCTGTAACCCTTTCCTTTCCAGAGGCCAGGCTTTGCCTGTAGGCTCTCTACAATTCTTTTTGTGTCAAGGGTATTATTTAAACCACACTAAGAGTTTTTTAAAGCCCTTGAGGCCTTTCTGCAGCAGGAAAAATCTTGAATGTTGAGCATTTCTTTGCTTTTTCATACCAAGTTTCTCCCCAGGCAGCACAGAGGAAAATATTCTCTAAGCTGGGGTAAAATATAACCCTGTTACTTTGCACTAAGCCTCTTCTCCCCTGTGTACCTTGGGTTTATCTGCTTGCAAAAAGAAAATCAAACCTTCTGTGGCTCACAAACAGACATTGAAGCATAAAGGATTAAAAATGGAGGATGCTAATTAAAATGAAGGATGCTAATTAAATGGAAGGATGTTAATCAAAGCAGAAGATGATTATGTTTTCTTAAAAACATGAAGTGAAGCGAATATACCTGAAGCCCCTGATCTGAGGTACAGTCATGGAATCATGGATTGGTTTGGATTGGGAGGGACCTTAAAGCTCATCCAGCCCCATCCCCTATCATGGGCAGGGACATTTCCCAGTAGCCCAGGTTGCTCAGGGTGGTGTCACCAAATCTCCTCAAATATTTGGCATTTTTACAATTGATTTCTTCTGTAGAGATTCAAAGTTCCAAATTCTCTCTAAGAGTGTGTGAAGTTTGGGGCACCATGACATGAAAAAGATCTGAAGCTGTTGGAGAGGGTCCAAAGCAGGGTCTGGGGGATGGGAGAGGGCTCTGGGTCTGTTCAGCTGGAGAAGAGCCTGAGGGGAGACTCACTGGGGGCTGCAGCTTCATCCCGAGGGGCAGCTCTGAGCTCTGCTCCCTCTGACCAGGGGCAGGACACGAGGGAGCCACTGCAGCTCTGCCAGGGGAGGGAAATCAGGAAAAGATTCTTCTCCAAGGGGGTTCAGGCTCTGCCCAGGCTCCCCAGGGGATGGGCACAGCCCCGAGGCTGCCAGAGCTCCAGGAGCTGCTCCCAGGGTGGGATTGTTGGGGTGTCTGTGCAGGGCCAGGAGCTGCACTGGATGATCTTTGGGGTCCCTCCCAGCTCAGGACATTCCATGATTCCAGCTGAGGATGGGTATCCAACCATGTACCTGGGCAAGCTGGTTGAGGAGCAGAGAGACTTAAACCACATTTTACCCCTGCACCTTTGTCTCTCTCTCTCTCTCTTTTCAATGCCAGTTCTGAAGCGTTTTAAATCACAAGCTGTTTCCTACAAGCAGACAATTTATGCAAAGGAAGGTGACCCCAACGGTGCCATTAACTCTGGTTTAATTCTGCAGGTATATAACAGAGTTTGTAAACCTAGGCAATGTTTCAGCTCTGCGCACTTTCAGGGTTCTGAGAGCTTTGAAAACTATTTCTGTAATTCCAGGTAAGGCGGCCCCGGTTGGTGTTTAGCTGTCGGGTACAGGCCCCTGTGAGTGATGTATTGCTTTGTCTGTAGTTGTTGTTTTATTTTGGTGTGTGTATTGTCATGGTGTTTTTTGTGTGTGACCTCCCTCATTGCAGATATGTCACAGAGTTTGTGGACCTTGGGAATGTCTCAGCATTGAGAACTTTCAGAGTTCTCCGAGCTTTGAAAACTATCTCTGTAATTCCAGGTGAGAACCATTCAGCATTAAAGGCTGGGCTTGTGTGTGTCTCCTCTCTGTATCTCCCCTCCCCTCCTGCACTGCTCATTCCTCAGAAATGGCACTGGGATTTTTTCTATGGGATTTGCAGTCTGTGTAACAAAGCAGTTTGAAATCAAGACTCCTGGGCCATCAAATTATGGGATGAACAGGCTGTTACTCCATATTTTTCTGTCTTTGTATGAACATTTCATACTGATCTCTGAGACTAAAGCCAGGCTTTAAAGTTTAACTCCAGATGAAAAGGATCAGGCTCCTCCTCAGGCTGAACAGTTTCTGGCTCAGGGACTTGCCCTGTTATTGTCAGTGGTTTTGGAGTTGCTTTAGGAATAATTTTATAAAGCAACAGAGCAAAACCCAACCAAGATTAAGACCTTTTTGCCCATTTCCTGTGCCACCCCAGAGCTGGATTTGTCAGGACCACCCTTCCCAAAGCTGCTTCTGGACTTGTAACTCACTGTCACAGGGTGAGCAGTGGCCCTTACTTTGGGACACCATGGAGACATTATGGACTGAGAATCCCAGAATTCCAGTCTGGTTTGGGTTGGGAAGGACCTTAAAGCTCCTCTTGTTCTACCTCCTGCCATGGGCAGGAACACCTTCCACCAGACCAGTTCAATCCCAGCTCTGTCCAGCCTGGCCTGGAACACTTCCTGATCCTGAATTCTTGTACAGAAAAGCTTCATGCACGTGGTTTCTCAAAAGTGCCCCCAATTCTGAGGTTAAGCTCAGGCCTCAGGTCTTACAGGCACTCAGACATCTTCAGCTTTTTGGTTTCCAGATGCTCTACCTGTTACCCAGAATAACTCCTCGATGAGTTTTGGTCTCATTTCCTTTGTGGTTTGTTCCCTCCTGCATTCCCTGCTCCTGCAGTGCTGGTTCTTTCTCAGGCTGCCAGGGACCAGCCTGTGGAGTTGTAGGACACATCCCTTTTGTCCCATCCCAGACTGCCAACCCCATCAGCTGTACCTGCCTGTTGTGCATGATGATGATGATGATGATGATGATGGTGGTGGTGGTGATGATGATGCTCCTGTGTGGCACCTGCTTTCCTTGCACCCAGTGAGAACCTGCTGGAGTGATGTTCCTACTGAGCCTTCCTTCCTGTCTGGTGATATTTAAGAGCAAAAAATCTTTGGGAATTGCTGTCAGCAGTGGGCCTGAGGGGTGGTTGTCGTTCTCTCAGCCTGCTCCAGGGAGCTCAGAGGAGAAGCATTGATGTTAAAACCAGTTTTGCCTGTGTTTTGCTTTCTTAATTGTAGCAACGTGGAGATGATGCAGCTTTCAGGAGCTGGTTGCTGGCTGTGTGACAGCATGCCTTGTGTTCCCATGGAGGGGACAGAACAGCTCAGTTTTGGATCATTCTCTCCATAGAATTCAAAACTTACGGAGTTTTATTTAAATGGCAGGGGTTGGGCTGAGCCCTGCTAAGTTCAGCACATTTTTGATGTAATTTTTATTAGAGGGACAATTTGCTGCATATTTTGATTGAATAAAAGGCATGATTTGCCACACATAGCCAAGGGGATCCTGTTTGGGTGTTGGGGACACTGATCATACCTGAAATGGCAAAAACTTTAGGGTTTTGGGGGTGGATTCTCCAAGTGTGTTTCTGCAGCACACATCTTGGCCCCCTCCATTTTGTGACAGCAGGAGGAGTCTATTTGAATAATTGGCCTTTTGGGTTATTTAATTTAAAAGTATAAAGTGCTCTTTATGGGTTTTACCACTATCATTTTGCAAGGAAAAGGTGATTTTTAGAATACACTCAATATTAAAATGTAAAGGGGCTCCCTTTCTGCTTCAGCACGTGGAATGGGAATTTTAACTCTGTGCTGAGCTACTGAGAAGCTCATTTTAGTGTTTTGAGTGCCATCTATGCCTTCTGTCAATAAGTGGAATTAAGATGTGTTTGAGACAAGATAAAAATGGGAAATACCACCAGAATTTGACATGCCATGGACAAAATTCTGTGCTCTCTGTGGATCTGTGTGACAGGAGCAAACTGTGACACCCATGAGCTAAACCACCAAAAGATCCCTTTTTTTTTGGTGGAAAACCTATATGAAACCGTGATGGTCTCAAGAAATTTTCCATATTGGCACCTGAGTTCTTATATTTTAATTGCCACGTGGGGACACACCTGAGTCACACCTGCATTCCACAGGATCCAGGGAAACCTGGACCCATGGAGCACGGGGTGGTGGCTGCAGCTGGAAGTTGTTGGAGTTGTGTTTGTTGAAGTGTTCCCAGTCCTTGGGCTGGGATCTCTCCTGCTGCCAGTCCTGTCCTGGTTCCAAACTTCTCCTGGCACACCTGAGAGAGAGCAGCATCCAAAAGCAGGAGCCCAGGTGCTGATGCCCATGGGTGCATGTGCAGAGCAGAGCCGTGGGATGAGCATGGCAAGAGGTGCTGGGGGTGATGTGTCTGCCACAACAGCAAAATCCTGCTCTGTGCTGGAAAGTCCATGGAAAGTTTGGATGATGGAAGTAAATGACACTTCAAAATAGAATTTTTATAAGGAATGTGTCTGCAATTGTTTGTTTTGGAAGCTTTATGTTCCTGGGATGGCTCTAACCTCTGTTGGCTTACAGGGGTTTTGTAGGAGGAGGTTGGAAGGGACCAAGGTTTCTGGTCCAGGATTTATTGCAAAATGCTCATGTGGTCTCAGCTGGACCCTTGGATCTGACTGACCCCAAATCCAGCAGTGATTTATTATTATTTTTCTCCTTCCTCCCTTCACTGCTCATTTATAAACCACAGAATCATCCTACTTCACACCAGAAGGGGTGACTAAAGGAGCCTAATTCAGTGCTGTTTCTGCATCCAAAATTCTAGCTAGTTTAGACCTATCACCCAAAAATTAATTCTGAGTTCTCCCCACTCACGAGTTTTGCCTCTCACGGACCAGACTGGTGTGGGAAACCAGCAGGATTCCTTTTGGAATGTCTTCTTTTTGATCCTGAGCCTGTTAATGATCCCAGTGGCCTCAGTAAATCCCAAAGCACCGATGCTGTGGGTGAAGCCCTGCCCTGGCTGTAACCAAAGCCACCTCTGAAAGGGGAGATTCTGCTCCTGCAAGGGAGGGGAAGTGCTGAGACAGTTCAGTTGAGCAGGAGAAAACCCAAGATGTGGAGAGTTAAAGGTATTTGATCTCTGTGAGTTGTTGCAGCCCGTGCCAGCAAGCTCAGCTCGAACATGGCTCAACGTGTCCATGAGGATTTTCGTGGCAGCAAATCCCAATTTGATCTTCATTTGACAAACCTTGTGCGTGGGGGAGGAGTGATTCCCCACGTTCTGCTGTGAGGCTCAGGGACAAAAGTTGGGATGTGGTTTGTTCTGACCCATCCTTGCCTCCATCCCAGTGTTGTACTGGCTGGAAATCCTGACCACACACGCTTGTTCCCAGGAACCTCCACCATTCATAGCCACAACCTTTCCCACCACAGAGTCACTCTAAGGTACTGTATTAATCTGGATTTTCAGTGTTTTCCTTCTACAGGAGTGATTTCTAGTCTTGTTTCCTTCTCCACAGGCTTGAAGACCATCGTGGGTGCCCTGATCCAGTCTGTGAAGAAGCTGTCGGATGTGATGATCCTGACAGTTTTCTGTCTCAGTGTCTTTGCCCTCATTGGGCTCCAGCTGTTCATGGGCAATTTAAGGAACAAGTGTGTGATTTGGCCAATTAATGTGAACGAGACCTTCCTGGATAATGGCTCCAGGGGCTTCGACTGGGAGGAATACACCAACAATATGTGTAGGTATTTCTACACTGAGGCTCCCTAAAACCTCCTGACTTGGCTCGATGCAGGAGTTCCAACATGTTTCATGCTGTGATGTGTCTGGTTTTCACAGTGAAAACCACATGTGCAGAAGTTTTTCAGGGTTTTTTTTTTTGGATCTGACCTTGTTGAGATGTTCCTAGTTGAGTTCATCCTTTAGAAGGGTTTGGATGTGCTCTTTTGGCTAAATAATTAGTCCAAAATATATTTTTACTGATAAATTTCTCAGCAGTGCTTTTAGGAGGCTTTTAAGTGAAGGTTTTAATGTGTTATAGTCTATTAAATTCTCTAACTCCATATGTGTGTGAATGTAACCTCTTCTTTTTCATCTTCAGCAAATTTTTACATCATTCCTGGTGCCCCCGACCCTTTGCTCTGTGGTAACAGCTCAGATGCAGGGTGAGTGTTGAGCTTCATTAACAATCAATCAGTTATCCCTGATGTTACCTAAAGCTGGCAAAACCTCTGGAATGTTCCCTGTTGCTTCCTCTGTTGGTTCTGGTGTTATTTCACCAGGTTTCAAATTTCTTAACCTAATTATGAATCCATTGCTGATGCAATGTAAGGGACATTTTCCCTGTCAGGAGGCAGCTCTGGCCACCAGTGGTTGCCAGTGACATTATTTCCCTCTGAATCCAATCAGAGAAGGGTGGATGGAGGCTCAGAAATGTGAACTTGCCACGTGCTGTTGGTTTTCCACCCCGACCTTCAGCTCTGAAGACCCTTCTGGCCCAAGCTCCTGCCTTGGGCTCAGGCTTAGGGAAAAGCTGCGCCTTGCAGCGTCTCATTTCCACAGGACAGGGAGAGCAGGGCTTGCCTGAAATCCTGTCTCCTTGTGTGCTGTCCTTAAATGATGTGGAAAGAACTGCTGTTTGTTGGGAGGGTGGTGGCAGTGGGCAGGGAGAGCCCTGACCTGGCTGTTGTCCCTCCCCAGCCAATGTCCAGAGGGGTACACGTGCATGAAGGCAGGACGGAACCCCAACTACGGCTACACGAGCTTCGACACCTTCAGCTGGGCTTTCCTGGCTTTGTTTCGCCTTATGACTCAGGACTTTTGGGAAAACTTGTATCAATTAGTAAGTAAATTCTTTCCTTTGGTGTTTTACGTGGGGAGAATTTGGGAGTAAAACAGGAAAGGGAAAAGAGAAGCTTTGTTTTAGTCCTTCTCTCCAAAAGAGTGCAAGTAAAGCTTCACAGGGAGGTTTTTTGGGGGGAGGAGGAAGGGGACATTGCCTCTCAGCAGGTGTTGGACTTCAAGTCCAGAAGAGATGGTGGGTCCAGCTGAGCTGTGAATTAATTCAGGAGGAGCCTTAGCCCTGGCTGCAGGAGGCTGTGAGCATTCAGCTCTGCTCACGCAGGGTGCTCAGGCTCTTTGGAGGGCACAGAGTTTTCTCCTGACTTGAGGATGCTTTGGGGACCTTGCTGAAGCAGCTGTTTCTTGATTTGGTTTGTTTTAAGGGAGTCTGAGCATTGGGTTTCACTCTGTGCCTCTGAATTCTTTTCATTTTGGATGCTCCCTTAAGGGAAGAAGGTGGATGTCACCTTTTGTGTTCATGGCTAAGGAATGTGCAGGGAAAACGCTGAGCTCTGGAATATTCAGCACTGCTGGATTTTCTTAGAAACATTCAGGTCAAGAAGCTTGGGATCAGCTCTTGCATCTCATGTCAGGGAAGCCTGAAGTTGCTTTTTTTTCCCTTTTCTAATCCCTCTGCCATTCTTTTCCACTTCCAGACTTTACGAGCGGCAGGAAAAACCTACATGATCTTCTTTGTGCTGGTGATCTTTGTGGGATCCTTCTACCTGGTGAATCTGATTTTGGCTGTGGTGGCCATGGCCTACGAGGAGCAGAACCAGGCAACCCTGGAGGAGGCAGAGCAGAAGGAGGCAGAATTCAAGGCCATGTTGGAACAGCTGAAAAAGCAGCAGGAAGAAGCACAGGTGAGAAAAAAACCAATTCCTCTCTGTAAGGGTGGTGAGACCCTGGCCCAGATTGCTAGAGAAGCTGATTTTACTACCTGCACAAGCAGATTATAAAAATTCTACCAAATTCTGGCTGCAAGTTTCTTCCAAGGAGAGAATAAACCTCTCAGTCCTGCCCCAAAGTCTCTTGCTCAGGTGAATTAAGCCAAACTCTTCGAGCAGAAAATGGAGTGGAAAGATGTGATTTATTTTTCCTTTCCTTACCTGCACCCTCAGGCTGCTGCCATGGTCACCTCGGCAGGGACGGTGTCTGAAGATGCTGTGGAAGATGATGGTGGGGGGAGGATGTCTCGGAGCTCCTCAGAGATTTCCAAGCTCAGTTCCAAGAGTGCCAAGGAGCGTCGGAACAGGAGGAAGAAGAGGAAGGACAAGGAGCTGTCGGAAGGAGATGAGAAGTGTGACAATGAGAAGGTGTTCAAGTCAGAATCTGAGGATGGCATGAGGAGGAAAGCATTCAGGCTGCCAGATAACAGGCTGGGAAGGAAGTTTTCCATCATGAACCAGGTAGTTTTCTGTTCCTTCACTAATGTTTGTGGTTGAGGTCAGGATAATATTCTGCTTTAGATTCCTGTTGGCATCTCAAGGGTTCTCCCCACTGTCCTAAACTGTGTTGGGTCAGGAGAACACTTAGAGCCCGAGCTGATGACTCTCTCACACACTTCCCTTGGCAGGAATTGTTCCTGAGGAATCCAGCCAGGTAACTCCTCCACTGAGGCAGTTCAACCAGCCAGGAGTGAGCAGCTCTCACAGTGCAGCCAGGGATTGAGGGGTGATGGTCTGTGCAGGCCTGGAAAGGGGGGGAAACAGATGAACAAAGACCATTTACAAGCACCTGGAGTGCCAGGACAAGGGGCAATGGCCTCCCAGTGCAGAGGACAGGGCTGGATGGGATACTGGGAAGAAATTCCCCTCATGAGGGTGGGGAGGCCCTGGCACAGGTTGCCCAGAGAAGCTGTGGCTGCCCCATTCCTGGAAGTGTCCAAGGGCAGGTTGGACAGGGCTTGGAGCAGTTTGAGGCAGTGCTTCCACCCCCACAATGGTCAGGGGTGGAACTGGACAATCTTCAAAGTCCCTCTCAAACCAAACCAAGCCATTGAGTGATTGTAGGAAACCACCCAGCAGGGTTTTGTGCCCATCCTCCTCACTGTGGAGTAAAGCACACGGGATTCCCTTTTCTTCATGGTGGAAAAAGCTCTTTTTTATTCACATAACTCAGTTTTTATACAGTTTTACAGACCTCATTGGGACTCCAGTTGGTCAGTAGGTCCTTGCCAATTAGTTACTGGTTAATTAAAATTGTTAGGCTGCATAGATTGGTCACCCCAAACCTCGCTGTGTACGTGCAGGGAAGGTTGTTTGGGAGAGATCATTTACATTTTTCTAATTAACAGTGCAGAGTTAAGTCCAGCAGTGCAGTTTGTATCTCAGTTTATCCAGGTGCCAGTTGTTTGTGACCCGGGAATAGATTGGCTTTGTTAACAAACTGCTCACAGCAGGATTGCTTTCACATGGCAACTGCAAAATGCCAGCTTGGCTTAAAAGAAATGGCTTTTAAAGAAAGAAGAAATGGCTTTTAAAGAAAGAAGAAATGGCTTCTAAAAGAAAGGAGAAAGGGCTTCTAAAAGAAAGGAGAAATGGCTTCTAAAAGAAAGAAGAAATGACTTCTAAAATCAGAGAGAGAAGTCCTGATTTTGAGAGGCCTTTCTTTATAATTTTTCCACCCGAAATAACAATTCCCACCTTAAATAATAATTCCCACCTTAAATAATAATTTCCCACCTTAAATAATAATCCTTCCACCTTCCACTCACCGTGTCCTTGCCCTCCTCCCCCAGTCTCTCCTCAGCATCCCGGGCTCCCCTTTCCTGTCCCGCCACAACAGCAAGAGCAGCATCTTCAGCTACAAGGGGCGCTTCCGCGACCCGGGCTCGGAGAACGAGTTCGCCGACGACGAGCACAGCACGGTGGAGGAGAGCGAGGGCAGGAGGGACTCGCTCTTCATCCCCATCCGCGGCCGCGACCGGCGCAGCAGCTACAGCGGCTACAGCGGCTACAGCCAGGGCAGCCGCTCCTCGCGCATCTTCCCCACGCTGCGCCGCAGCATCAAGAGGAACAGCACCGTGGACTGCAACGGCGTCGTGTCGCTCATCGGGGGGCCGCCCTCCAGCATGCCCGGTGGCCGCATCCTGCCCGAGGTAGCTGCTGAGCGTGGTGTGGTCAGACGAGCATGGTCTGAGCAGCGTGGTCTGCTGAGCATGGTCTGACCAGCATGGTCTGACCACAATGGTCAGATGAACATGGTCAGACAAGCGTGGTCTGAGCAGCGCGGTCAAATGAGCGTGGTCTGACCAGTGTGGTGTGGTCAGACAAGAATGGTCTGACCAGTGTGGTCAAATGAGTGTGGTCTGATCAGCATGGTCTGACCAGAGTGGTCAAACAAGCATGGTCTGACCAGCTTGGTCTGCTGAGCATGGTCTGCTGAGCATGGTCTGACCAGCATAGTCTGACCACCATGGTCAGATGAACATGGTCAGACCAGTATGGTGTGACCAGAGTGGTCAAACGAGCATGGTCTGACCAGCTTGGTTTGCTGAGCATGGTCTGATCAGCGTGGTCTGGTCAGACAAGCATGGTCTGACCAGTATGGTCTGACCAGAGTGGTCAAACGAGCATGGTCTGCTGAGCATGGTCTCACCAGTGTGGTCTGACCAGCGTGGTCTGACCAGTGTGGTCTGTTGAGCATGGTCTGGCCATCATGGTCTGGCCATCATGGTCTGGTCAGATGAGCATGGTCTGCTGAGCATGGTCTCACCAGTGTGGTCTGACCAGCATGCCCATCTGTTTGGTTCTTTTACAGAGAATTAATGACATTGTATGTACTTAGAAATGTTCTCTAAAGTACAGTCCGTATTTGTCTAAGGCTGCAGAGCACTGGTCCAACAGAAGAAAGGGCTTGAGTTTTGGTTGGACCACTTGCATGTTGTAGGAAGGTGGGAAGGACAGAGGGATACACAGAATATAGAAAATACAGAATATGGAAATGCAGACTAAGTGCTGCATTTCTGGGCTGAGAGTGGGTAAGAGAGAAGACTCCAGTCTGTATTAATCACCATCTGAATTTTTCAGGGTACTACTGAAATCGAAATTAGGAAGAAGCCTGGTGGGTCTCTCTTGGTCTCAATGGATCAGGTGAACGCGTCCTATGGAAGGAAGGATCGGACCAACAGTGTCATGACTGGGTTGACCAACACCCTTGTTGAGGGTAGGTGTCATCTGGGGACTAGAGGGGCACCCTTGAGCCCCTTCCAGTGCCTGAAGGGGCTCCAAGAGAGCTGGAGTCAGACTCTGGACAAAGGGCTGGAGGGACAGGACACAGGGAATGGCTTCCCACTGGCAGAGGGCAGAATTGGTGGGATACTGGGAAGGAATTCTTCCCTGTGAGGGTGGGGTTACCCAGAGAAATTGCCCCATTCTTGGAAGTGTCCAGGGTCAGGTTGGGCAAGGCTTGGAGCAACCTGGTCTAGTGGAATTCAGCTCCCAATGCTTTAAAGCAGTACATATTAATGCATGGTTTTGCCTAAATCTGCTTCTTTTGGGTCTTTATTAATAAAGAAATATTTATTAGACTTTATTTTACTTGGTTTTGGCATCCAAATTTCACGGAGATGGAGGTAAAGGCAACAGAGAGTTGTAACTTTACAATGAAGAGAATGCAGTGTGGAGATCAGAGGAGTAAGGCAGTGTCAGGTCCAGGAGTTCTGTCTTCTGTCATCTCCAAGCCCTGGAGAGACCTTCCTTTGCTCCAGGCTGTGGGAGTGAAGGATTGGAGCTGCACTGGGAGCTGCAGTGTGACAGCTGTCAGAAGAGAAAGGGGCTGTTGGCTGGTGGGAATTCTGGAATGGACAGCACATGGAGATGAGATTTCCCAATGTGTCATGCAGGAGCCAGCAAGAATTCATGAACAGCAGCCACATGCGGTTGATGATCTCAAATTCCTGCTGTCTCCTGCAATAAAATTGTAGGAAAACGAAATATACTTAGAAACAGAGCAGGGTTTTGCTGCTGCTCCCCTCCTGCGCAAACGCCTACGGGCTCCAGTGCCATGGGCCTCTTTTTAACTTCAGAAATTCCAAGGCAACTAAATACTAAGCAACCAGAGAACCAATGGGAAGGAGAGCACATACAGTGGTCCTTTCCCTTCCCATAAAAAATAAAAGGTGAGGGTGCACAGCTGGACTGGAATCAGCAAGTCAACAAATGGGGGCAACTCCTCATTTGTATTTTTTTTTGCCTAAGCACTTGAGATAAGCCAGTGTAAAAAAGAAAAAAAAATGGACACAGCATTTCTGTGTTTGATTTCTGTAAATGAATGTAGTTAGTCTTAATCAGGTTATTCCTGTTGAAAATCCTTTGCAGCATTATGTCACCTCTTTCCTCTTTTAGACCACGTCTGTGTTCAGCACAGAATTCATCTCAGTTATTTAAAAACTGGCAGCAAAGGCAGTTTGGAA
Organism: Passer domesticus; assembly: GCF_036417665.1. Lineage (NCBI taxonomy): Eukaryota > Metazoa > Chordata > Aves > Passeriformes > Passeridae > Passer > Passer domesticus. Next base: position 4,060,556 of record NC_087504.1, read on the forward strand.
TCTGTAACTTTGGTTTTAACTGCTTTACCTTGATCAGTTCCGAGTTAAATATAGCCCTTCATTTGGAATAATTTGCATTGAATCATCCTGGTGGGGCTGAAGCACAGGGTTAGAACTGCAGTTATGGTGACCTGGTAGGGACAAAGGAGAAGCCGTGGAGCTCAGTAAAACCATGGAATCCCAGAATCCAAGAATCCTTGAGGTTGGAAAAGAGCTCCAAGGTCAGTGGATCTGACCTGTGACCAATCCCCACCTTGTCACCCAGGCCAGAGCACTGAGTGCCACATTCCTTGGACATGCCCAGGCATGGGGACTCCAAACCTCCCTGACCACCCTTTCCATTCTCCCTGATGTCCAGCCTGCCCTCAGACTTGACCCAGCTCTTCTCTTTTGTCACCTCCATGGCCATTTTCACAAAGTTCACAGTTTTTTAGTTCTTCAGCCTCAGAGATGAAGCCTGAACTCTGTTTTGTTTTGTACCTGCAGAGCTGGAAGAGTCCCAGAGGAAGTGTCCTCCTTGCTGGTACAAATTTGCCAATACCTTCCTGATCTGGGAATGCCACCCATACTGGATGAAGCTGAAGGAGATTGTGAACTTAATTGTCATGGATCCTTTTGTTGACTTGGCCATCACCATCTGCATCGTGCTGAACACGTTGTTCATGGCCATGGAGCACCACCCCATGACCCCCGAGTTCGAGCACGTGCTCTCTGTAGGAAATCTGGTAAGGAAATCTGCTAAATTCTCCCCACAGATCTGCTCCTGCTGGGGCGCCTGGATTATTGACGTGGGCTTGGACTTTGAATCAATTGCATTGTTGAGGCTTAGCCTGAAGAGCAGAAAATAAGCTAAAAATGATTCTTTGCCTGTTCTTTGTCTGTCTCTCCTCCCCACTCCAGGTTTTCACTGGGATTTTCACAGCAGAAATGTTCCTGAAGCTCATTGCAATGGATCCATACTATTATTTTCAAGAAGGCTGGAACATCTTTGATGGCTTTATTGTCTCCCTGAGTTTAATGGAGCTGAGTCTGGCAGATGTGGAGGGACTTTCCGTGCTGCGATCTTTCCGATTGGTATTCCAAATTCCAGCTCTTTTTTAATGTTATTATCGTGGAGCTACCACAAAGCTTAGGATCACAGAATCATGAAATGTCCTTAGCTGGAAGGGACCTACAAGGATCTTCTAGTGCAGCTCCTGGCCCTGCACAGGAGCTCAGCAATCCCACCCTGGGTATCTGTGGGAGTGTTGTCCAAACATCCTTTGAGCTGTGGCAGCCCTGGGGCAGTGACCATTCCCTGGGCACCCTGCTCAGTGCCCAACCAGGGGAAGAACCTTTTCCCAATATCCAGTCTATCCCTTCCCTGATACAGCTCCAGCTGTTCCCCTCACATAAGGAATTTTTCCCATTTACGTAGGACAAGGGAAAATCACTTTTTTCTGGGTTTGTGGAAGACAAGAGATAGAGTGGTGCCATTTTTTATGGTCTCTTCTTTCTTCAGGACTGCTCTTTATGAGATCTGAGCAGCAGCTTGGGCAGGGAGGGGTGACTTTTCCTTTGGGAAGATCTTTGTGTGGGGAATAACTAAGTGCAAAATTCACAAGCCCAAATTTCCAAAAAGGTTAAGCATTCTCTGCTCACTGTAACCTCAGCAGCAGAAGCATGGACTTAACTTTATGTAAAACACAAAATGGTTGTCATTTAGGAAGTTCTGCTTTATTTTCCTCTTTGCTTAAGATTTGTTTGTTTTGGTTTTTTTTTTTTTTTTTTGTAGCTGAGAGTCTTCAAACTGGCCAAATCCTGGCCCACTCTGAACATGCTGATAAAAATCATTGGTAACTCAGTGGGTGCCTTGGGGAATTTGACCTTGGTGCTGGCCATCATCGTGTTCATCTTCGCCGTGGTGGGAATGCAGCTCTTTGGCAAAAGCTACAAGGAGTGTGTCTGCAAGATCAATCCCGATTGTGAGCTACCCCGCTGGCACATGCACGATTTCTTCCACTCCTTCCTTATTGTCTTCCGTGTGTTGTGTGGGGAGTGGATTGAGACCATGTGGGATTGTATGGAAGTGGCAGGACAGGCCATGTGCTTGATTGTCTTCATGATGGTCATGGTCATCGGAAATTTAGTGGTCAGTAAATGGTTACTGATGGGATTTCTTGGTTGCCTCTGGGTGGGGTAGGACTTGGGGAGACCCCCAGGATGAGGGAGTGATGGTTTGTGAGTCTGTTCCTGCTCTGTGGAGGTGCCTCTTGGCCTCTGATCTACCAATAGTAGATTTTGCTAGCACAATGTTAAAGATGCTTTTTGCTTGATGAGGACCTTAAACAGTCACCCGTAAATGAAGCATTTTGCAATAAAGCTGAAAATATAAAAGCCTCAGTCAAAGTGCACAGGCCTGACCTGAGGGGAAAAAGAAGCTAAAAGAAGCAAAAACTAGCAATTTAATTGCCAGAAAACTAAATAATTTGGTGCACAGGGGAAGGTCCTGAAGTGTTAAAATGAGGAATGGAGGTTTCTTCTAAAACCTGCCCACTGGCTCAGTCATGAGGTGCTGTTGTGTGCAGGAATGGGCTGTGAAACTGCACGGCCTGTTGTGTGGGAGGTTGGACTAGATCATGATGCTTCCTTCTGGCCTTAAATTTCATGAAGAAAAGTCTGTGGAGGAAAATGTGAGCAAAGAATGAAGTCACATGAACAGTCGCAATTCTTCAAAGTAGTTGTGAGCTCTCTCTGAGAGGTCCTGTCTTGCCAAAGGGTTTTGATAAAATTAGTCTTGGGGATGGTCACTAAATGTGGGTGAGGAAATAGAGCTGGGAGTGATCACTCAAAATGCCAAGATTTCCCCCATTTTCTTTGAGGCAGGGATGGGACTAAATCAGTAAGGTTGAATTTAAATCCCTTGGGGATTAAATCGCTCTCTGACATCTGCAGTCCAGATCCTGCAAGGGGCTTGATCCAGGGACCCCTGGACCTGCCCTGGACCCCTGGGACTCCTCAGAGCTGCACCAGGGTCCCTGTTGAGGGAACTTTTTGTAGCATCAGGGGGTTGTACCTTGAACCTGGGCACCTGGATGAGTTTGTGGGACGCCAGAGCTGGTGCTTGGAGACCAGCAGGGCGTGGGCGCTGAGTGCTCTGCTCAGCTTTGGGAATCCCCCCCTTGTGTGTCAGTCCAGCATCAGCTCTTCCCTTTCAGGTGCTGAACCTGTTCTTGGCCTTGTTGCTGAGCTCCTTCAGCGCAGACAACCTGGCAGCCACGGACGACGACGGCGAGATGAACAACCTGCAGATCTCGGTGATCCGCATCAAGAAGGGCATTGCCTGGACCAAGGCCAAGGTCAGGGAGTTCATGCAGGCCCACTTCAAGCAGAGAGAGGCCGACGAGGTGAAACCCTTGGATGAGCTGTACGACAAGAAGGTGAACTGCATCGCCAACCACACCGGGGCCGACATCAACCGGGACATCGATTTCCTCAAGAACGGCAACGGCACCACCAGCGGCATCGGGAGCAGCGTGGAGAAATACATCATCGACGAGGACCACATGTCCTTCATCAACAACCCCAACCTCACCGTGCGCGTCCCCATCGCCGTGGGGGAGTCCGACTTCGAGAACCTCAACACGGAGGATTTCAGCAGCGACACGGATCCTGATGGCAGCAAAGAGGTGGGACGGAGGGCCTGGAGACCTCTGGGCAGGGAGGGATGTGTAGTTCCAGCACTAAGCTTTGTGTTGGAGATGTTGTCTTTGCACTCAAAGTGGAATTTGTTGTGCTAGTAGAAAGCCACAAATAATAAAATTAATAATAAAAATAAAATATGTGTAAAATAATGAAATATGATCATAGAATGATTCTATAAATACATAAACTATATATTTATATAACTATATATTTATATATACTGTATATTTATATAACTATATATTTATATATGCTATATATTTATATATGCTATATATTTATATAATGATATATTTATATATGCTATATATTTATATATGCTATATATTTATATAACTATATATTTATATATGCTATATATTTATATATGCTATATATTTATATATATTTATATAACTATATGTATGCTATATATTTATGCTATATATTTATGTATACGATATATTTATATGTACTATATATATACTAAATATGTTTATATTTAATTTTATATTTAGTACATATTTGTACATTCTAAATATATATACTATATATATTTACCATAGTTATAGTAAAATAAATAAAAATTTATAGTAAAATAAATATAAAAATATATAAAATATATTTATATAAATATAAATAAATATAAAATAGAAAATAAATAATATATATATATAATACAATACAATATAAAAAGAAATAAATTAAATATATATATAATCACAGTAAAATATATATAATCATAGAATGGCCTGGGTTGAAAGGAGCTTAAAGATCATCTAGTTCCAAGCTCCTCCTTGGACAGGAACACCTTTCATAATGTAACTATTTAATCCTGCCTGTCCTGTTAGCATGAGACATAAGCTGGGTCAGCATCTCAGTGATTAAAGTGAGGAAACAACTTCCATGACAGCAAATGTGGTGAACCACCAGCTGAGTTACCATGAAATGTGGTGTTTTTTGGGATTGATCTTGATTGGGTTGGGGTTTTGTGCTGCAGAAACTCGACGAGAGCAGCTCCTCCGAGGGCAGCACCATCGATATAAAGCCTGAAGTGGAGGAAGTGCCTGTGGAGGCACCAGAGGAGTACCTGGACCCAGATGCGTGTTTCACTGAAGGTGAGAAGGGAGTGAAGGAAGAGGCTCTGGGGATGTTCTGGGTGAGCTCACCTCAGGGTTGGGTCAGCCTGTGTCACAGCTGAGACAGAGACAATACAAAGCAACACGCTCCATTTGCAGAAGGCTTCAAACTGTTTTTATTATAGCATGTGTGCTTTTTGTACATTCTTAAAAAACTCCTGAGTTTACACTTCACTCATTGGTCATGAGATACAAACAAAGTGCTCGTTGGGATAGGCAGCTGCAGGTTCCTCTTGTTTATCCTTTTCTTTCTTGGTTTCTATGTCAGTGACCTTGGTAGGAAATTCTTTCAGGGGTAAACGTGGATCCTGTTATCAAACTTCTCTCTGCTCACAGAAGTCACTCTTCCACAAGCCTGGATCAGGGCAGGCTCTCAGCTTATCTCAAGGCCCTTCTTGGATGTTGGTGCACTGATTCAGAGGAATTTGCAAAATGAAACTCTCAGAGATGCAGCTGCCACTGCTAGGATGTAGATCATAGAATCATTCAATAGTTTGTGTAGGAAGGGACCTTAAACTTATCCAAATTTACTCCCTGCCACGGGCAGGGACATTTCCCACCATCCCAGCTTGCCCCAAGTCCCATCCAGCCTGGCCTTGAACACTTCCAGGGATCCAGGGGCAGCCCCAGCTTCTCTGGGCACCCTGTGCCAGAGCCTCCCCACCCTCAGAGGAGGAATTTCTAAAGAATCAGACATGACTTATAGTAGAACAAGATGATTTTTGTGCAGTTGATGCCTTAAGTACTCAGAAGCAGAGTACTTTTCCTTTCCTCTGGCCTCAATGTTGTTTGAGAGCTGATCTGTTACAGGAATTCCCAAGGCAAAGATGCTTTAAATGGTTCAAGGTTATTTTATCAGCAAGTTTTCCACTTGTCTCCTCAAGAGCATGGACCTCACCAAATAGAACGAGCTGATCTGTTCCCAAATTGATGTCAGTTCTGGTGCCCAGAAGTGACAAAACAACCCTAAAATCCTCAAGAACGCAAAAATTTTAACTCGTGTTAAAACCCACTCAGCGTGGTTCATGTTGGTGACATCCAAACTGCTTCTAGACAGTGAGAATTTAATGTTTTTACCTTAAATCCTGCGTTTCCTGAGTGAAAGTGTGTCCTGTCCCTGTTCCAGGCTGTATGCAGCGCTGCAAGTGTTGTCAGGTCAATATTGAGGAGGGGCTGGGAAAGTCGTGGTGGACCTTGAGGAAAACTTGTTTCCTAATTGTGGAGCACAATTGGTTTGAGACTTTCATCATCTTTATGATCCTGCTGAGCAGTGGGGCTCTGGTGAGTAAAATAAAATTAAATTAAAGGCTCGGGGACATCTGATTGTAGACAGGAAATTTTGGGAAAAAGCAAACTGTGGGAATTCCTACTTGGAAGAAAACACAAGCTCTTATTAGTGTTTTTAGTTTAGTTTAAATTAAGAACAAAGCCTTCAAATCTGGGTTCTGACCCTGGATTGACTAGAAATGTGAGGATCTGGGCAAAAGTCAGCCTGTATCTATGTCTGATTTCACAGAATCAGAAATTCCCAGAATCACTGAGGTTGGAAAAGCTCTCCAAGACCATAAAGTCCAATCTGTGACTGGAACAAAATCAATTTTCTGTGTTTGATTTAATATATAAATAAAATATATGTATTTTAATGTATTTCTATCTATCTATCTATCTATCTATCTATCTATCTATCTATCTATCATGTATCTATGTACTTTATATATATATATATTTATTTATATATATATTTTTTAATATATATATTTAACTAATCTATAACTGTACATTGAACTCACCTCAGGATCATTTGAAGCTCCTGAAGTGTGCAATAAATCCCATATAATGCCACTTGCCCCTGGTTATTTCCCAGGCTTTTGAGGATATTTACATCGAGCAGAGGAAAACCATCAGGACCATCCTGGAGTATGCAGACAAGGTCTTCACTTACATTTTCATCCTGGAGATGCTGCTGAAGTGGTGTGCCTATGGATTTGTCAAGTTCTTCACCAACGCCTGGTGCTGGCTGGATTTCCTCATCGTGGCTGTATGTATCCTCTCCTCCTTCCTTCTGCTTGGGGTGTTTCCTCCTCACATCCTAACTGGGTCACAGATTTAACAATCCCAATATCTGAGAGTTCCCAAAAGAAGGGCAAAACCCTTCAGCCCTCTGTGCAGCTGTGGGATTTCTGCCCTGCGGGGACCAAGGAGGATTTTCCAGCCCTTGGCTCTTTTTTTCTGTGCTGAAAATGGAATTTTTAGGAGACCTGGCTGTGTTTGGAGGTGTTACCAGTGGGAAAGCTGTGCAGATGTGGAATTCCTTGGGGATATTTCTGGGAGTTACATTCTCTGTAATCATTTTCTTGCATTATTAATGATGAGGGGGTGATGAGGCAGCAGAGCCTCCCCATCCCACCACCCCACTTCTGGATTTGTGAGAATCTCAACCCTTGGAAAGCTCATTGTGCACAATCAAGTTCAGCATTATCCATCTTTTGTTCAAAAGAGACAGGAAAGAAAAAGCAGGATCACATCAAACAAAAAGCTCAGAATAATGTAGAGTGAGGGGCAGATCCACCCTGGAATCCCAGCAGAACATCTTGGGAGGGAGGATAAATCTGAGAAATAAAGAAAGGGTGAATAAATTGTAGAATTAGAAGAAAAAAAAAAAAAAGACAATAGAGAGAAGTTGTAGTAATAAATTTGGCTCTGAAGCACAGAGGGAATTTAAAATAAATTGAATTTATGTTGGCCAAAGTGGTAGAAAATGGTGTAATTCAATTGGAAATTTCAGAACCAGGAAATTTAGAATCCCAAGTGCTTGGATTCTTTTAAAGGGTTTCATCACATCCATCTGGGATTCAGTGGCTCTAGTGACTGCCCCAAGAGCAAGTATGTTAAAAAAGAATTCCCAGTTTTTTCCAGGCTTCTCCTTTGGAACACTCTGTGTATGATTCAGTTGCTGTTCAGCACCATTATCACTCTGGAAATATTCCTGAGTAGGTGGAAGGAACTATGCTTGGAATTCAGGGGCAGAAGTGACTCAAACTCTGTTTCCTGTAGGAAAATTGAAATTTGAAATTTTAATTTTCTTTTTAAAGTCCTCTCCAATCCCCTCAACACCTTTCCTTGGACACAACCTGCACATTATAAGTTTTATTTTCTGACAGAAAAGAAATTAAAAATAAATAAATTTAAATTTTGAAATAAATTAATAAATACATGTATTTTCTGGGTCTCCCTCGCTGCCTGAAGATAAAGTACAAGTTTAATTCCAGTTTAATTCAAATTTAATTCCAGTTTAACGGGCAGATGTGGTTCAAGTTTAATTTCCTTCCCATGTATGTGGGAGTGGAATAAAGATCAGGAGCTTCCCAGGCAGGAAGGGAACAGTGAGGGAGCCAAGTGCAGAAGGGTTTGGAATTCCCAGGGCTTTAGGAATTTTAGAATTCCTGTTTTCCCTTGATGTCACAGAAGAATTGCACATTTTTCGCTGAATGAACCACTTGAAATGTAACTTTGAGATGCCAAAATATCCCTCAACAAAACCTCAGCAATGCTTCGTGTCCTGTACCTGTTAAATCACCTTTTTTTAACCCAAATTTTGTGGCGTGTCGTGGAAGGGGCTGGAGTGAGCCAGGGCAGCAGGGATTGAGCCTTTGCATCCTAACAACACTCTTGGATGTTATTTTGCAGGTTGCTATAGCATTGTCCAATTCCCCTCCTCCTCATCCCCAAAGCTTCCTGGGTGTGTTTGTGAAGACTTTTACTGGGTAATAATGAAGGATTCTGCTTTTCAGTCAATCTGGGATTCCCTTTGTCCGACCTCGGTGCCTGCTGTGTCTTCTGTTGGAATGTCCTCAGGGAATAATCCTCAAAGATTATTTATTAAAAGCTCAAACAGCCTTTTCTGGCATGGTCTCAAGGGTCCTGCTCGGGAGTGAGGGGTTATCCCGAGGGGAAAAAGCTCTAAAAATGGGAATTCTTTGTTCATGGCATCGTGGGATGGTTTGGGCTCATCCAGTGCCACCCCTGCCATGGCAGGGACACCTTTAACCATCCCAGGTTGTTCCTGTCCAGCCTGGCCTGGGGCACTTCCAGGGGTGCAGGGGCAATTTCCAGGGATGGGACACTTCCAGTGTTACATTTACAGCGTTCTTTAAATAGCCCACATCCCTAAAACCATTGGATTGTTATAGTTAATTCTATTTATATTTAGGATTTTAGCATACCAGCGTTGCCCTGGCCTGGCTGAGGTGATTTTGCCTCACAAAGGCTTTGTTGGAACCTTTGGGGCAGCCCTGGCATGGTTCAAAGTAGTGGAATTTTAAAATGGGATGGAAAAACCAATCTGTTGTGGCCACTTATTTTTGGGGAAGATACCATGGAATCCTGGAATGGTTTGAGTTGGAAGGAACCTTAAAATAATTTCATTCCAAGTGCCCTGCTGTGGACAGGGGATTTCCATATGAAGATGGAAAAAGCCCATCAGCCACATGCCCAAAGAAGATAAAAATCTCAATTTCCCCACACATTTATGCATTTAAAATCAGGATTTGATATTTCCCAGAAATGCATGTGGAATAAGAATCATCCTTCTAATTAATTCTATTAATTCTAATTATTAATCTAATATATTTTGTATTAAAAATGATACATAGGAAGTGTCCTATTCTGAGAATTCACCTGAAACCCCACCTGTTCCAGGAGGAGCTCCTGTGTTTTTTTTGTTTGTTGCTGTACATGGATGTCTTTCTTTTTTTCTTTTCTTAAAAAGGGTTCACGTCTCTTTCTTATCTGTCTGAAGTGTGATGGTAGAGAAAAATGGGAGAAAGGGTAGGGAAAAATGGTGGAGAAAAATGGTAGCGAAAAATAGGAAAAATGGTGGAGAAAAATGGGAAAAATATAGCAAAAAGAGGGAAAATGGTAGCAAAAAAAAAAAAAGGAAAAATGGTAGCAAAAATTGGGGAAAATGTAGCAAAAAAAAGGAAAAAATGTAGCAAATAAAGGGAATAGTGGCAGCTGCTGTGCCATGTCTGTAACTGTTTACACGTGGCCAAGTTCTGTCTGGACTTGGTGGGTTCAAGGATCTCTGAAAATTCAGATTTAGAGCCTAGATCTGACTCCAGGCTGCTCAACAGGTTGCCCAGTATAACCCAGTACAGCCCAGTCCTTCACTGCGTGCTCCTGTGGCTGCTGAGGTTGGGATTGGGGGGAAAATGTTGGAAATGGGGATGGGATGGGGGGAATGGGATAAAACAGGATTGGGATGAGGGAAATCGGGGGAAGTGGAGCTGGGATTGCGAAAAATGGGAGGAAAACAGGATTGAGATGGGGGAAAAAGGGAGAAAACACCTGGAATGGAGGAAAATGGAGGATTCTGGAGCTGGGGTTGGGAAAAAATTGGGAAAACTGGAAATGTTGGTTTTGGGATGTGGAAAAAACCTTGGGAAAAGCAATTCCTGGGGATCCCCAGGCATGGTGACCACTTTCCCTCATCCCAATCCTGTTTTATCCCATTTTCCCCCATCCCACTCCTGTTTTTCCTGATTTTTCCTGTTTTTTTCCCCCAATCTCAACCTCAGCAGCCACAGGAGCGTGTGGTGAAGCCCTGGGATGTACTGGGCTACACTGGACTGTACTGGGCTGGTTGGAAAAGCCTTGGAAAAGGGATCAGAAATGCTGTATTTGAGGAATTTGAACAACTCTAAAACAGGATCACAGTCAGAGCAGGCAGAAAATCAGAGCTGCTTTGTGTGCCAGCGTCCTGGTTTTGCATGGGAGGCATTTAAGGAAGTTTCTCTACCCTGGTAGTGATATCCTTCCACTCATCAGCAGCCCAAAATTGGTTTGAAACCAAATTTCCTGGAAATTTGGTTTTAAACCAATTTGGTTTAGAAAGCACAAGCAAAGCATTGAACTTAAGAAGCTTGAATTGGTTCTGGCACCACTCCCTTGGGTGTTTCAATTATTGCAGTGTCTGGCTGCTTTGCCACTAATATTCTGACATTTTGGTGCTTTTTTTTTTCCCTATTTGGGATTGAAAGAGTCTCCTAAGAACATGCAAAAAAAAAAAAATTGTGCAGTAAAACAACTAAATAAAGGGTTTTTCATACCAATGGATTTCCCAGGTGCTGTTAGAACAAGAATGTGGTGTTTTGTGCTAAATCCCAGTTAGCTCACAACCAGCGAGAAAATCACATATCTTAAACCAATTTGGTTGAAAATGATTACATTTTAAAGTTTCAATCATGAACAGATTCAAATTACTCATTCAATCTTTTCAGAACACCTCCAACCCATTTGGTTGAAGATCTCCCCCACGCTGGGGTGGTGAGGCAGGAGGAGCTGGGCTGAGGCTCAGCACCCCCAGAGTGATGGAGAGCTTGGCCCAGGTGTGCAGTGTGTGTATTTATCTGTATTCTTTCTCATAGGTACCTTTAACATTTGTCTGGCTTAAATTTCATGGGCGCCGCCGGGATCCCTGCAGCCGGTAAAGGGCGAGGGTAAGGTTTTTGTCATCGTTTGGGCTCTTCCTTCCAACAGCCCCTCTCCGTGTGTGTCTCTGCCTCTCTCTTTCTCTCTCTCTCTCTCTCACTGATCTCTCCCCTCTTGGTCTTTTCTCAACTGCATTATTTCCTTCCAGGTCGGTTCAGTCAAGTGAAGTAGGCAGCTGGTGTCATGGCTTCGGTATTTGGGGCGGCCCAGGTGGCTCCTGGGCTGGGCAATCAGGGCTAGGGGATCCAATCTAACAGTCTGGAACCTTTTTTTTCTTTTTTTTTTTCTTTTTTTTTTTCATTTCCTTTTTTGTGTTGTTTTTTTTTTTTTTTCTGTTTTTCTGTTTTCTTTCTTTTTTTTTTTTCCTATTGTTTTCTGGTTTCTTTTTCTATTTTTTTTCTATTTTCTGTGTAGGTCTCTTTAGTCAGCCTTATAGCTAATGCCCTGGGCTACTCGGAACTAGGTGCCATAAAATCCCTTAGGACACTAAGAGCCTTGAGGCCTTTAAGAGCGTTGTCCCGATTTGAGGGGATGAGGGTAAGATGCCATTAGCAGCTGATCCTTCTGCATGCCCGTGGAGCATTTTATTTTAAAAGCATGCTAGAACTGATCAAAACTGGTGGAAAGAAAATTCCAAACAGAATCATGATGCAGCTGCTGACTTGATCACCTCTACGTGGATGTACCCTCACCCTGCCCACCGCTGCACCCTCCCCTCTAACGAAGGGAGATGCATCAGCTGCCTCATTACATTAATTACTGGCCCAAACCACCCATTTGTAGCCGATGTTGACACTTGGCTGTTCTCATTTGGCCTGGCTTTGACCTCGAGCATCCGAGGGGCTTCTCAGCTGTAACTTTTTTTTTTACCTAGGGAGAATCACCAGGTGCAAAGAAGCAGAATTGGAACCACCTCAGGGTCTCCAGGTGTTGGCTGTTGGTGGAATTGGATTGAAAGATTCTGTCTCAGAGGGGGTTTTTAAAAAAGTAACCAGGGGGAAAAGGCTGCTGCCTCTTGTGGGTCACTGCAGGAAGGGACTGGGGGGAGCTCAGCTCTTCGAAAACTTTGGTTTCATTCCTCTTGTTGCACCTTGTTGTTCTCAGTCCAGTCTGGTGGTGACTGGCAGCCTTGTCTGGTAGTGAAGCTTTTCCTTTCTGTCCCCTTCCTTTTTTTCCATGCTTTTTTGGTCCCTGTCCTGTCACTGTGGAACCAGAACAAAGCACAAGCAAAGCATTGAACTTAAGAAGCTTGAATTGGCACCACTCCCTTGGGTGTTTCAATTATTGCAGTGTCTGGCTGCTTTGCCACTAATATTCTGACATTTTGGTGCTTTTTTCCCCATTTGGGATTGAAAGAGTCTCCTAAGAACATGCAAAAACAAAAAGTGTAGTAAAAAATGAAATAAAGGCTTTTTCATATCAATGGATTTCCCAGGTGCTCTTAGAACAGGAATGTGGGGTTTTGTGCTAAATCCCAGTTAGCTCATAACCAGAGAGAAAATTATATATTTTAAATAATAAGGGAAAGGAATAGCAGTCACAGTTTTACTTCAGGGTCTGAGTGGAGCAATTCCACCTGGATCTTTCTGGAGCAATTCCACCTGGATCGTCCTGATCTTTGCAGCCCAAAATCCAGCCCAAAATCCCAAAATCCAGCCCAAGAGGAGCAGAGAGCTGAGGAGGGCTCCTCAAACTCCCTGGGAAGTAATAGAAATAGCTGAGCTCCAAATCCAAAGAAGGTGTTTCCTGTCTAAGACCTTCTCCTGCTGTTATTTCTTTGTGTCATGAGTTTAATTCTAGGTTTGAATCCACAGCAGAGGCACAAAGGAAGAAAAATTTCCATTCACACAAAGGTGGAGCTTTTGCTGGGCTGGGTTTGGGTCCTCCCCAGAAGTTTGATCACAAAGGACACTAAACCTGGAAAAACTAAAAGCTAGTTTTAAACCATGCCGGGGAGAAGATTTCTGATGTACAACCAGGAAATTCTCATGCTTCAAGTGGGGGATTTTCACCACGGGAAAATTGATAGTTACAACTTCAGCCCTGTCAGCTCCCTAGACCCAATTATCTTTCCTTTGTTTTGGAGACAAGTGTCACTGCCCCATCCAACCAGACCAATTTCAGAGATCTGAAATGCCTGTGCAAAGGAGACTGGAACTGTAGTTCTTTGCTTTTCTCTCCTCCATAGCAATCTGCATTTCCAGGAGCTTGCTCTGCTCTGAGCTCAGTCAGGGAGTTTGATAGTGATGCTGTGAGACATGCATGTGTTCTTGTCAGTCTGCACACAAAAGCCATGTTCCTCCTTTCCCTCCTTTTGGAAAGCTCTGTGGATTTAGTGAGCCATAAATGACCATATTTCAGGGGGATAGTACCCTCTTTTGCTTCACATGGTAGCTGGAATAAATCAATGTATTTGTAGGAGGAAGGGACCCAAAAAGTGCTGCTGGTCCAGCAGCTGAGCATCCTGTTGGCATGAAGAGAGAGTGAGAGCAAAGGCATCCCCCTGCAGCCTTTTGGGGCTCTCACCTATGCCTTCCTGGGTGTAGGGATGAATTCCTGACATCATTTACCACCTGGAACAGAAGGTTCACCATCTGGACTACTGTGGTCTTCAGTTTTCCTTCACCCCTCTATCTCAGACTGGTTTAGGTTGGGAAGGACCTTAAAACCCACCCAGTCCCACCCCTGGACACCTGCCAGCAGCCCAGACCTCCAGGCTCAGTCCATGCTGGCCACGAGGTGCTGTGGTGGCCACAGGGGGTGGTGGTGGCTTCCAGCCAGGAGAGGAGAAGGACCAGGACAAGCTGTGGCCAACGTTCCACCCTTGGGGCCTCCCAAGTCCCCTGTGTGTGGTTGAGTTACCTTTCAAAACCAAGGCAGATAGTTTAGATGATGTTCTTCTATTAAAGGAATCTAAATTAGGAGATCATAATAAAAGATTTAATATCCTGCTGACCTGCCTCTATTAAAAGCTTACATTGGCCATGTGTTGGCCAGGGATGCTCAGGGACACGGTGCTCCCAAACCGTGAAGGGCTAAAATTAGGAAGAGATGAGCTCTGACAAAACCCATCCTCGTTCCTGAGCGTTTGCTGCCCTTTGGAGGAGGGAACGTGGCTTTTGTGTGCTGGGGAGCCTGCCAGGCTGCATGCTCAGCTCTCTGCCTGGGACTACACGACTGGCCTTGCTTAGTCCACAGTGTGATCTTGGTGTTAGTCCGTGCTTTAGTGTGACCACAGTGATGCTGGGCTTGGTGCTGACCCCACTGCGGGGAGCAGGACCAGGCCCTGAGTGAAAACAGCCTTGTTTGAACGTGGGGAATGGCTGGAGGGGCCACTGGCTGAGAAAACCTCTGGAATCCACGAGCCAAAGTGTCCTCACACTTGGCTCTCAGGAAATTCCATCAGGAGCCTGTTTGTTACAACAGTCTGAGCCTCCCTCTGCCTTTGGGCAATTAAAATTACAGAAAAGAATTGTTTTGTTGAAGAACAAAGAGTCCAGACTCCATAAATCCAACAACATGGCTTGAAAAGAGAAATTATTTTGAAATATATACGTATAATATGTATATATTATATAATATATACAATACATAATATACAATATGTAATATACAATGTATAATATATGCCATACAATATGCAATATACAATATACAATGTACAATATACAATACATTCAATACAATATCTAATACATGATATATAATCTATAATATGTAATCTATAATATATAATCTGTAATCTATTATCTGTAATCTATTATCTATAACATATAATATCTATAATATATCATATATAACATATAATATATAAGATATAATATACAATGTACTATACTATAATATCATATAATATAATAAATATACATTATAATAATCATAACACAAACACTTATTTTGAAAACACAACTTCCCCAGCTGCCTTTGAAGCAAAATTTGAAGCTTCCAACAAATTCACTGCCAACTTCTGCCTGGATCAAGCCCCGACCTGTCAGTGGCCTCCCCCATTCCCCCCCCAAAAACAGCTGTACTTTTGCTTGCTGTCTCCTGCCTCGTGTTTTATACTGAAACTTTTTCCCACCCCTTCCAACACAGGTGGTTGTCAATGCCTTGGTTGGCGCTATCCCTTCCATTATGAATGTCTTGTTGGTCTGCCTTATCTTCTGGCTGATTTTCAGCATTATGGGGGTTAACCTGTTTGCCGGGAAATATCATTACTGCTTTAATGAAACAGCTGAGCATCGCTTTGAGATAGAGGTTGTTAACAACAAGACAGACTGCGAGGCTCTGATGCCACCCAACTCCACGGAGATCCGATGGAAGAATGTGAAAATTAACTTTGACAACGTTGGGGCAGGATATCTGGCTCTGCTGCAAGTCGTAAGTTTGGGTTTCTGCCATTGTCCCTTTAAAATACCCCAAACTGAGGGGCTGGAGCTCTAAAATACCCCAAACTGAGGGGCTGGAGCTCTAAAATACCCCAAACTGAGGGGCTGGGGTTCTAAAATACCCCAAACTGAGGGGCTAGAGCTGTGTTTCCCCCCTAAACCACCCCAAACTAAGGGGTTGGAAATACAAAATGCTCCTGGTGCATTCCATGTGCTTCCCTCTCTGAAATCCAGCATTCGCTGGGGTTGGGGCTGGGATGAATTTGCCATTTTATATTTCTTCTCTTTCCTGATTGATGGGTCTCAATAAGAGGCCCCAAGTCCCCCAGTCACCCTCAGCCTGGTTGAACCTCATGAGGTTCAACTCCTTGAGCTTGATTTCTGTAATTTAGATTAAATGAAAAGAGAAATATTGAAATAATATTAAAGTTCATTATACAGGGCCATCAAGAATGCCAGGGAGTCCCTGACAGAGCTGGTGCAATTCTTGTATTTTGGGTGAATTCTGTCTCTGTGTTTTCTCTGCCAGGCTACATTCAAGGGCTGGATGGACATCATGTATGCAGCTGTAGATTCCAGAAAGGTAACCTGCAAAACTCCCTTCCCCTTATTTCTGTCTGCTCTTTTGCTTTGCTAAAATCAAGAGTAAAAGTCGTAGAATTGTGTTTGTAGCAAGTATTTCATGCTGGGATTGTTTCCTTTGCTCTGGGGGTCTGATGAGTTAAAAGATGCTGAAGAAAATCCCAAAAATGGCAGGTTCTTCTGGGTTTTTTTGTTGTTGTTGTTGTTGTTGTTGTTGTTGTTGTTGTTGTTCTACTCTAACTGATTTTTGATCTTTGATGGTTTGGAAACACAACCAATCTCATTTTGCCTGTGTTTGTATGATGTCTTTGAAATGTCATTTGTTGTTTTTCTTATCTCCCCTTCAGCAAGAAGAGCAGCCCAAGTACGAGGACAACATTTACATGTACATTTATTTTGTTATCTTCATCATCTTTGGCTCCTTTTTCACCCTGAACTTGTTCATTGGTGTCATCATCGACAACTTCAATCAACAAAAGAAAAAGATAAGTGATCTGTGTTTGCTGATTCCAGCTCAGACCTGTTCCAGGACTGTTGGCTCTTCAGGCTGGTGGCTTTCTCTGCAAAATAAAGTCATTTTGGGGCACAAAGCTCCTTTTTTTAGAGCTGTGGGCCTCTTGGTGCCTCACAGGAATGGCTGAGCACAACGTGCAGCCCAAGGCTTGATTTAAACTACAGCCAGATTAAATGTTTTCTCTAGATTTTCATGCATTTTGGGTTTTTTTTATGCCTTGACTAAAATACAGACTGGAAGCACGATGTCTTCCTTGCCTCTCCTTCTGTCTCTGTCTCATAACGTGCTTTTCCTCAAAAAAAAAGTTGTAAGTTTGGGTTTCTACCATTGTCCCCTTAGAATACCCCAATCTGAGGGGCTGGAGCTCTGATTTGGGGTGGATTTCATGGTGCAGCTCCTGGAAATGCCCTCCCAGCTGCTCACCACAGAGGGGAGAGAGGGATGGGGAAGGAGGCAGTGCAATGAAACCCATACATTTCAATTTGTAGGTAATTTTAATTTCCTATAAATTTCATTTCTAGGAAAACCAATAATTTTTCATTAAGATCAGTGCACCCTGGGTGTTAGTGTGAGTTTTTTCTGTCCGAAGTAGCTGCCACCAGTCTCCCACCTGGCAGGTCTCACCTGAGCTGGGGTTTACTCCTTTTCCTTCTGGTTCATGAGCTGATTGTAACCAGTTTTCCTTTTGCCCCTTTACTTTGGAGGTCAAGATATTTTCATGACAGAAGAACAAAAGAAGTACTACAATGCCATGAAAAAACTGGGCTCAAAGAAGCCTCAAAAACCCATTCCCCGACCTCTGGTGAGTACATCAGAGGGAGATCAGGATAAACCTGTGGGGTGGATTTCAAAGGAGCTTTTTCTCCAAAACCCATCCCTTGTTCTAACTCATGTTGGACCTTCATCACCCTGGTTTTGTCACTGTAACTCACCTGCAAAGGTTAAAAGATTTGTACTGGGGTTGGTGTTAATCAGTTCATCACCGGAATCAAGAAAATAATCCCAAAACTTCACCTGGGCGAGAGACCTTAGATGTGGAGTAGGAGCCTCCTGGCACTCACAGGAGAAGCTTTGGCAATCATCCAGCCTTGGGGGCTTCGCTGATGGAGATCTGAGCTCATTGCCCTGGTTCCTGAAAGGCTTTGGATCCCTCAGAAAGCCAGAAAAGGGATTGGGTTGAGTCCCTTAGGGGCTGTATGGATAAAGCATCCTGCTTCTGGGGCTGGGGTGGTGCCAGGACACCAGAGGTGTTGGGTTCTCCTGCAGGTACCCATCAGTGCAGAGACCTGGCTGCTTTCCCCAGCTGGGACTGCAAAGGCTCAGCAGAGAGCAAGATGTGCTGCTAGTAGGGGTGGAGTAGGGTTGGGGTGTAAATAATGGCATTTCCCTGCCTTCGTCCTAACCAGACTGCCTCGTGGACAGGGTTTGCCTTGAAAGCTTTGTTCAAAACTGACAAAACTAGGTCCTTATCCTTCCTTCCACCAATGGTGAAATAATTTGTTGACTGATGGTAAATTAGGAAGAAATTCCTCCCTGTGAGGAAGCCTTGGCATGGGTTGTCCAGAGAAGCTGCGGGTGCCCCTGGGAGTATCCAAAGCCAGGTTGGACAGGGCAGGGGGTGGAATGGGATCACCTGAAGGACATTTCCAATCCAAACCATTCCATGATTGTTGTTGACACCCGGTTCCCTGTCTCTGCTGCTCCACAGAACCGCATCCAAGGAGCCGTCTTCGACTTCGTCACGCAGCAAGCCTTCGACATCGTCATCATGATGCTCATCTGCCTCAACATGGTGACCATGATGGTGGAGACCGACACTCAGAGCAAGCAGATGGAGGACATCCTTTACTGGATCAACTTTGTGTTTGTCATCTTTTTCACCTGTGAGTGCGTGCTGAAGATGTTCGCCTTGAGGCACTACTATTTCACCATCGGGTGGAACATCTTTGACTTCGTGGTTGTGATTCTGTCCATCGTGGGTAAGTGGGACGCCACTCAGAGGTCGTGGTTGAGCCAGAGGCAACACAAAGCAGCACGATCCATTTTCAGAAGGCTTCAAGCCCGTTTTTATTTTAGCATGCATGCTTTTTATACACTCTTACAACACTCTTTACTCATTTTTCTTTTTACTCTTTACTTATTGCTCATGAGAGACAAAGTGCTCATTGGAATTTCTCTTATCCTTTTTACACTTTACTCGTTGGTCATGAGAGACAAACTTAGTGCTCATTGGAATTTCTCTTATTTATCCTTTTTACACTTTACTCATTGGTCATGAGAGACCAACTTAGTGCTCATTGGAATTTCTCTTGTTTATCCTTTTCTTTCTTGGTTTCCATGTCAACAACCTTGGTAGGAAATTCTTTCAGGGCTAAACGTGGATCCTGTTATCAAACTTCTCTCTGGCTCACAGGAGCCTCTGTAAAGCCTCTTTCACACCTAGAGGTGTTTGAGTGCCAGGCTGTTTTGGCATTTTTAGGGTAGAACGTGTCTTTGAAAGGGGTATGTATGTAGCAGGACTTCAGGGTTCTCTTTGAGCCTTGGGGAGACACCGTGGCAGAATTTGTCTGAATTTATTTATGAAGTCCTGACTGATGCCCCTTCCCTCTGTTCTGGCATTCCAGTTGTGTGGGGTAAGCCATTTGACAATTGCTCTGTCTGTAAAAACTGAAGTTTCGCTCACTTCATTAGAATATTTTAATGCTCAGTAGCCTCTGAAAATTGCCCTGCAAGGCTTCTTGCCACAGCACAGGCCTTGCCATCTTGGTTGCAGTTTGTTTGAATGTTAAATCCATGTTTCCTCCAGCAGGTTTTGAGGTTTTTAGCATCTAATGTACAAAATATGCACAACCTCACAAGTGAATGGGAGTAAAGCTTGGCAGGGCACAAGGCACACGAGAAACCACCAGACCATCCTGCAGCCTGAAATTCAGCCCCAGATTTTTCTGCTGCTTGACATCAGGTTGATCTCACCCACTTTTAGCACCCTCAGAGCAGAGTCCCATGGCTCCCACAGCAGGCACTGGGAGCAGACACCTCCAAAAAGCAACTTGGAGCAGGAGGGATGAGTCCTTCTGTAGCTGAACCTCTTCCCTATCCATGCAGGAGGGTCTGTGGCTTCCAACCTCTTCCCCTCTCCATTTTGGGAGCCAGAGCATTGAGTTAAGACCTAGAATCACAGAATCATGGAATGTCCTGAGCTGGAAGGGACCTACAGAGATCACTCCAACCCCTGGCCCTGCACAGACACCCCAACAATCCCACCCTGGGAGCATTGTCCAAGAGCTCCTGGAGCTCTGGCAGCCTCGGGGCCATGCCCATCCCCTGATTTTCATTTTCAGTGCCCAAAACCCCTCTGGGAGAAGAATCTTTCCCTGATATCCCTCCCTTGACACAGCTCCAGCTGTCCCCTCACTGCTCAGAGGGAGCAGAGATCAGAGCTGCCCCTCAGGAGGATTTACCTGCCTGAACATGAGACCCTCCATCCCAGACACCCTCTGAAAATCCACCCACAGCCTTCCACGTGCCCCATCCTCCACTCAGCCCAGAGGAAGCAGCAGCCTGTGCATCTCCACTGTCACAGCCGTTGCCTCTCTCCTTTAGGGATGTTCCTGGCTGAAATCATCGAGAAGTACTTCGTGTCACCCACTCTGTTCCGAGTCATCCGCCTGGCTCGCATCGGCCGCATCCTGCGATTGATCAAGGGAGCCAAAGGGATCCGCACGCTGCTTTTTGCCTTAATGATGTCCCTGCCTGCCTTGTTCAACATCGGCCTCCTGCTCTTCCTGGTCATGTTCATCTTCTCCATCTTCGGCATGTCCAACTTCGCCTACGTCAAGCACGAGGCCGGCATAGATGACATGTTCAACTTTGAGACCTTTGGCAACAGCATGATCTGCTTGTTCCAGATCACCACCTCGGCCGGCTGGGACGGGCTCCTGCTGCCCATCCTGAACCGGCCCCCAGACTGTGACCTGGACAAGGAGCACCCGGGCAGCGGCTTCAAGGGGGATTGCGGGAACCCCTCGGTGGGGATCTTCTTCTTTGTGAGCTACATCATCATCTCCTTCCTGATCGTGGTCAACATGTACATCGCCATCATCCTGGAGAACTTCAGCGTGGCGACGGAGGAGAGCGCGGACCCGCTCAGCGAGGACGACTTCGAGACCTTCTACGAGATCTGGGAGAAGTTCGACCCCGACGCCACGCAGTTCATCGAGTACAGCAAGCTGGCGGACTTCGCCGACGCCCTGGAGCATCCCCTGCGCGTCCCCAAGCCCAACACCATCGAACTCATCGCCATGGACCTGCCTATGGTAAGTGGGGACAGGATCCACTGTTTGGACATCCTGTTTGCCTTCACCAAACGTGTGCTGGGGGACAGCGGGGAGCTGGATATCCTGAGACAGCAGATGGAGGAGAGGTTTGTGGCTTCCAACCCTTCCAAAGTGTCTTATGAGCCCATCACCACCACGCTGCGGCGCAAGCAGGAGGAGGTGTCGGCGGTGGTGATCCAGAGGGCTTACAGGGCTCGTTTGGCACGACGGGGCTTCATCAGCCGAAGGCCTGCCACCACCAAACTGGAAAACGGGGGAGCCAACAGGGAGAAAAAGGAGGGCACCCCATCCACGGCGTCCCTGCCGTCCTACGACAGCGTCACCAAACCCGAGAAGGAGAAACAGCAGCGGGCGGAGGAGGGCAGGAGAGAAAAGGCAAAGAGACAAAAAGACGCCAGGGTGGCCAAGTCTTGAGACACACACACACACACACACACACACACACACAGAGAGGAAAAAAAATTAACAAAAAACAAAAAATAGTAGAGTTGTACGAATTAAAATATTTGCAAGTGGAAAAAAAAAAAAAAGATTGTTTACAAACTTCCTGAAATATATCAATACAGAACAGCTGTGGAGACACTTACCTGAAGATCTTATACCAAACATAGTCTGCTTACTGTGTGACAGCGTTGCATCTAAAGCAGTGACCTACCACCTGTTTAAAGGACCCTGTAAACAAACATTTAAACACAAAAAAAAAGGAAAAAAAAAGGATTTTCTATTGTTTGGGCAGGTGGATACTGCATGTTCCACATCAGTCAATGCAACTTAGGACAAACAAGCAAAATAAACCACACACACACAAACACACAGAGAAACAAAACCCGCTGCTGGGATTCATGTATTTTCCAAAGCAGCCCCAAATGGATTTTATTTTCCCATTTTGTTGATTATTCTCAGAAGAAAACCCAGAAGTCACAATGTCAATGGGTTTGTTCATGCAAAACTAGATTTGCATTTAGTTAAGCAGCAAAATAAAAATAATTTTAAAAAAGAGGAAAAAAATTGAAAAAAGAGTTAAAACAAGCAGAACAAAAAAAAAAAGAAAAAAATGCAACAAGGCACCCATTAAGCCCACTGAGTTACCATAGTTTATTTGAGATTTATTATTTGCATTCTACTTTCTACATGGGCTTTACTTGGTTTGGGAGATGGGGTAGTCGGGTACCTTCAGCCTGGAGCCAGCTCGGGCTGATCCCCCCCCAAAAAACAAAGTGCTCGTTAACGCCTAGAAGCGAATTTTTTGCAGATTTTTGCAGATTTTTTGCATGATGGCATGACCAGGGACCATGCATGAGGAACCACAACCAGGGGACACGCACTCACCTGTCCACAGAGGTGTGTTAAGCCATAAATTTGAGGCACTCCACTGAGTATCTACCGCACACTGTATTTTGGAGAGAAACCTTAGTGATGCTCCTGCCCGCCACCAGTACTCCCAGTTCACAGAGAATCTTCCATAAACCTGCCAGTAGAAGAAAAAAAAAAAACAACCAAAAAAAACCCCAACAAAACCTCAGTGTAACTCTAAAACCACAAAAAACCCCAACAGAACAAGCAGGTGAATGAATTGTGTGTGTCTGTTTAACAACTTCAACTTTCTTTTCCATACAGCCATGGTTTTTTTGCACACTGAAACAGAACAAAATTCCAAAATGCTGCTCTGGACCTCACCAAAAGGGGGAGGATAAATCTGGGAATGGCTTGTTATCCATGTCACTGTAAATCCAAAACCTAGGGCTTCAACCAGCCAGCAAGGTCAGTTGTATCCTGCAATATTTAGCATTAATATTAATTATCCTTCAGCCTCCATCCTGCAGCGTGGACACTTCTTTTGGTAGAGATAAATGTTAAAAAAGAAAAAAAAAAAAAAAAGCAGCAGCACGTTACCTCTGCTGGTAGGAATTTGGGGAGCTCACCCACAGCAATCCTGGGGTGGAGGGTGGGGTTGGGAGTCACCTTTGGGGTCAGGACTCACTTTTGGGGTCAGGACCCACCTTTGGGGTCAGGACCCACCCTGGGCTGTCCCGTGGCCATCGTGGCTCCTGCTCTGAGGGGTGCAGAGCTGGACCACGGGGTGCTGGGGTGTGGCCAGGAGGGGTTTGTGGGGCTGCAGCCCAGGAGGGGCCAGGTGCCTTCACCTCCCCCCCATTTCCCAGCCCTGCCCCAGGTGACCCCGGGGCTGCCTCTGGGCTGGTCTCACTGCAGCAGAAGGAGCACCACGAGCCACACCAGGCTGGGTTTGTGTTTCCTCACCCCCAGCTGCCTCTTGGGGTGTCCCCAGCCAGTCTCAGGCCAGCCCCACTCAGGTTGGGGGGGGTCCCTTCAGGGTGGTGGCACCAGGGAGGGGAAGCCAAGGGTGACATCCAAACCGAGGGTACCCAAAGTAGGGGAGGAAAAACCAAACCCCAAGACACCAGAGCTTGATGGGAGGATGAATCTCAGTTTGCATAATCCCACAAACCCAGAAAACGCCAGGAATCACCTAAAAGAAACCGAACCCAAGCAGGAAGCCATCCAGCAGCCATCTGTGCCACCTTGGCATCCTCGGGGTGGGCACGGCACGGGAGCAGCTCTGCCCCACAGCAGGGACCTTGTCTGTCCTGCCCCCGTTGGTCCCAGGATGGGATGTATAATAATAAAAATAATAACAAAGAGAGAACGACAACAAAAAAAAAATCTACATACATATGTACAGGCTACGTTGTAAACAGCACAAAAAAAAAAAAGAAGAAAAAAAAGGAAAAAAAAATAGCTGAAAAGTGTGGTTGAACTTTTTAAGAGAATATTATAAATACTGTAATATATCATTTTATTTTATTGGCATGCCTTTTTGTAAATACAAAGAACTACAAAAATTATAGAATGGCTTCTGGCTTATGCCATTGTCCATGGTTATTTTTATTTTTTTAAGATTTTTCTGTTGTCCTTAGATTTTAGATAGCCAGGAAATGTCCCCCAAAGGAAAAAAAAAAAACCCAAAAACAAACCCACAACAAAAAAATTCCAAACGAAAACCTAACGCCCTCAAAATAGATTTTAACAAAAGTTTTATTGCAAGTGGTATTTGCAGCAGCAAAAGTGTCTATTTTTGGGTTCCAATGTGCAATAAGTCGACCACTTCTATGCAAGATTTGGCTGAATTTCATAATTGTTCCTAGGCTGGGCTGAGTCTTGTAGGTGACGCTCGGTGCGTTGGCGTTTGTGCTGGCAACTCATGAAGCTGCTCAATGACTTTAAAATAAAAAAGTCCCTCCAAACTCTGTATATATATTATTTTTTTTAATGCTTTGTCAGTGTGAGACGCAAGAGGAAGGGGAGGGAGGAGGTTCTGCAGCTTCCTGTTGGCTGGAGTTGGTTCTTCTGCTCAAAAAAAGGAGTTTGGGGTGTTTGGGGATGTTTTTCTCCTTTGGTTTCCTCCCCAGGGCAGATGTTTGAGTTGGGTCTTCACTGGGTGAAGCTAAGGTTGGAGGAAATTTTGGGCAAAGAACCTTGGGGATTTGTCCCACCCAAATCTCCAAATTTGAACGTGTTATTCACAGAATTCCCCTTCTGGGTTCAGGGGTTTGGGAGCAAATTAAGGGGGGTGGTGTTGTTAGGGAGGTATAGCCAAAACTCACAACCACACCAAGGAGTTCCCTTCCCTCCCCCACCTCTAAAATCCTCCCTTTTGGGTTAATTTGTGACTCCAAAAGTGTGGAGGGGAGGGCGTTAATGAAATGCCAGTCCAAGCTGCTTTATTCACTTTCCTCTTCACCTTTTCTGAAAATATAAAAGCCAATGTTGAAAAAAAAAAAATTCAGGTAACCCCATGGTGTTCCGTAGAGGCCACACCTGAGTCTGAATGATTTTTCTGCTGCAAAAATGAAATAAAATTTAAAAACAAAACCAACAAACCAACAACCTGTTCAAGCTGTAAAAGCTCAATAGTGAAGACTAGTGTATTAGAAATTGCATGGTGGCTCATACCGGTCTTACCCAACATGATTAACAATTACTATAAGCCAAAAGAAAATGAAATAAACTGAAATAAATGAAATAAATTCCCTTTTCACTGTACAAGGGAAGGTTGTCTTGGTGTCCCAGTTATTCTCACTCCTCCTCCCCTTTTCCTGCCATCTGGGCTCTCCCCAGGGCGTTTTAGGGTGGTTTTGGGGAGCAGTGAGGAGCTGTTGGAAGGTTTTTGGTGTTAAAGGTGTCAGGTGGCTCAGCCCTGCGGGGGCTGTGGGGTCAGTGCCTGCTCGGGGCTCCCTTTGAGGCAGGTGAGGGCCCAGGCAGGTGAGGATGGGGGTCCCAGGCAGGTGAGGACCCCAGGCAGGTGAGGATGGGACCCCAGGCAGGTGAGGATGGGGGTCCCAGGCAGGTGAGGATGGGGGTCCCAGGCAGGTGAGGACCCCAGGCAGGTGAGGATGCTCCGTGCTGGACCTGCTCTGGCAGGAGAGGATGTTGTTCTGTGATGGCTCACCCTGGAACTGCTCACCTGAACCCCTCATCCTATATCCCCTCACCTGCAACCCCTCACATTTAACCCCTCACCTGTAACCCTTCACATTTAACCCCTCACATTTAACCCCTCACCTGTAACCCTTCACATTTAATCCCTCACATTTAACCCCTCACATTTAACCCCTCACCTGTAACCCCATATCTTGTAACCCCTCACATTTAACCCCTCACCTGTAACCCAATATCTTGTAGCCCCTCACATTTAACCCCTCACATTTAATCCTTCACATTTAACCCCTCACCTGTAACCCTTCACATTTAACCCCTCACCTGTAACCCAATATCTTGTAGCCCCTCACATTTAACCCCTCACCTGTAACCCTTCACATTTAACCCCTCACATTTAATCCTTCACATTTAACCCCTCACCTGTAACCCCTCACATTTAATCCCTCACCTGTAACCCCCTCTCCCCTCACCTGCAGCCCCCATCTCTTCCCCTAAAAAGCCCCAAGAGAGGCCCCAAAGCCCCCCCAGTCCCCTCCTCCCCAGGGGGTTGTGGGGCAGCAGCTCTGCAGGGCTGCTCTGGGGGCTCCTGCTGCCCCCCCAGTGCTCCCAGTTCCCCCAGTTCTCCCTCACCTGACTCCCACCCTGCCCTGGGCTTCCCCCCCTCACCCCAACCCTAAAGGGCATCCCCTGCAGTGACAGGACTGGCTCAGCTGGGGTCTCCTGCTGCTCAGTGGTGCTAAAGGGCCCTGGACTGGGGCTGGGGGTGGCCTCAGGTGACCCTCACCTGCACCCCAGCACTGCCCACCCCCCAGCTCCTGAGCAGAAGGGCTGAGCTGGGCACGACCCCCACCAAAGGCAGGTTTAACCCGGAGCTGAATGCCCGAGGCACCACCTTGGAATTGCTTTTGGGTTTTGAGCTTTGGTCACTTTGGGATTATTTTTCAGGAAACGTGATGAGTTTCAGTCCAGTTTATTTGACAGATGTGAATTTTGCTGCTCAGTTGAGGCCAGTCCAAGCAAAGGCAGAGCGTGCTTGTGCCGTCCTGCACCTCCCCCGTGTCACACACACTGGTAGCACTGGTTTAACTGGGCGCAGGGATGGAGGATTCCCACTTCTCCCCACCTGTGGCTGTGGTGGCTCGTTCCCTACCTCACAGGGGTGTTGTGAGGCTTCATGAGTGACCGAGCGTGCTGCACTGAGGGTCCCAGAGCTGTGGGCAGGCACCGCGGGGCGCTCAGGGGTGACCAAAATGCTGCTGGGACAGTCCCACACCCTCTGCCCGCTGTGCAGCTGTGGGGCAGGGCCACCTCTCCCCTCAGGCCGCTGGTGTTGGCCCCGTGCTCCCCTCCCAGCCCTGGTTTTCCTCTCTGTTCTGTTTTACCTGGGGAGAGGAGGAGGATGCAGCTGGGAGAGGGCGGAGGAAGGCGATGGAGGGACGGGCTGGGAGTTCCATGGCTGAACTTTTGAGTTCCTTTGTACTGTACATCTTTTTACTTTGGAATTTGCAATAAAGAGGTATGTCCATCTTGTTTTAACAACTTCTCCTGACTGCCCTGTCGTTCTGTTCCCCTCACTCCCCAAAACCCCGGGGCAGGGCAGGACTCCAGGGCTGCCTTTGCAAAGTGGGGCTGGGCTGAAACGTGGGGGTCCAACCCCAGCCCCTGCCCTGAGGAGAACCCAGGGATTATTTGGGGTGGGAGGGGGGGTGGTGAGAGGGATTATTTGGGGGAGTCACAGCTTTGAAACATCCCCAAGCACAACACAGAGCTCACCCCAGCCCCACACCGGCGTGTTCTGGCTCCTGCTTTGGGGAGTGCAGCTTTAGGAGACACATCCTGCCACGACCACCCTTGCATTGCCCCTTTCCTGCAGCTCCACGCTGCTGCAGGGAAATTTGCAACCAGGAGCAGCCCTGTGGTTATGGGGAGCACTCCATCCAACACCCCCTGCTTCACACAGGAGCTGGTGATCACCCAGAGCTTTCCCAATTTTAATTTTAAGGGTTGGGAGAAAGGCCTCGTTCCACCTGCCCTGTTGGCTCTGACCACATCCACAGTATCCTGCCTCAATTGACCTTTTAAAGTATTTAACACAGAATATGCGCAGAAATCCAACACCTTCCTCCTCTCCCTCCATCCCTGGCACCGAGGACCTCCTCGGGCTCACTGCTGTGCTGCGACACGGCCAAAAAAAAGAGAAAAAAACCCTAAACCCACAGAAAGGGACAAACCCAGAGCCCCCCAAGCCTCTGGTTCAGGAGAGCTGTTATCCCAAATGTCCCCAGGCAGCACAAAACGCCTCTGCCACAGCCCTTGGTCAGGTCATGGGTGTCACAATTAACCTCTCACTCATGATCAATTAACCCCAGGCATGGCTCAGCCTGATGACCCAGCAGCGAATCCCGCTGCTGGCACTGTGCTCCTTGTGCACCTGGAATAATGGGGTTTTGGCTCCTGCAAGCACTCAGGAGCCCGGGCAGCTCCTGCCCCAGTGAGGGCACGGCCGAGGGAGCTTTGCCCAGCTCCAGCCCTGCCACAGGGAGCTCTGGCACCCAGGGACAGACCGGGACATCTCCAGCCCAGCAGCTGGGGGTGGCTGGTGGTCACCTCGCCTTGGATGAGCCCAGGGTGCCCCTCCCTGCCCGGGGGAACACACAGAGCCCACGCCTCATGCCAATCCCCCCACGAGGCTTTACTGGCTCTCGTTTTCCCTCCGGCAGCTCCTGGCAGCTGCCGCAGTCGGTGCCACGCCAGCATCAGGCGCCCAGGAGCCTCCTCCAGTGGCAGAAATACATCACGGTCCCCGTGAGGAGCACGGAGCTGAGGAAGGCTCCCAGGACGCCCAGGACCACGGGGCGGACCCAGCCCAGGAGGCTGCGGCTGTACTGGGGGGGCCGGCGGCGCTGGAAGAGCAGATCCCCGGCCAGGGGAGCCCTCCTGCCCCGCGGCCCCGCGGGCTGCAGCTGCACGGAGCTGAGGTGCTGCACGCTCCGGCTGTATCCCTCCACGTTCCTGCGCAGCTCCAGGCTCCGGTCTTGGTTCAGGTTTTTGCCCAGCTCCCGGGCGACGTCCGAGCGGCCGATGTGGTGCAGGGCACGGACCAGGCGGTCCCAGGTTGTCACTTCTTCCGCCGTCACCAGCCAGCGCCGCAGCGCTTCCGAGCATCCCCTGGCGCTGCGGCTGCCCCGGCGGCGGCGGGTGGGCTTCTCCTCCTCGGAGAGACCCCCCGGCTCCTCCAGCTCCGGGCTGTCCAGCTCCTCCTCGGGGCTGTTCAGCTCTGCCTGCAGCTGGTGACACTCGGAGCTGGCCAGCAGCTCGGCGATGCGGCCCATGCTGTGGCGACCCACGGTGGCGGCCACCGTGTCATCGGCGCGGCCACGCAGGGCCAGCAGCAGCAGGACGAGCCCCAGCGGTGCCAGCATCTCTGGGTGCCAGCGTGGATTGCCCCTGGGCACCGGGGTGTCCCAGGAACGTGGAGCCCCCCTGACCTCACAGAGCAGCTCCAGGCCGAGTTCCCTGTCCTGGGTCCCTTGTCACATCCCACGGCTGTGGCACCTGTCCCTCCAGCCTGGCAGCCCTCCTGGCATTCCCCAGTTCCCAAATTGGGCACAAATTTGGGGCTATAGGGACATGGAGACAGACCAAACGTGTCCCTAATCCCCAGCAGGGCCCAACCAAAGCGCTGTAACGCTGTGCAGGAGGGGCTCCGAGGGGGCACCTTCACCGCCGGCAGCGACATTTGTCCATCTGTCCCAAATCCTCCTCCCCCTGGAGCACCCTGCCCTTCCTCGGTGGGACTGAACTGAGCTGGGACTGGCCGGGCTCTGGGTCTGGTGTCCCTCTCTCTGCCAGCAGCGGGATGGGGACGGCTCTGCTCCTTGGGACACCTCCACCAAAGGAGCGGGGAGGCAGCACCCGAACCCCCCGGGACCTCCGTGCCCCCGTCCACCCCAAAGGGACCGAGCAGAGCGCGGCTGAGCCAAGGCGATCCCACGGGATCGGGCTGAGGAGCCACGAGGTGGCAACGCAGCCCCGCGGTGCCACCGGCGCCGTGCTGCGAACGGGCATGGGGCAAACCGCGAATTCCTGCGTGTGCCTGATGGCAAACTGCGATCGCCCTGGATCTCCCTGGATCTCTCTGGATTTCCCTGGATCTCCCTGGATGTCTCTGGATTTCCCAGGATTTCCCTGGGTTTCCCTGGATTTCCCTGACACCAAACTGCAATTTCCCTGGATCTCCCAGGATTTCCCAGGATCTCCCTGGATCTCCCAGGATTTCCCTGTATCTCCCTGTATCTCCCAGGATTTCCCTGGATTTCCCCGGATTTCCCGGGATCTCCCCAAAACCCCCACGCTGGAGGCTGCTGGCAGCAGAGAGGAGCCCAGCCGCCCTTCTCTGCAGGATGAAGAGGATGAGGATGAGGAAGGAGGAGCCTTCCTCCCGTCCTCCTGCCTCGGACCCCTCAGTTCACACCCTTTATTCCCCTCGGGGGTCCCCAAAAACCCCTTGGATTGTTCTGGACACTCCCTGCCCAGGGATGTCCCCGTGTCCCCTCCATCCCGGGGGTCCCCAGCTGCCCCCCTGGACCCCTGCCCACCCTCCCCTGCCATTCCCACCCTTCCTCATCACCCCCAGCCCCCCCTGGGGTCCCCAAAACCGGCTGGACCCCCCTCCAGGAGCCCCCCAGGACTCCCTGCAGCACCCCAAGGACAGGAGTTGTTCAGGTAATCTCTTTAATACTGTGTAATACTTTTTTTTTCCTTTTTTTTTCATTTTAAAATACAGCATTTCTTGAGGTAGACCATCCCAGCCCTAGAGCTTGTCTGTCTCAGACATCAATAAGACATGAATTAAATACTTTCATGTACAATATGTTGCAAAATGAGGTAGAAATGGTTACAGAGAGTGTACAAATAGGATAATAATAATAATAATAATAAGTCTTCAGGAAGCCAGCACGACTTTTTGGAGGTGGGAGGCAAATGATAATGCCCTGGATGCAATAAGAAACTGGAAAAATTAAGAAAAATTGGGAAAAAAATCGGCAGACACCTCTGGGGGAGCCCCTGTGAGGGATCTGTTCTCTCTGCATGTGCAGACCCTGAGGTTTGGGGGGGCTGCTCTAAGGGGGACGCCTTTAGAGCACTAAAAATAATAAAAATTAACTTTTATTCAAATGGGGGAAACCCCCACCATGACGCAAAGAGGGGCCAGGGGGTGGGCTGGGGGTTCATGCTCTGTGCAAAGCCCCTCGCTCAGCCCTGCTGGGCTTTTTTTGGGGGCGAGGGGAAGGGGGGGATTTGCCCAATTTGCTCCAAAAAGTGGTGCCAGCGACAGCTCCCAACCTACAGCACTAAACTTCCCATTGAAGACACGTTACTCCACCAAACGCTACGATAAACGATGTCAAAAAACAAAACTTCAAATAAAATTATGGCATAATATATTGGAAAGCACCTGAAATACATTCAAATTTCATCTTTGTAACAGCTTCAAGTTTATTTTTCCTTTTATTTCTTCCTTTCTTCACCCCCTTTGGAAGCAAATGCAGGAGGCAGCTTTGTCCCAGGTCGGAAAACTCTTAAAAAAATCTCCTTTTTTCCTTTTCTGAGAAGATAAAAAGTGTTTTTAAAAAAACATTCTTTAGTTTTTCTGAGGTAATTCTTTTCCTGAGTAGTTAAAAAAGAAAAAAACAAACAAACAAAAAGTACTACGGACCTTACAAAAATAAAAACCCAAGTCTAGGATATTCAACAATCTACAGCATTTTACTCCAAAACTCCCTGGTTTTGGGGTGTAACCCATTGGTTTGGGGTGCAACCCCCTGGTGTGGGGTGCAACCTCCTTGTTTTGGGGTGAAATTCCCTGGTTTTGGGCGTCTCCCCCAGCTCCCCCTTTCCCTGATCAAGATGAGAAGGGGCTCCAAGGACACCCGAGGTATTTCTGTTGGGAATAATAAAATCAATTTAAAAAAAAATGACAATAAAGCTTTTGGGGTGGATGGGGGAGCTCCTGAATCCGGCGCTGGAGCGGATCCCGATGCCAGGAACTCCCAGGGCACCTCCAGCCCCGCTGGCACCGCCGCTCCAGGCACGGAGGGCTGGGAAAATAATAAATAGCTTATCCTGAGTGGTGGGCGAGGCTCCCCGAGAGCCACAGCGGGGAAATCCCGGGATGAGTCCCAAAGAGGAGAGGTGAGGTGTGCGGCGCTGCGAGGAGGGATCCACCCCACTGAGAGATCCAGAGCCCCCCAAGGACCCCAGTCCATGTCCCAAATCTGTCCCTGTAGCCTCAGGTCTGTCCCCACAGCCTTGGGGTCCGTCCCTGTGGTCTTGGGGTCTGTCCCCACAGCCTTGGGGTCTGCCCCTGTGGTCTTGGGCTCTGTCCCTGTGGTTTTGGGGTCTGTCCCTGTGGTCTTGGGGTCCATCCCTCTGGCCTTGGGGTCTGTCCCTGTGGTTTTGGGGTTCATCCCTCTGGCCTTGGGGTCTCTGTGGCCTTGGGGTCCGTCCCCATGGCCTCGGGGTCCGACCCCCGTCAGTGCCTGGTGCCGTACATCTTATCCCACTCCAGGAACAAGTCCAGCTCCTTCTGGGACACGGCAGGGCGCACCTTGCAGAACGCCTTCTCCAGGTCCTGGTAGGAGGCAGGGGGTCCCGGCAGCGCACGGCGCGCGGCGGCCCCGGCATGCTGGCAGAGCCGCAGCAGCTCGGCGCCAGAGAAGCTCTCGGTGCGCTGTGCCAGGGCCGCCAGCTCACGCTCGCTCAGGCAGCAGCTCTGGCGGGCCAGGGCCTGGCGCAGGATGTGGCGCCGCGCCTCGCCGTCCGGCGGCGCGATGTACAGCCGCGTGCCGAAGCGCCGGTGCGACGCCTCGTCCATGCTGCCGGGCCGCGCCGTGGTGCCGATGACCACCACGCCGTGCTCCGATGAGGTAGCCACGTTGTCCAGGTAGGAGAGGAGCTGGGATTTGAGGTTGCTCGCCTGGCCGCCGTCCTCGCCCGCCCGCGCCGCCAGCAGGGACTCGGCCTCTGTGATGAGCACCACGGAGGGCTGCCGGCAGTTGGCCACGAAGAACACGGTCTGGAGGATCTTCTCCGCTTCGGCCTTCCAGGTGGACAGCAGTGTGGTGCCGCTGAGCCTCAGCAGGGTGGAGCCCAGCTGGGTGGAGATGCAGCGGCTCAGCAGCGTCTTCCCGGTGCCGCGGGGCCCGAAGAGCAGCAGGGTCCGCAGCGGGTGGCTGGCGCCGCTGTAGGAGCCGGGCCGCAGGATGGGCCACAGCAGCTCCTCCTCGATGGCCGCCTTCACCGACACCTGCCCAGCGACGTCCGACCACTGCACCGGCGGGCCCCGCTCCACCACCTTGGTGTTGACCAGCTCCAGGAGCAGCGGGTCGATGTTCTTGGGCTGCTCCTCCAGCGGGGCGCCACCGAACGCCGGCGCTTTGGAGGGCAGCCGCAGCGGGAAGGGGGGCCCCGGCTCGGCCGCCCGCTCCCCGTTGGTCAGGGGGGGGCTGAACTTCTCGAAGGGCTCTGCTGGCCGCAGAGGAGGGTCCCTGGCACCGTAGGATGGCGAGACCATCCCCTTCATCTGCTGCCCGCCGTACTTTCCGCTGTGCTCTTCAGCACTCCCGGCTCCCGCCGGCCGCTTCCCGGCCTTGAAGGCCACCTGGGGGGACTCGCCACTGCTGCTGAACCCGTTGCCCCGGCACTCGCCGTTGTCCGCCAGCGGGTAGGGGGACTTTGGCTGCTCGTAGCTGTATTTCCTGTACCTGCCCTCACCATCATCCTCCCCACCGATGTCGAACGCCTTCCTCTTCAGCGTGCCCGCCGCCTCGGTGCCCAGGGGTGGCACGGCCAGGGCGCCCAGCCCAGAGCCCTGGTAGCCATAGCCAGGGACCCCTGGCGGGCGGGCGGAGGGCGGCGGGGCCGGGATGGGGGTGGGCGCAGCGATGCCGGAGGGCAGGTAGGAGGCAGAGGGGTGGGGCGGGTGGATGCCCCCATAGCCTGGCTGGGGCGGGTAGCTGCTGCTGGCATAGTTGTACATGGGGCCCGAGGAGCCGTAGCCTGGCACCAGGGCGGGCGAGGGGTGTGGAGGCTGCAGGAGCCCTGAGCTGTGGAGGCCAGCAGGGTGCGGGGGGGGCAGCGCTGCTGCTGGCTGGGCGCAGTAGCCGGAGGGCAAGTAGGTACCACCATAACCTGAGGGGTACTCTTGAGATGCCCCGAGTGCCCCGGCGCTGGCAGCAGCTGCCCCACAGGAGTTCCCAGGGTACACGGGGTCGCTGAGGTTGGCCGACACCACCGGGGAGCCCCCCAGCCCGATGGCCCCGCTGCCGGCGGGCACGGTGGGTGGCACCACGCCCTTGGCACCAGCCAGGCCATCGTGGATGGGGGTCAGGGGGTAGGTGCCGTCAGAGCTGTGCGCCCCCGGCCAGGGCTCCCCGTCCCCCTTCTGCCCGTTGACGGGGCCGAAGGCGCCATCCCCGTAGGCGCCAAGCGCTGGGCGCTCGTAGGGCGCGTCCAGCACCCCCGAGTACTTCTCGGCGTACCTCTTGAGGAGGTTGGAGGCCGTCAGTGCCGAGATGTCGTCGTTGGCCCAAGCGTAGTTAAAGCGCTGGCGGGTGCTGGGGTACAGCTCGGACTTGTGGGCCGGCGAGGAGGTCGTGGAGGAGACGTCCAGGTGCTGCTCCGGCCACTGGTTCAGGGACTGGGCATGCTCTGGTGACCAGTGCATCTTCGACAGACCTGTGGGGATGGGACAGCACCGGTGAGAGCAGTGGAACAGAAGCTGTGCAAGGAGTGTCCCCAGATCCTGCTGTGCTGCCCTGTCCTTACCCCACCACACCCCCGGGCTGTGAACACCTGCTCCAGCTAACTCTGGATGTTCACAGGAACACTGAGGTCAGCAAGGACCTTCAGGATCATCAAGTCCAAGCTTTGAGCAAGCCCCACTGCATCACCCAGACCAGAGCACTGAGTGCCACGTCCAGCTGTCCCTCCAGGCATAGTGACACCACCACATCCCTGATGTCCAATCCAGCTCCCACCAATGCTTTCTGTGAAGTAATTCTTCCACCCTAAATCTCCCTTGACCATGGGCACCTCCTGCTGAGGTTGGTACAGCTGCCTCTTGCTCCATGGGCTCCCGAGGGTGGTGGGAGCGTCCCCCTATCCCCACCCCACTGTCCCTCCTCCCCAGCCATAGGTGCAGTGCCTCATGGTGTGAGAATGGGAAAACCAAAAACTTCCACAGACATGGAAGGGTTTGATTTGCAACCTTGAGAGAAGCTTGGATTGATATAAAACCACGCTGAGCAGAAAAATCATAAACTTATGTTTCTGTAGCTGTAAGAAAGAATATGCCTTCAGTAAGTGACATTTCTGGGATTTGGGGGAGGTGTCTGACCACTGCTGGCCACCAGCACAACCAGCAAATCCCAGGCTTTTGGGACAGGGAGCAGCTGCCTATGACAGCCATGAGCCCTACTGCTCAGACACCAGTTTAAAAATCATCTGGAGGTGGGCCCAGGGATGGAATTGCTCCTCCAAAAGCCTGGAGGAGGGTGGCCAGTGCCCCGGGGTGTGGTTGGAAGCCCACCACAAGGGCACAGCTCCTCCAGCCCCGATCCCAGAGCTGCTCGAGGGAACGCACAGGCACGGCTTTGCAAGCCCCAGGCGCCAACCACCCCCTTGAAGACGCCAGAAGAAAAAAAAAAAAACACCCAAATCCATGGAAAAGCTGGAAAACTCCGAGAGGGGGAGGGCGGTGGGCAGGGAG
Organism: Passer domesticus; assembly: GCF_036417665.1. NCBI lineage: Eukaryota > Metazoa > Chordata > Aves > Passeriformes > Passeridae > Passer > Passer domesticus. The sequence continues at coordinate 4,095,898 of NC_087504.1, forward strand.
GAGTTGTCAGGGTTGAAATGGGACGTGAATGAGTGGCGGAGCGGGACAGATGTTTCAATGCTCCCCTTGGCAGTGTGAGAAAATTACTGTCCAGTGACCAAATGGCCGGGCCGGTTCCCACCCTCGCTGCTGCCCATTATCCCCAGCACAAGACAAAGGCGGGCAGGGGGGCTGGGCAGGGAGAATCCCATTGTTCCCGCCCGCCCTAATTATGGAAATCTTGTTAATCTATTCAGCAGCGAGTCTGAACTGGGCTTTTGTTGCGGGGTTTTTAGCGGGCGCACCGCTGAGGGTGTCCAACGGCTCAGCGTGGGGATGGGGTGCGCTGCCTCCCCCCCGGGAAAAGCTCCAGCCACGAGGCCGTGGGATGCAGGACAGCATCACGGAGCCGGGGGGCTTTGTTGGGGCGGGGACAGCTCATCCTCGGCCCTTGTGTGCAGGGCACACCACGTTTGCACACGCACACGCTCGGTGTGAAACGTTCTCACGCTCGTTCCGCAGCCCCACGCACGTGGTGCTGATGTTGGGGTATAAAAATGCTGGGAAAAAAAATCCCAGCGGAGTGACCCCCCCCAGGCAGCATCTGCAGATGGCTGTGATGACCCCACACCCCAGGGGGGATCAAAAGGAGACTCTGATGGGTTTGGAGGGCAAAAAAGCAGAGAAGAGCAAACACATCCAGGCTGAGGAGGCACTAAAGCTGGGGTTTAAATGCAGTCGAATTCCCCTGAGCCCCAGGAAGAGGGGCTGGCTCTTGGAGGGGGTGATCCAGATGGGTGTCATCCCTTTGGGCAGTCCATGTCCAAGGAGCATCCCCGTCCTTGGGTGCCAGGCTGAGCTGCCAAGCCACAGCTCTGTGGTCATCCAGGGTCCATGGTCATCCACAGCTATCCGTGGTAATCCAGGGTCCATGGTCATCCACAGCTCTCCGAGGTCATCCACAGCTCCATGGTCATCACAGCTCCATTGTCATCACAGCTCTGGCCATCCACAGCTCCGTGGTCATCCAGGCTCTGTGGTCATCCACAGCTCCGTGGTCATTCAGGCTCTGTGGTCATCCACAGCTCTGTGGTCATCCAGGCTCTGTGGTCACCATGCCTCTGTCATGCCGGTTTGGCTGCTGCTGGCTCCTCCTCTGCTGAGCTGCCACCTTGGAGGATTCAGGCTTTTTCCAAAACCCACTGAGCACAGAATCACCGCATCACCAAATCCCAGAATCACGGAATCCCAGAATCACACAATCCCAGAATCACTGGGCTGGAAGAGACCTTCAAGACCATCGTGTCCAACCCAGCCCCAACACCTCAACTCAACCCTGGCACCCAGTGCCACATCCAGGCTTTGTTAAACACACCCAGGGATGGTGACACCACCACCTCCCCAGGCAGCCATTCCAGGGCTTTATCACCCTTTCCATGAAAAACTTTCTCCTAACATCCAACCTAAACTTCCCGTGGCTGCAGCTTGAGACTGTGTCCTGTCAGTCTGTAAAAAGAAACCCACCTGTGACACTGGGGGTGTCACACCTGACCGTGACACCAGGGATGTCACCACCCACCCGTGACACCAGGGATGTCACCACCCACCCATGTCATCACAGCACCGGCCAAGGCTGCGAGGTCCCCCCCAGCCTGAGCCAGGCAGGGTTCCTTGGCAAACACGGAGTTTTCCCCAGAAGGTTCCCGGTGTTTGGCAAATCCGTGGGGACACGCGGTGACACCCCGGGATGGCACTGCCACCAGGACAGGGTCAGGGCACCGTGGCACAGGCGTCTGGGCTGGCTTTGCTGTGCCCTGTCCCCATCCTGGGCTCATCCCAGGCTCCATGGTCACTCTGGTCACTCAGAGATCAAGTGCAGAGCAGCTGGACCCCAGCGCGGCCGCGAGTGACTGATGGGCCGCTGTCCATCTGTCCTTCCTGGCAGCAGCTGAGCCCATCTGTCACTGCCAGGACAGACCCCCACAGAGCTGGGAAAGGATCCATGGCCTGGGAATTCCAGGATGAGGGGACAAGGCAGGAAAATCTGTGTGGTGTTAATGAGGAGGTGGCTCAAGAAGTGGATTTGAGGAATTTTGGTCTATAGTTCAACGGGAGGCAGGCGGGAGAAAAATAAAATGGAATAAAATACAATAAAACACAAAGTAAAGTGTAAACTTACGAGCTTTGTAAGAATGTACAAAAAGAACAAATGCTAAAATAAAAAGAGTTTGAAGCCTTCTGAAAATGGATTTGTTGCTTTGTACTGTCTCTGTCTCAGCTATGAGACAGAGCTCACATCCCAGCTCACATCCCAGAGCTCACATGCCAGCTTTGGTCCTCACCAGGACAATTCTCAGGAGGGAAGGAGAATTTTCTCAGATAGATCCCAGGCTGCGGGGATTTAATTTTTCTATTTTTCAGACCCTGTAATGCTTCAGGGTGTTCCAGCCCCCACCCCAGCCCGGAAGGACGATGGATCCCATTCATTCCAGCCCCCATCCCAGCCCTGATGGATCCCATCCCAATCCTGCAGGATGATGGATCCTGCAGGATGATGGACCCATTCCAGCCCCCATCCCAGCCCTGATGGATCCCATCCCAACCCTGCAGGATGATGGATCCTATTCATTCCAGCCCCCATTCCAGCCCAGCAGGATGATGGATCCATTCCAGTCTCCATCCTAGCCCCGATGGATCCCTGCAGGATGATGGATCCTGTTCCAGCCCTGCAGGATGATGGATCCACTCCAGCCCCCATCCCAGCCCCGACGGATCCCATCCCAGCCCTGCAGGATGATGGATCCCATTCATTCCAGCCCCCATCCCAGCCCTGCAGGATGATGGATCCATTCCATCCCATCCCAGCCCCTGGGGACCCATCCCAGCCCCACCACACCGTGCTGGAGGCCTCTCTCTGTGCCTTTTGTTTTCACAAGCCTTTTGACTCGCCGATTCCTTTTTGAACACAGCCTGAAAAGCCTGGATCCCTCCTGCACTCCATTCACTAATGGATTTTCCAGAAGTCCCCCTTTTTTTTTGTTTGTTTTTGGCTCCTTTCTTTGTTGACGCTGCTGCCTTCATCCACACCCAAGGCTGTGGATGCCTCTGGATGGATTTTGGGGACCCTGTGCCACGTTTGGAGCATCCTCCCCTGCAGCACCCACCTTCTACAGCCTGGGATTGCACAGGTTATAAGCCAATTATAATAGTTATATATTTATATATCTATATATAAATATAAATATATATTATATATAAATATACATATATATTTATATATTATAGTATTTTTATATTTAAACATATTCATTATAATACAATTATAATTACATCTTTAGATATAATATATTACTATATTTAATATTTAATATTTATTATTAAATTTGGGAAATGGAGAAATTTTAGGCTGGGAAATGGGGAAATTTGGTGCCAGGAGCACATCCTGAGCTAATCCTAGAGCAGAAAAAATTCCTTTTCCTCTCTTTTTGGCAGCCCCTCATTAAAAAGTCATCATGAGGAGGAGGAGGAGAAGGACGGTGGGAACTTTAACTCTGTTTTGTTTTGTTCTAGGTCAGCCTTTTCAAAGTGTCAATCTAGGGAGGACGCCTCAAAATCCTGTCCAAAGGCAGTCCCTAAAATCCTGGTCCAGGGACACCCGAAAATCCCGGTCCAGAGAGACACCCCAAAATCCTGGTCCAGAGACACCCCAAAATCCTTTCTGGGGAGGACACCCCAAAATCCTGGTCCAGAGAGACACCCCAAAATCCTTTCTGGGGAGGACACCCCAAAATCCCGGTCCAGAGAGACACCCCAAAATCCTGGTCCAGGGACACACCAAAATCCTGAGGAGGACACCCCAAAATCCTGTCTGAGGACACCCCAAAATCCTGTCTGAGGACACCACAAAATCCTGGTCCAGGGACACCCCAAAATCATTTCTGGGGAGGACACCACAAAATCTTGGTCCAGAGAGACACCCCAAAATCCTGGTCCAGGGACACACCAAAATCATTTCTGGGGAGGACACCACAAAATCCTTTCTGGGGAGGAAACTCCAAAATCCTGGTCCAGGGACATCCCAAAATCCTTTCTGAGGAGGACACCCCAAAATCCTGGTTCAGAGAGACACCCCAAAATCCTGAGGAGGACACCCCAAAATCCTGGTCCAGGGACACACCCCAAAATCCTGAGGAGGACACCCCAAAATCCTGCTCCAGGAACATCCCCCTGTTACCCCAGCCCAGGGCACGGCCCCAGGGCATCACCCCCACGCTGGCACCACTGGAATGAACCAAACATTTCGGCTTTTCCCAGCTGTGCTCAGCAGGGAGGAAGGAGGCAGGAGCAGAGCCCCTCCCTGGCATCCTCCTGGAGGGAGCAGGAGCCCTTCGGAGCACACTCAACCTCGTCACCCCGCGCGTGGCCCGGCCTCGCTGCGCCTCACCCCTGGCCTTTAATTACACATTTCTGCCGCCGTTAGCCCTCTCACCATCAATTACAGCCACATTATCCCGCTCCAGCAGCAGCAGGACACGGCCACCAGAGTCAAGCTGTGGCAGCAGCTCTCTGGCCACTCAGGGAAACACAACTTTCCCAGGCGTCCTTCTGGAAAAGTCCGGGAGAAAATCAGAGGAAAGAATGAGAATTAATTCTCGTTTTGCTGCGCCCGGTGTTGTGAACGCAGCAGTGGAATGTGTTATGGAGATTTGGGTACCAAGGGGTGGTTTCTTAATTAGCTAACGGTGATGGTTTTTTAATTAAAGGAGCAAACAATTCAATTTGTAGTGGACTAAGATATAAAAGAGAAACGGGTTTCTTAATGAAGATTATTATTGATCAGCCTTCTGTGAATCAGAAGTCTGCTAATTATCCTAATTATGCTAATTATTCTTAATTATTCTTGAATCATGGAGCCTATGCTAATTATTACCTGGCCAGGGGCTGTTGTAACCATAAAGAGCTCTGGAGAGTCTTTGCAAAAGGAGGAAAAGGATGTTCTGATGAGAACATCCCTTGGCTGGCTCTGCAAAAAAAGTGTCCAAAAAGGTCCTGCTGCTCCTTAGGAAATGGGGAGATTTGATGCCTTGGGATTTTATATTTAATCTTTTTAATATATTTGTGATCCCGCAGATCTTTGGTGTAGAATTCTGATCTCCATGTACAGTGGGAGCTGCTGCCTTCACATTTTGGGCAGACACAACGATTCCTCTCCAGGCTGGGAATCAAGGACACCTCACTGCCTCAAAGAAATGTAAACAAAAATGACGTGGAGGCAGAAAACTTGGGGTAAATTCCTTCATTACCTGCAGCTGTAATTGGACAATTAACCCAAATATGCAAATGGACCAAACTTATAAAAATGTGAAAACCCGTGACCCGCTGTCAATTTTTTTGAGCATTGTCTGCCCAAAATGTACCTGAAGGCCCTTCAATAAACATAAATAATGCTTTTTATTCCCTAAATTCTGTGTGGACTCTGTTTTTAGGTAGCCCCAAAAAGGCACCAATTTAATCCCAGGGAGAAGATCCAGCTGCAACCTCCCCGAAGCCAGAGTCCCCCAGGCTGGAGCTGCTGTCACCTCTCAGCAGTGACACAGCAGAGCCTTTGTGCAGGGCAGGCAGAGCCTCCTCACTCAGCTCTTACCCAGCTTTTTGCTTTTTTGCAGGAAAGACAAGTGTGGATTAAAGTGCAGTTTGTCCTGACATTTATCTTTGCTTTCTTGGGGAAAAAAAAAACAAAACAAAAAAACAAAAGAAAAAAACCCCCAAAAATCAACCAAAACCCAAAAAACAAACAAACAAACAAACAAACAAACAAACCACAAAAAAACCCCCCAAACACAAAATACCAAAAAAAACCCCAAAATTCTGGCTTTTTTCTCTCTGGAGGGAAAACTCTGCCCTGGGTAGCACAGCTCAGGGAGCCTGGCATGGCAGTGGGAGGGAGGGCACCCCACTTTGGGGAAGGCACCCCAACCCTGGGGAGTGAATCCCACCCTGGGGAGTGAATCCCACCCTAGGAAGGGGCACCCCATCATCCCAGCCTGGGAGGAGACCCCAGGATCTTGATCTAGGGAGGAAATCTCAGCATCCCAGTCCAGGGATGACACCCCAAAGTCTTGACCAGGGAGGAAACCTCCACATCTGGATCCAGGGAGGACACCCCAGCACCCCGCCCTGGGGATAAGGGGTTAACATCCCACCCAGAGAGGACAGCCTGACATTCCACCTGGGGAGGACACCCCCCAGCACCCCAGCCCAGGGCAGGGCCCCAGGGCACCACCACCATCAGTGGGATGAAACATTTCTGCTCAGGAGAAAGGAGCCAGGAGGAAAACCCTTCCTTGGCATCCTCCAGCTCTCTCCCAAGGCCTCAGCGGCTTTATCAGGGCCACCGTAAATATCTGGGGCTGCTGATAAGTGACCCAGGCAGGCCCTGGGCCGTCGGGACAATTTAACTGACCTGAACTCCAGCTGCTGCTGGGACACAAAGCCAGGAGAGATTTTACAGCACCCAGCAAAATAAACTTTGCTGCCACTGGCCTGAGCAGCCCCAGGCGGCACCACCACCCTCTGCACATCAAGGATGGCATTCCTGGGGCAGGAAAAGATCCAGGATCCCACTCAGGACTCTGAAGAAAAAAAGGGGAGAATCCTCCCACGACAAGGCCAAGGCAATTCCAAAGGAAAAAAAAAAAACCAACATTCCAGGAGTCATTGTGGCAACCAGCTCCCAGTGGCAGAAGTTTGCAAGGGGATAAATTGTTTTTCAGAACTGGGAATTGCTGTGGCTGGCACTGGGGAGAACTTCATTCCCCTGCTTGGCTGCTGATCCAGCAGTGGGAATTTTCCTGCTGAAGACTCCTGGGATTGAGCCCCAAGAGCTCCCTTAGACTGGAACTGGCACGTGTCCCCTTCCCAGTACCACCAGTACCACCACCAGCATGGCAGGAGCTTTCCCAAGCCAGAGCACCACACGTTGGCAAACACACAATTTACCAGCACCTCCCTCCATGCCCAAAAAAGAAGAAAAATATCTTTTTTTTTACTAAAACCAGACAAGACAAGGATCCAGCCCAGCAGAGCTGGAGCTGTCAGCAGGAGCAACGGAGAGAGGAAGAGGATGGGATGCTGGGAGCCATCAGCCTCAAGCTTTCCCTGAGTGCTGCAGAATTCCAGCTGGCAGAGGAATTTTGGCCAGAGGTGCTGGGATTTGTGCTGGGGTGACAAAAGGAGCCTCGGGACAGCCCTGTCAGGTGGCCCAGGTTCCCTCCAGCCACAGAACCTCTCAAAAAAGAGAAGTGAGGAGTGTTCACAAGGGGGTCAGCTTCACACAGGGGTCACCAGAGCTTCTGCAGAGGCACTGATGTCCCCTGGGGGAAATTCCCCTCAGGAATCCTCACTCCAGCCCACATCTGCTGCTGTCAGTGCTGGGCTGAGGCATCTCTGCTTCCCCCCGTGGAGCACATCTCCTTCCAGGCACAAGCAGGGAGCTGCAGGAAGGCCAAACCATTGGAAAAGCAAGGAGAGAAGCAAGGAAAATGTCTGGCTGTTTGTGGCATTTCCTATCCTCAGGAATGTCTCTTCAACTAGGAGGATGCCAAAGGAATGGAGTGACCCCATGGCCACTCTGTTTTCACCCCAAACCCCCCCCCCAAAAAACCCCCCAAAAAACAAAAAAAAAACCCACAAAAAACCAAACCAAAACAAAAAAACACCACAAAAAAACAACAAACAAAAAAAAAACAACCAAAAAACCAACAAAAACCAAACAAACAAACAAAAAAAACCTTTAGGATTTTCTCCTCCTGTGCCTGTGGGAGTGGAGGTTGGATGTGGGGAGGGGGCTCAGAACTTTCAGGCAGCTTATCCAGGTGCTTTGATACGGATCTGGGAGCAGAGCTTTGGGAAAAGCACACCCCCTGCTTGGGTTAGTGGGTGTGAGCAGGCAAAGCACCCCCAGGGACAGAGCCCAGCCACCAAATAAAGAAAAGAGAAGGAGCTGCAGCAGGTGGGAGCTCATCCCTGGGCTCTTCAACACCTGGATTCCACATCCCACAGCACCCGGGGAAAACCTCTCTGGAGGTTTCTCAGCATTTATTCCACATTTCCCCCTGTAAATGAAGGAATTTTGACGGGACACAGCACAGGTTTGGGCTCCACCAAAGCCAAGATGCTGCCAAAGCCCCAGCCCAGCCCTCGGGAGGGGAAAGAGGGCTGGGAAAAGGAAGGAGGGAGGGGAGGAGGGAGGAGGGAGAGAGGAGAAAACACCGGCTCCAGATAAGCAATTGTTAACATGATCCATATGGTACACAACGCTCTGTTTAACCCAAATGATAATGGCAAAAGGGAAGAATGCAGAGGGGCTCGGTGGGAGAACAAAGGCGGCCACAGAACCCTTCCCTGCCCCAGGAATTCCCAAAGGGAAAGGCTGAAACCCTTCCCTGGCCCAGGAATTCCCAAAGGGAAAGGCTGAAACCCTTCCCTGCCACAGGAATTCCCAGCTGGAAGGGCTGAAACCCTTCCCTGCCACAGGAATTCTGAAATGGAAGGGCTGAAACCCTTCCCTGCCACAGGAATTCCCAAAGGGAAGGGCTGAAACCCTTCCCTGCCCCAGGAATTCCCAAAGGGAAGGGCTGAAACCCTTCCCTGCCACAGGAATTCCCAGCTGGAAGGGCTGAAACCCTTCCCTGCCCCAGGAATTCCCAAAGGGAAGGGCTGAAACCCTTCCCTGCCACAGGAATTCCCAAAGGGAAGAGCTGAAACCCTTCCCTGCCACAGGAATTCCCAAAGGGAAGAGCTGAAACCCTTCCCTGCCACAGGAATTCCCAAAGGGAAGGGCTGAAACCCTTCCCTGCTCCAGGAATTCTGAAATGGAAGAGCTGAAACCCTTCCCTGCCACAGGAATTCCCAAAGGGAAGAGCTGAAACCCTTCCCTGCCACAGGAATTCCCAGCTGGAAGGGCTGAAACCCTTCCCTGCTCCAGGAATTCCCAGCTGGAAGGGCTGAAACCCTTCCCTGCCACAGGAATTCCCAGCTGGAAGGGCTGAAACCCTTCCCTGCCACAGGAATTCCCAGCTGGAAGGGCTGAAACCCTTCCCTGCCCCAAGAATTCCCAAAGGGAAGGGCTGAAACCCTTCCCTGCCACAGGAATTCCCAAATGGAAGGGCTGAAACCCTTCCCTGCCCCAAGAATTCCCAAAGGGAAGGGCTGAAACCCTTCCCTGCTCCAGGAATTCCCAGCTGGAAGGGCTGAAACCCTTCCCTGCCCTAGGAATTCCCAGCTGGAAGGGCTGAAACCCTTCCCTGCCACAGGAATTCCCAAATGGAAGGGCTGAAACCCTTCCCTGCCCCAGGAATTCCCAGCTGGAAGGGCTGAAACCCTTCCCTGCCACAGGAATTCCCAAATGGAAGGGCTGAAACCCTTCCCTGCCACAGGAATTCCCAGCTGGAAGGGCTGAAACCCTTCCCTGCCACAGGAATTCTGAAATGGAAGAGCTGAAACCCTTCCCTGCCCCAGGAATTCCCAGCTGGAAGGGCTGAAACCCTTCCCTGCCACAGGAATTCTGAAATGGAAGAGCTGAAACCCTTCCCTGCCACAGGAATTCCCAAATGGAAGGGCTGAAATCCTTCCCTGCCCTAGGAATTCCCAAAGGGAAGGGCTGAAATCCTTCCCTGCCCCAGGAATTCCCAAAAGGAAGGGCTGAAACCCTTCCTTGCCACAGGAATTCCCAAAGGGAAGAGCTGAAACCCTTCCCTGCCCCAGGAATTCAGAGCAGGGACAGCCAGAGGCTGTTTCCTCTTCCCTGCTGCAGAGGAATGAGGGGACAGAGCCGATGGCTGCTCCCCCATTCCCCACTCCAGGAATTGTGGCTGCTCCCCCCATGTTCCCCCAAAACCCACCAGGCTCTCTCCTTCCCCTCCCCAAAACACAGAGCAGGGAGTGAAACCTCAGCTGTCAGCAAAAAAATAAATATATCTGTATTTCCAACAACTATTAACTTATAAGTAATGAATATTTTCATGATCAATAACAAATGGAAATGAGAGCTGCGTGGATGTAAACACTGAGCCCGTTCCCCTGGGACCAGGGATGAATTCAGCCCTGGGTGTTTATGTTATTGCAGGATCCCGTGGCTTTCCAGGGAACACAATACAGTACGTGCCATTCATTATCCCGGCAGTCCCCCAAGAGAAAATGTCAACACACTTCTGCTGGAGAGAGCTAAAACAAATGTTTAATGTGATAAACAACTGCCAGGCCTCGGCCCCCACTGAAATGTTTAATTCAGAAGCACCTCGAGAGCAAACAGGCGCCGGAGCACCCACATGGGGAGCCCTGGCAGGAACCTCATCAATTCCCATCAGGAAATCCATCCTGAGCCACCAGAGTGCCCCTCACCCTCCCTGAGAGCCATGTCCTCATCAAACACCCAAATTCTCTCCAAAATTCTGTTCCACACCCGAAATCTCTCACAAAACCAGGATCTGTTAAATGATAATGGTAATTTTTGGGATCCCAGAGTAAAATTAGGAGTGATGTGAACCAGCACATGGCGCCTCCAAACCCAGGAGAATTTATACTGGAATACACAGCATAAAGTGTTTTTAAACCCTTCCTCCTGACGTCCTTTTGCCCTGAATGAAAAATGCCCACTTCCAAAAAAAAAAAGAAAAGAGATTTCAGGCAAAGTTTCCATTTAAAAATCCCCTTCAGTTCCTCAACGCAGCGACTGTTTTGAAGGCGAGCGCTCCGGCGTGCGCTTGACGTGCGGCTGTGGGAGCCGGCATTGTTCCTGGGGGTGAGGGAGGGAGGGAGGGACGGAGGAGGGAGGAGGAGGGCAAGGGAAGGAGGGAGGGAAGGATGGATGGATGGATGGATGGATGGATGGATGGATGGATGGATGGATGGATGGATGGATGGACGGACGGACGGATGGACGGACGGACGGACAATCTGCCTCACCGTGCGCACCCTCTGGGTTTCAGCTAGGGTTAGGCTCAGGATTAGGTCAGCCCCGTGCCCGGGCTCCCCTCGGGGCCGGGCTCCCCTCGCACCGGCACCTCCCGGGGTCCCGCTCCCGGCTCCCCGCAAGTCACCAGCGCGTCCCCCCGAGCTCCTCGCACCCTCTCGGGGGGGAGCAGGGAGGGAGGGGATGGCCGAAGGCCGAGGCAGCGGGGGCTGCCCCCGTTCCCCGGCAGCGCTCGGGCTCCTCGGAGCCCTCCCCGAGCTCTCCGCGCCCGGCTCGGCCGCTTTCCCCGCAGAGCGGCAGCGGCGGGGCGCGATCCGCGGCCCGGGCAGCGCGGGGGATGCTCGGCCGGGCCGCCCCGGATCTCCCCGGCCCAGCCCGGCCCAGCCCGGCCCCACTCACCTCCTCATGCCGGCGGGCCGTTAGCGCAGCCCGGGAGGCCGTGCCGGGCGCCGCATCCTGCGCTGCCGCCGGACAATGCGGGGCGGCGCGGCGGCCCCGGGCGGGCGGCGGGGGCTGGGGCCGGGCTGGGGCTGGGGCCGGGGCCGGGGCCGGGGCCGCGGCCGGGGCCTGGGCAGGGGCTGCCCCCCCGCCTCCCACCGCCCACCGCCCACAGCCCGCCCCCGAGGCGCGGCGGGGCGGAGCGGGGATGGGGATGGCGAGGGGCGCGCTGCGCTCCGGCCAGCGGGGCAGCGGCCGGGAGGGATCCCGGCAGAGCTGCGCGCCCCGGCAGACACGGAGTTGACCCCCAGCATCCCAGCGCAACCCCCAGCATCCCGGCAGCCGCGCAGTGCGAGCCTCTGCACCCCAGGATCCCGGCATCCGTGTACCCCAATCCCCTGCACGCCAGAATCCCCGCACCCGTGTACCCCAATCCTCTGGACCCCAGCATCCCGGTATTCGTGTACCCCAATACCCTGCACTCCAGAATCTGTGTACTCCAATCCCCTGCACTCCAGGATCCGTGTGCCCCACTCTCCTGCACCCCAGGATCCCTGCACCCGTGTACCTCAATACTCTGGACCCCAGCATCCCGGTATTCGTGTACCCCAATCCCCTGCACTCCAGGATCCGTGTACCCCAATCCCTTGCACTCCAGGATCCGTGTACTCCAATCCCCTGGACTCCAGGATCCGTGTACCCCAATCCCCTGCACTCCAGGATCCGTGTGCCCCAATCCCCTGCACTCCAGGATCCGTGTACCCCAATCCCCTGGACCCCAGGATCCATGTACCCCAATCCCCTGGACCCCAGGATCCATGTACCCCACTCTCCTGCACCCCAACACCCCTGTCCCCTGGCTCCCCATCCTCCTAACCCCCTGCTCCCCAATCTCTTTCTCCCCAACTCCCATCTTCCCTGCACCCCAACCCCTTGCACCCCAACACCCCCGACGCCCTGAACCTCGACATCCCTGACTCCTGCACCCCAAACTTCCCTGACCTTCGCCCCTGGCCCCCCACCCTGACCCTTAACATCTCTGACCTTGTCCCCTGGCTCCCTTGTCCCTGATCCCCTGCACCCCAACGCCCCTGCCCCTGTCTCCCCCATTCTGACCCCGCACCCCATGCCCAGCCCGAGGTTGCAGCCGAGCCCCGCGGGGAGCCCTGCTCGGGGCCGGGTCCTGCTCAGCTGCCAAGCCGAAATCCCAAATGCCTGGAATATTTTCCTGCTATTAGCTTACCATGCAGAAATAAAGCAGTTGCCCCAAGGATCGTGTGTCCCGGGGAGGTGGCCATGGGACAAGCTGTTTGTTAGGGCATTATCTACCCCTGAAGACCCCATATCCATCCCTGAAAACCCCTATATCCATCCCTGAAAACCCCCATATCCATCCCTGAAAACTCCCATATCCACACCATGAAAACCCCATATCCACACCATGAAAAACCCCATATCCACACCATGAAAACCCCTATTTCCACACCATGAAAACCCCCATATCCATCCCTGAAAACCCCCATATCCACACTATGAAAACCCCATATCCATCCTGAAAACCTCCATATCCACCCTTAAAAATCCCCATATCCATCCCTGAAAACCCCCATATCCATCTCTGAAAACCCCTATATCCATCCCTGAAAACCTCAATATCCACACCCTGAAAAACCCTATATCCATCCCTGAAAACCCCCATATCCACCCCTGAAAACCCCCATATCCACCCTTAAAAATCCCCATATCCACACCCTGAAAACCCCCATATCCACACCATGAAAATCCCATATCCACCCCTGAAAACCCCTATTTCCAGACCATGAAAACCTCAATATGCACCCTTAAAACCCCCCATATCCACCCCTCAAAACCCCCATATCCCCTGAAAACTCTGCTTTTTGGGATCAGCTGGGCTGCAGCTCCAGGCAAAAAAAACCCCTGGTTTTTCAGCCCTAAAATTCCCCTTTTTTGGGTGGATTTTCCCCAAGAATGCCTCACAGCTGCCTCACTTTTCCTCTCAGAGCCCTGATCTGTTTTAATTAACCAAGCCAGGCTTTTCCCTGATGGAATTCCCTCATCCCAACATTGTCACATCCCCGAGTAATTAGGGAATATTTTTATTTTCAAGGACAGGATCTGAATATTTTTCAGTTTTCAAAATTCAATATTTGAATACTGAATATTTTTCAGTTCAAGGACAGAATTCCCTGTCCTTGAATTCCATCTCTCCTTGTCAGATGTTGGAGCTGCAGAAATCTCTGCCTGGGCCCTCCTGGATGACACGACCAACCCCCCCGCAATCACCTCGATTAATTAATGAATGAATTAATTAGCCTCCAGCAGCAGATTCTGCAGAGCCAGAACTCACAGGGCTGTGAGTTTGGCCGTCCCCAAACCAGAATCTGATGGCACTAATCCCAGAGAGCCATAAAAACAGCTATAAAACCACATTTACTGTGGTTCTGGTTTCCCTGGGTATAAACTGCCTTTTATTAAACTGAGAAATTTGGATTTCTAGCTCTGCCCAGAGAGTTCAGCCTCATCTCATTAACCAAGGAAAAGCTGGATGGGACCTGCGGGGTCACGCAGTTTATTTTCACTAATCACTCCCCACGATTCCTCTAAAATATAAACTCCTAATCAAAAGTCCCAATTCGTTAATTATTGCTCTGTTTGATCAGCAATAGGAACCATCAGCAGAAATCCATGCTGACACTTTCTCCTCAGGAACACCGGGGTTTCTCTTCTCCCACAGGGAAGCTGGCATTCCACAGCTCACTTTGGGCTCTAAAAACAAAATATGATCATTCCAGGCCTCTGCACGTGGGATTTTTGCTGCTGGTTCATGGAGGGGTGACACCTCCCTCTGGTGCCTTTTTGGGGCCAGACAGAATTTAGGGAATAAAAATCAGTTTATTTATATTTATCGAAGGGCCTTCAGGTAGATTTTGGGCAGATAAAACTCAAAAGAATTGACAACGGGTCATGGGTTTTCATATTTTTTATAAAAGTTTGGTCCATTTGCATATTGGGGGTTAATGTTCCAATTACAGCTGCAGTTAATGAAGTTATTTACCCCAAGTTTGCACACCCCAAATCACTTTTGTTCACATCTCTCGGGGTCTTCAGGTACATCTTGGGCAGACAAAGCCCCCCCAGGGGATACACCCAAAAAATGGACCATGGGTCATGGGTTTTCATATTTTTATAAGTTTGGTCAAGAAGGAGAAGGAGAAGGAGAAGGAGAAGGAGAAGGAGAAGGAGAAGGAGAAGGAGAAGGAGAAGGAGAAGGAGAAGGAGAAGGAGAAGGAGAAGGAGAAGGAGAAGGAGGAAAAGAAGGAGAAAAAGGAGAAAGGGAGAAGAAGGAGAAAAAGGAGAAAAGGAGAAAAAGGAGAAGAAGGAGAAAAGGAGAAAAAGGTGAAGAAGGAGAAGAAGGAGAAGAAGGAGAAGGAGAAAAAGGAGAAAAAGGACAAAAAGAAGAAGGAGAAGAAGGAGAAGGAGAAGAAGGAGAAGAAGGAAAAGAAGGAGAAAAAAGAGAAGGAGAAGGAGAAAAAGAAGGAAAAGAAGGAGAAGAAGGAGAAAAAGGAGAAGAAGGAGAAAAGGAGAAAAAGGTGAAGAAGGAGAAAAAGGAGAAAAGGAGAAGAAGGAGAAAAAGGAGAAGGAGAAGAAGGAGAAAAGGAGAAGAAGGTGAAGGAGAAAAAGGAGAAAAGGAGAAAAAGGAGAAAAAGGAGAAGAAGGAGAAAAAGGAGAAAATGAGAAAAAGGAGAAAAAGGAGAAGAAGGAGAAAAAGGAGAAAAAGAAGAAGGAGAAAATGTGAAAAAGGAAAAAAGGAGAAGAAGGAGAAGAAGGAGAAAAAGGAGAAGGAGAAAAAGAAGCTAACAGCTGTGGGAGCTGCTGCTGCTGCTCTGCTCCAGACATCAGAACTTTATTCCAGAAATCTTTTGGCAGGGACTGAACAGAGGGCACAGAACCTCGTGGGGCACAGCCAGGCATTCCGGGGACGCCCCGTGCCACCCGCTGCTGTAACAAACATAATTCTCATTCTAATTTGAACTAATTAGAGAGGCTTTAGCTACGATTTTTGGGTTTAATGACTCCCCCACCCCAGCAGGGTTTAAAACTCTTCCCAGGCCCCAGCTCCCTCCTTCAGCCTGACAACCATCAATGCACAAATTATTTTAAATAACAAAATAACCATGCCAGGGTGGAAGGTGATTTATGCCCTGCAAGGTCTGAGCTATTTCCATTTTTCTGATTTATTAAGTTTACATCAAATTAATGAGAGCTGCTGATTTATTTGCAGGATTTTTTTGCTGCTTTCTCCCAGAATTGCTGGTTGTTTTTTTTATTTTTTTTTTTTTTTTTTTTTTTTTTTTTTGTTCTATTTTGTTTGTTTTGGTTAGGGTTGGGATTAAATGTGTAAAAGATGGTAATTTTTGTTTATTTTTTTTATTTATACCACATATATAAATATATAGATGTTTATATGACATATAATATAAAAGAAATAATAGAAAACTATATAAATATATTTATTACATATTGATATAAATATTATATACCTTATATAATAGCTATTATAGAATAAATTATATAAGTTAATAAAATGTATAATATGTATTATATATTAATATATTTATATTATTTTTATATGTAAGTTGTGACTTTTACAGTACTTTATTAACAAGATATTAAATTACATTTATCTCTTTCTACAAGGTTTCTTAAGGGCAAACTGTAATTAAGAAATGACACAAATTATTTTACTTTTAACATAATAACTAATTACTTGTGCTTGCAATGCAGGCTTTTATAATCTAAGTACACACTACTACTCAAGTTTATGAAGAAAAAGGTGAAGAAGAAGGAGCAGCTACTGCTTTAAAACTTCTGTTTTGTTTTTTATTTATCACTATATATGTTGATATCTATAACATAATACATAATATGTAATTATATATTAATAATATATAATATACAATTATATATTTATATATATATATAATTATTTTTATATATGTATATATTAAAAGTTTTTCTGTTTTGGGATATTACACACTTCCGTTTAAACTACACACTGGTAAATGAGCAGGAATTGGGGGAAATGGCACGAGGAATATTTTCCTGCAAAAATAAAAGAGTTGTCCTAAGGACAGTGTGTCACTGGGGGGTGGTCATGGGACAGATTTTTTTTTTAATAATTTAGTATTTCTATTATTTTATTATTTATTATTTTCTTATTATTTATTATTTTCTTATTATTTTTCTTATTATTTTTCTTATTATTTATTAATTTTCTTATTATTTTTCTTATTATTTATTATTTTCTTATTATTTATTCTTTTGTTATTATTTCTTGTTAATTTATTCTCCATTATTATTTTATTGATTTTTATTCTTTTCTTCTCCATCATTATTCTCTTATTTTATTATCCACCCCCTGAAAACTGGAATATTTCCGAGCCTTAGAACCGGTTTTAGCAAGAACAGACCCCGTGGGGTGGCACCGTGCCCCACCCAGGGTGAGCCAGGGCTGCGCTCTCAGCGCCCCCGGGGGGTGCAGGGACCCCCGGGACCCCCAGGCTCTGCCCGGAGCACAAAGGGAGTGGAACAGCTCCGGGTTTAGCAGCTCCGGGTTTAACAGCTCCGGGTTTAGCAGCTCCGGGTTTAGCAGCTCCGGGTTTAGCAGCTCCGGGTTTAACAGCTCCGTCTGCCACATCTGGTTGTGCTTAAAATCCGCGGGGCTGACGGAGCTTTGCCAGCCAGGCCTAAACTGGGCCTAGGCTGGGGCTGGGACTGGGATGGGACTGGGACTGGGACTGGGACTGGGACTGGGACTGGGACTGGGACTGGGACTGGGACTGGGACTGGGCTGGGACTGGGACTGGGACTGGGATGGGACTGGGATGGGACTGGGATGGGACTGGGACTGAGCTGGGACTGGGACTGGGACTGGGACTGGGACTGGGACTGGGACTGGAACTGGGACTGGGACAGGGACTGGGACTGGGGCTGGGACTGGGACTGGGACTGGGACTGGGACTGGAACTGGAACTGGGACTGGGACTGGGGTTGGGCTGGGACTGGGACTGGGATGGGGCTGCATAACCTAAAGCTGTAATTGGACAATTAAATCCAATATGCAAATGGAGCAGAACTTATGAAAATGACAGACCCCATGACCATTTTGGTTCATCTTGGGTTCATTTTGTGACCGTTTTGGTTCATTTTGGGTGTAGCCCTCACTGGGCTTTTGTGTTGCCCAAGCTGGATCCTTTGAAGGACTTTTAATAAATTCCTCATTTATTCTTTAACTCTGTCCAGTCTCTTCTAGCTCAGCCTTCCCAAGGCCACTTCAATTTAACCCATTTCTGAGCCTGCCTCAGTTTCCCTCCCTCTCTCTATGTGAAGGCTGGACGTGACCCTCAGCTTTTGGCCAGGGTGCTCAGTGGTCCTGGGTAGCACCACGGGTGAGCCCCGAGCTCCAGAGCACCCCAGGGACCCCCCCTCACCCCCCAAAAAAAGCAGAAGCTCCATTCACAGCTTTATTTACCCAATAAAATCCCCGTCCGTGCCGAGGAGCTCCTGCAAGGGCAGCAGGGAGAGACTTCCAGCAGCTCTTTGTTCAGCCCGTTTGCACAAGGAAATTCACAATTCAGCCCTGAGATCCCTCTTGCCCCAGGGCAAACACATACCCTTAATTAAAAACAAAAATAGTCCCACGGATGTGAGAACAATCTGGGGATGAGCCACCAGCACGGAGCTTGGGGCTGGCTCTGGCTGTGGCTTCAATCCCCAAAAATTCCCCCCAAATTTTGCCCAAATTCCCCCCGAATTCTCCCCCAAGTTGTCCCAAATTCCCTCTGAGAATTCCCCCCAATTCCCCCCAATTCCCCTGAAAATTCCCCCCAAATTCCCCCCAAATCCGCCCAAATCCCCCCAAAATGCCCCCAAATTCCCCCCAAATCCTCCAAATCCACCCAAATTCCCCTGAAAATTCCCCCCAAATCCCCCCAAATTCCCCTGAAAATTCCCCCCAAATCCCCCCAAATTCCCCCCAAATCCCCCCAAATTCCCCTGAAAATTCTCCCCAAATCCCCCCAAATTCCCCCCAAATCCCCCCAAATCCGCCCAAATCCCCCCAAATTCCCCCAAATTCCCCAAAATTCCCCATTCAGCAGCACTGGCCGCACACTAAGGGCTGCCTGTGAAGGCACAAAGGGAGAAGATTTATCTGAGAGGCCAAATCCACTCAGAGGAGCTTTAGGGGTCATAAATTGATGGCTCAGGGGACACGGTGACGGCCACAGGAAACGGCTCCGCGTTTCCCGAGGTTTCTGGGGTTTTTCTGCCTCACGATCCCACGGTCCCCGAGGGGGCTGAGACCACAATCAAAGCCTCAGCGGGTGGGATGGGATTTAAGAGGTGCTGGACCCCCTTTTTCAATCCACGAGGCCCCTGTAGTGCTGCCACCAACCATCAGGGATTTGGGGCCAGAGGTGAAGTCCAGCCCTCAGCAAAGGCAGATCCCTGAGGATCTCTGCATCCCAATCCCAATTCCCAATCCCAATCCCAATCCCAATCCCAATTCCACATCCCAATCCCAATTTCAATTCCCAATTCCACATCCCAATTCCAGTTCCCAATCCCATATCCCAATCCCAATCCCAATTCCAATTCCAATTCCAATTCCACATCCCAATTCCAATTCCACATCTCAATCCCAATTCCCAATTCCCAATTCCACATTCCACTCCCAATTCCAATTCCAGTTCCCAATTCCACATCCCAGTTCCAATCCCAATCCCAATCCCAATTCAAATTCCACATCCCAATTCCAATTCCAATTCCACATCCCAATTCCAATTCCACATCTCAATCCCAATTCCCAATTCCAGCCTGCTGAGCTGTGTCCCATGGCTGCACCAGCTCCTCAGAACCAAGAACTGCAAGAGCAAACCTGATTTTATTTTAGAATAAATCAATTTTATTCTATTAATAATTTTATTGAGTCCACCCCATTCAGGAAGAATTGCATCCCAATAAAAACAGTGTGGCAAACCCAGCAAATAACTGCAAATCTGCCTTTTTTCTTTTTATCCCTCCAGCTCCCGTCTGGTTTCTCACCCTGTTTTTTATTTTCAGCCAATGAAATATTTCCACCTGAAGCAAAAACTTGGATTTTCTCCTGGAGGATTTGGTCCCACAGAGCCGTGGGACTCTCCAGGGTGGAGCTTCCCTGAGGATGCCGCAGCGCGGGGGGACCCTGGGCGGTCAAACAACATCTGTGCAGCCCCAGCACAACCCCTCCCCACCCTTTTTTTTGCAGTTTTTTTTCCCAGGGGGCCCAAAATTCCTCAGCACAAGTGGCCCCGTTGCCCGTAAACACCAGCCAAGGTCCGAGCTCCTCAGAGCAGAGCGACCGCCACGCTCCTCCTGTGGCTGCGTGGGGCCAAGCTCGGGGATGGGGTCTCACAGCCCCTTCCCCCGAGACTTAAACTGCCTTAATTTGAACCTGGCTTAACGCCGTGGAGAGCTGCGGCGGAAGAAGAGGATGGGATACCCACGGATGGTGGAATCCCGCTGGAAAACGGGGTGAATTTTCAGAGATTCTGAAACTCCTCCTCGTGGAGCCTGATGGGGCTCCCTGCAATGCAGAGCAGGGCTTTAACTTCAGAGACGTGCCCAAAATTTGCCATGAAAGGCTCGTTTGCCCCTTGTGTTTAACCCCAGCAGTTTCTAAACGCTCCCAGTCCCCTTCCCGCAGCACGGCCGAGCCCCAACGGGAGCACAATGGAGTCTTGTTTCTGGTAACCCGAGATGCCTCAGCCCCAGCTCTTTAATTTTAGACTCCACCAGCACGCTCGCATTCCTCAGCACTACAATGGCAGATATTTATACTCTGGAATGCAGAGCCCAGTGCTAATTTAGCAGGGCTGGTAAGCCAGGGCTGCTCCCCAACACGGGCTCTCCCCCCGGACAAAACTGGAGCAGGCAGAGTTTGATGGGTTTACAAATCTTTGCATTTGTTCGCCAGCCCCTGCGCGTCCCCGTAAATGTTAAATAATGCTCAGCAGCCACCTCAGCGGGCAGATGGACAAACCAGCTGGGATGGGTGGCCCAGGGAGCGGGGCCACGGCCAGACATTGCCCCAGGAACAGACTGTGACCTCCTCTGAGGGCCACCGGGAGTGGTGAAATGGTTGGAAGGGACCTTGGAGGTCACCTGGTTTGACTCTCAAACCCAGAATGGTTGGAAGGGACCTTGGAGGTCACCTGGTTTGACTCTCAAACCCAGAATGGTTGTAAGGGACCTTGGAGGTCACCTGGTTTGACTCTCAAACCCAGAGTGGTTGGAAGGGACCTTGGAGGTCACCTGGTTTGACTCTCAAACCCAGAGTGGTTGGAAGGGACCTTGGAGGTCACCTGGTTTGACTCTCAAACCCAGAATGCTCGGAAAGGACCTTGGAGGTCACCTGTGTTTGACTTTCAAACCCACCAAAGGTCCAGCTGGGTGCTGTGTCCATTACCTGGACACAGGAGAGGCCTGATGAGGCATGCAGGGTGTGAGGGGCCTGCAGAGGCTGGTTCAGCCCATCGTTAGCTGCTGTGGTTGTGGGCATCCCGTGTCCCAAGTCCACGCAATGCCAAAAATTCTGTTTTATAACCCTCAGCGTGGTTCTTCTGGCTTCTTCTTTTATAAAACTCAGCATGGTTCTTCTAGATTCTTCTTTTATAAACCTCAGCGTGGTTCTTCTAGATTCTTCTTTTATAAACCTCGGCGTGGTTCTTCTAGATTCCTCTAGCTAGCATTTCCTTGGGAAGGGCCTTCTGGCTGCACCCTGACCTGCTCCAAAGGGGTGACCTCCCTCTGATTCACTAGCACAGCTGGAACCCAACGCTGTCCCTCTTGATCTACAAACTCCAGAGAAATGAGAAAATCATCCTTGAAAGACCTTCAGTACTCTTGATGAGGCCGAAGCTGTACAGAACCCCCGCAGCAACTCCATCTTTGCCTTCTCCCCACCAGCAGAGGACGAGGACACAGCTCTGGATGCTCTGGTGGCCTTCCCCGAGGGAGGATGCTGCAGGACAGCCACAGCACGGTCTCTGTCTTGCAGCGGGGGACATGAGCCTGGTTGCCCACTGGTGAGTGGAGGAGGCCACGCCAAGGCCCGGCACAAAGGTCCAACCCTGGAGGGTCGGCGGGTGGCAGCTCGTTGAGAGAGGAGCAGCAATTAGCAGATAAGGGAGGAGGTCAGTGCTGCACAGCTAAATCCTTGACCTGCTGTTTAAAAGGTCGGGCAGAGTTCAATGGACTACTCCAGGTCAATTCACTCAATTAAAATCTTAGAGGCTGGAGGTGGGAGAGGGGAGATGGAGGTGATTGGCCTCTCTTCGTGGTGGAAGGGGATTAGGGACGATGTCAGGGCGTCCTGGTGGGCGAAGGGACGTGCAGCAAGATGCAAGAGGCAGAGATTGGTTCTCAAATGGGATCGTGGAACCATTGAGGCTGGAAAAACCCTCCAGGACCATCGAATTAACCCGGCGGTGTCGCCCCCATCACCACCCCACGTCCTTCTGCACCTCAAAGTGTGGTGAGACAAAACCTCTGGCCATGAACCCAGTGGTCAGTGGAGCTCATCCCACACTCAGGAGCCCAAACTCTGTAGGTGCTACTGGGGATAAGAGGGGACAATCCATGGACCTCCACATCCTTGTGTGCCACCTCGGAATGCCACCATGGAATGGCACCATGGAATGGCACCATGGAATGCCACCATGGAATGGCACCGCGCACGCACCAAGCAGCAAGGCAGGGGTGACACCTGCCAGAATGATCTTTACATAAATATTTGAGAAGGGTTGGAACAACGCCCCGTGGGCCTGGGGAGGTTTCAGGACTCTTCCCCTGAGTGGGGAGGGTCGGCTTTGTGGGGCTTTTTCCGTGCCCATAAATCACTGCTCCCTGTGGCCCCTGCCCGGGCCCTACACAGTTTGGGTTAGGTTATAAATAGGACTCTGGGCTCTTTCAGGCAGTTCTGGGTTCTATTCCCAATCCCAAAAATGAGCTCAGGAGCTGCCT
Organism: Passer domesticus; assembly: GCF_036417665.1. NCBI lineage: Eukaryota > Metazoa > Chordata > Aves > Passeriformes > Passeridae > Passer > Passer domesticus. Next base: position 4,118,372 of record NC_087504.1, read on the forward strand.
CCACCCCAAACCATTCCAGGATTTTTGGAACAATGTTCAGGTCCTTCCCTGTGGGGCTGGAGTGGCTGGAGGGCTCTTCCCTCAGCGTGGAGGGTCTGCATTGTGGGGTTTTTTCCATGTCCATAAATCACTGCTCTCTGTGGCCCCTGCACAATTCAGGTTGGGCTATAAATAGGATCCTGGGCCCTGGAAGGGTGATAAAGGCTAAATGGGATCCTGGGCCCTGGAAGGGTGGTCAAGGCTAAATGGGATCCTGGGCCCTGGAAGGGTGATCAAGGATAAATAGGATCCTGGGCCCTGGAAGGGTGATAAAGGATAAATGGGATCCTGGGCCCTGGAAGGGTGATAAAGGATAAATGGGATCCTGGGCCCTGGAAGGGTGGTCAAGGATAAATGGGATCCTGGGCCCTGGAAGGGTGATCAAGGATAAATGGGATCCTGGGCCCTGGAAGGCTGATCAAGGATAAATGGGATCCTGGGCCCTGGAAGGGTGATCAAGGCTAAATGGGATCCTGGGCCCTGGAAGGTTGATCAAGGATAAATGGGATCCTGGGCCCTGGAAGGGTGATCAAGGATAAATGGGATCCTGGGCCCTGGAAGGCTGATCAAGGATAAATGGGATCCTGGGCCCTGGAAGGGTGATAAAGGCTAAATGGGATCCTGGGCCCTGGAAGGTTGATCAAGGATAAATGGGATCCTGGGCCCTGGAAGGGTGATCAAGGCTAAATGGGATCCTGGGCCCTGGAAGGCTGATCAAGGATAAATGGGATCCTGGGCCCTGGAAGGTTGATAAAGGATAAATAGGATCCTCGGCCCTGGCAGGGTGATAAAGGATAAATGGGATCCTGGGCCCTGGAAGGGTGATAAAGGCTAAATGGGATCCTGGGCCCTGGAAGGGTGATAAAGGCTAAATGGGATCCTGGGCCCTGGAAGGCTGATCAAGGATAAATGGGATCCTGGGCCCTGGAAGGTTGATAAAGGATAAATAGGATCCTCGGCCCTGGCAGGGTGATCAAGGATAAATGGGATCCTGGGCCCTGGAAGGGTGATAAAGGCTAAATGGGATCCTGGGCCCTGGAAGGGTGATCAAGGCTAAATGGGATCCTGGGCCCTGGAAGGGTGATCAAGGCCCATGGGAATGGAGGAGCGGGGAGGCCTCAGGAGCACACCACCCTTCCATGGCCTGTCAGGATACAGAACTCTGCTGCTGCTGGGCACGGATTAGCCAGGCCTGGCACTGGGCAGCCCCAAACAGGACTAAAAACCCCACAACTGCCCCGCCCCTGCTTCCCGACGGGGCAGGGGCCTCAGTAGCCACAGAGACATGGCTGGTAGCCCACTTGTGGTGGACTTTGTGGGAGCCCTGATGAGGTGGTGGGATCCCAGGTGATCCCATGGGGTTTGGGGCCATGGTGGTCCCATGGGGTTTGGGACTGTGGTGATCTCAGAGGAGATTTGGGGCTGTGGTGATCCCATAGGAACTGGGGCCATTGGGGTACCATACTGGGTTTAGGACTGTGATGATCCCATAGGATTTGGGGCAGAGGTGATCCCATGGGGTTTGGGGCCATGGTGGTCCCATGGGGTTTGGGGCAGTGGTGATCCCCTGAGGTTTGGGACTGTGGTGATCCCATAGGATTTGGGGCTGTGGTGATCCCATAGGAATTGGGGCCGTTGGGGTCCCAGCCTGGGTTTGGGGCAGTGATGGTCCCATGGGGTTTGGGACTGTGATGATCCCATAGGATTTGGGGCAGTGGTGATCCCCTGGGGTTTGGGGCACTGATGATCCCATAGGAATTTGGGCTGTTGGGGTACCATCCTGGGTTTGGGGCAGTGATGATCCCATGGAGTTTGGGGCCATGGTGGTCCCATGGGGTTTGGTGCTGTGGTGGTCCCAGCCCAGAATTTGGGGCCGTGGTGGTCCCAGCCCAGGGTTCAGCCCTGCCTCCTGCAGGACCAGCCCCACCCCAGAGCCTCCTCCCAGCCCCAGAAGGGGTCCAGTGGCCACTGCAGCCCCCTGCCCTCCTTCAGGACCCCAAACCCAACCCAGGGCAGGGAGCTCCCCCAGCACAGCCAGCCCAAATCGGCCCCGGCGCTGCCTTTAACAGCTCCAGGGATAAAAACCCCTTTATTGGAAACACATGGGGGATTTATGGGGGACATCAAAGTGGGAAGGAGCTTTACACAGCAAAGGGCAGATCCAGCAGAAGGTGTCTGCTTTTCCAGCAGGCGGGGGGCTTGAGGCAACCCCACAAACCCAAGGGTTTGGGGTGGCCCCACCGATGGCACGCTGCTCCTTTCATTCCCTCCTGGAGGAAGGCAAGGGTTGGCGAAACAAAACCCATAAAACATGTAAAATATGTAAAACATGTAAAACATACATGTAAAACCCATAAAACATGTAAAACACATAAAACATGTGGTGGCTTTTACTGGGCAATTCTTTTTTGTCCCAGCTGCCTTATAAGGGCTGATGGATGATGCTTGTCATGGAGGGAGCAATTAAATATAATAAGTAAATAAATATATTAAATATAATAAATATATTAAATATATGCACTAGATTCAGTATATTTTATAGAGTCAATATATTTTATAATATATTTTAAAATATATTTAAAATCTATAAGAAAATACATTAAAGCTGATGCATGATGCTTGTCACAGAAGGAGCAATGAACTATAGTAAATATATGAAATATATTAAATAGATCAACTATATTAAAATATAATCAATAGATTAAATATATTGAATATATTTTATAGAACAAATAGATTAAGTAGACTAAATAAATAAAAACATATAAAATATTTTAAAATCTATTAAAAATATATTTAAAAATCTCTTCTAAAACACATTTAGAGCTGATGGATGATCTCGTCACAGAGGGAGCACTGCTGTCACCTCTGTCCCTCCTCAGCCTCGATTTATCTTCTTTACAGCGGGGCTGCAGAGCCGGTACCATCTGTGGCCCCACAAATGCAATTATGGGGGTAAAAGGGAAAATCGGAGCCTCCCTGCTCCCAGATTTCATCCAAATCTCACAGAGGAGCCCGGAATTACTCCCCACACTCCAGGGACCTCCCTTTGCACTGTTTTTTTATTTTATTTTAAGGATAATTACAGGAATTTGCCAGGCTGATTTTCTCATTTTCTCCCCCCTCCCCCTCCTCCTCCAAAAAAAAAACCCAACAAAAAGCAGGGTGAAATTGAAATTGATCTGCGGAGCTGGCCAGAGGTAATTTAATCAGAAAAACCTCTCTGCTGGCATTAGTTTTGGGGTTTTTTTAACCCCAAGGTCCTAAATTAAACATGAGGATGTTGGGGTGGGAACAGATCCTAAATTAAATTAAATGGGAGGATTTTTGGGTGGGAACGGATCCAAAATAAAAGGGGAGAATTTTGGGGTGAGAATGGATCCTAAATTAAATGGAGCGATGTTGGGGTGGGAATGGGATCTAAATTAAACAGGAGGATTTTGGGATGGGAATGGGTCCTAAATTAAATTAAATGGGAGGATTAAATCCAGAACCTCTCCCCAGCCCCTACAGAGCAGAAAATGATAAAAATGTCATTTATAACCAACCCAAGTCCTTAATTAATGCCTGTGCCAGGGCTGGATCCGCTCTGCTCTGTGAAATTCCACATGGAATAAGGGACCTGAAGTCAGATTTCCATTTTAGTTTTGTTTTTTTTCCCCCCAGAGTTCACTTCTCCTCATCACCCTGCATGTCCAGGTGCTGATTTATGGTTTTAATGGGAATTTGAGGTAAATCACAGTGAACCCTGGAGCCGCTGCTGCTTCCCTGGCTCTGGAATTGTGGAATATCCCCTGGGAATGTCCAGCAGGCTCCAGCCCCTTCTCGGTGTGGTCAGTGGAGTGTGACTGCTCTGAGAGCTCTGTAACATTCCTGGAATTGTCACCCAGGCTGGGGTGGGAAAGGCAGAGTGGGGATTTTCAGAGTCATTTGGGAACCCCCAGACCCTGCAGTGCCCCAAAAGCTTCTGTGTGGGATCTGAGGAAAATCACAGGTCTGAGCCCAGCTTTGCTGCCCCAGCCCAGGCGTGGCTTTGTCACCTCCTCCAGGGAGAGCTGGCATTGGTTTGGAGCTGGGATGTGGCACCACAGACAACCCCCAGCAGCACCTGATGCCTCAAGATTTTAGATTTTATATTTCTTTATTATTGATTATAATAAATTATAAATTAAAAAAAATATTATATTTGTGATCCTGCAGATCTTTAGTGTAGAACTCTAATCTCCATGTACAGTGTTATTGTGATCACGTTTTGGGCAGACACAACGATTCCTCTCCAGGCTGGGAATCAAGGACACCTCACTGCCTCAAAGAAATGTAAACAAAAGGGATTTGGGGGAAACAAACTTGGGGTAAATTCCTTCATTACCTGCAGCTGTAATTGGAACATTAACCCCCTATAAGCAAATGGACCAAACTTACAAAAGGTCCAAAGTCCATTATTGGGTGTAGCCCCTAGAGTGGGGGCTTTGTCTGCTCTAAATGTACCCGAAGACCCTTCAATAAATAGAAATATATTTATTTATTTACTTTTTACCCCTTAAATTCTGGGTTTCGTTTATGGGAGCCTCAAAATCTCCGCCCGGCCCGGACCCGGCGACTCCCGTGTCTTCCGGAGCTGTCTGGTGGCAGAGGCGTGTACTGCAGGGCAGAGCAGCAACAATGGCTCTTGGAAGGGGACAAAGGGACAAGGGGAAAGTGACACTCAGGGACATTGAGGGACAGTGTGGGACACTGTGCCATTCCTCAGAGGACACAGAGAGAGTGACACTGAGCGACACTGAGGGACACTGGACCCACCTTGGAGGGACATGAGGAAACCAAAAGAGCCATTGGTAGCAAAATGGATTGAGAAATACATAGCTGGTCGGAATGGAACAAGTTCTAGGCCCAGGGGAGGGATAATGGTCAGGATTAGGTACTGAAAGACACCATAGGAACAAATTTGCACAGAAAACTTAAAGAATCCAGGCTCCTGACGACAGGCAGCAGGAGGAGACAGGCAGAGTCAAACCAGCCAAAGAGGCCTGTGGTGGCACCCTGCTTCTGGGAGGCATCATGATAGGCGCAGAATTTAAGCAGGCAGCCGGCCACTCCGGGCCACCGGGCCCTGGACACGAACGATGCCCTTTCCCCTGAGAAACAAAACTCACCAGGCCAGGTTCCTGATGTCAGTTTGCAGGAGGCACTTGGCACTCTCAAACCAGACACAGTTGCCTGTGGGGGCACCTTGCATCTGGGAGATATCCTGAAGCATGCGGAATTTCAGCAGGCAGCCGGCCACTCCGGGCCACCGGGCCCTGGACACGAACGATGCCCTTTCCCCTGAGAAACAAAACTCACCAGGCCAGGTTCCTGATGTCAGTTTGCAGGAGGCACTTGGCACTGTCAAACCAGACACAGTTGCCTGTGGGGGCACCTTGCATCTGGGAGATATCCTGAAGCATGCGGAATTTCAGCAGGCAGCCGGCCACTCCGGGCCACCGGGCCCTGGACACGAACGATGGCCTTTCCCCTGAGAAACAAAACTCACCAGGCCAGGTTCCTGATGTCAGTTTGCAGGAGGCACTTGGCACTGTCAAACCAGACACAGTTGCCTGTGGGGGCACCTTGCATCTGGGAGATATCCTGAAGCATGCGGAATTTCAACAGGCAGCCGGCCACTCCGGGCCACCGGGCCCTGGACACGAACCATGCCCTTTCCCCTGAGAAACAAAACTCACCAGGCCAGGTTCCTGATGTCAGTTTGCAGGAGGCACTTGGCACTGTCAAACCAGACACAGTTGCCTGTGGGGGCACCTTGCATCTGGGAGATATCCTGAAGCATGCGGAATTTCAGCAGGCAGCCGGCCACTCCGGGCCACCGGGCCCTGGACACGAACGATGCCCTTTCCCCTGAGAAACAAAACTCACCAGGCCAGGTTCCTGATGTCAGTTTGCAGGAGGCACTTGGCACTCTCAAACCAGACACAGTTGCCTGTGGGGGCACCTTGCATCTGGGAGATATCCTGAAGCATGCGGAATTTCAGCAGGCAGCCGGCCACTCCGGGCCACCGGGCCCTGGACACAAACGATGGCCTTTCCCCTGAGAAACAAAACTCACCAGGCCAGGTTCCTGATGTCAGTTTGCAGGAGGCACTTGGCACTCTCAAACCAGACACAGTTGCCTGTGGGGGCACCTTGCATCTGGGAGATATCCTGAAGCATGCGGAATTTCAGCAGGCAGCCGGCCACTCCGGGCCACCGGGCCCTGGACACGAACGATGCCATTTCCCCTGAGAAACAAAACTCACCAGGCCAGGTTCCTGATGTCAGTTTGCAGGAGGCACTTGGCACTGTCAAACCAGACACAGTTGCCTGTGGGGGCACCTTGCATCTGGGAGATATCCTGAAGCATGCGGAATTTCAGCAGGCAGCCGGCCACTCCGGGCCACCGGGCCCTGGACACGAACCATGCCCTTTCCCCTGAGAAACAAAACTCACCAGGCCAGGTTCCTGATGTCAGTTTGCAGGAGGCACTTGGCACTGTCAAACCAGACACAGTTGCCTGTGGGGGCACCTTGCATCTGGGAGATATCCTGAAGCATGCGGAATTTCAGCAGGCAGCCGGCCACTCCGGGCCACCGGGCCCTGGACACGAACGATGCCCTTTCCCCTGAGAAACAAAACTCACCAGGCCAGGTTCCTGATGTCAGTTTGCAGGAGGCACTTGGCACTGTCAAACCAGACACAGTTGCCTGTGGGGGCACCTTGCATCTGGGAGATATCCTGAAGCATGCGGAATTTCAGCAGGCAGCCGGCCACTCCGGGCCACCGGGCCCTGGACACGAACGATGGCCTTTCCCCTGAGAAACAAAACTCACCAGGCCAGGTTCCTGATGTCAGTTTGCAGGAGGCACTTGGCACTGTCAAACCAGACACAGTTGCCTGTGGGGGCACCTTGCATCTGGGAGATATCCTGAAGCATGCGGAATTTCAGCAGGCAGCCGGCCACTCCGGGCCACCGGGCCCTGGACACGAACGATGCCCTTTCCCCTGAGAAACAAAACTCACCAGGCCAGGTTCCTGATGTCAGTTTGCAGGAGGCACTTGGCACTGTCAAACCAGACACAGTTGCCTGTGGGGGCACCTTGCATCTGGGAGATATCCTGAAGCATGCGGAATTTCAGCAGGCAGCCGGCCACTCCGGGCCACCGGGCCCTGGACACAAACGACGCCCTTTCCCCTGAGAAACAAAACTCACCAGGCCAGGTTCCTGATGTCAGTTTGCAGGAGGCACTTGGCACTGTCAAACCAGACACAGTTGCCTGTGGGGGCACCTTGCATCTGGGAGATATCCTGAAGCATGCGGAATTTCAGCAGGCAGCCGGCCACTCCGGGCCACCGGGCCCTGGACACGAACGATGCCCTTTCCCCTGAGAAACAAAACTCACCAGGCCAGGTTCCTGATGTCAGTTTGCAGGAGGCACTTGGCACTGTCAAACCAGACACAGTTGCCTGTGGGGGCACCTTGCATCTGGGAGATATCTTGAAGCATGCGGAATTTCAGCAGGCAGCCGGCCACTCCGGGCCACCGGGCCCTGGACACGAACGATGCCCTTTCCCCTGAGAAACAAAACTCACCAGGCCAGGTTCCTGATGTCAGTTTGCAGGAGGCACTTGGCACTGTCAAACCAGACACAGTTGCCTGTGGGGGCACCTTGCATCTGGGAGATATCCTGAAGCATGCGGAATTTCAGCAGGCAGCCGGCCACTCCGGGCCACCGGGCCCTGGACACGAACGATGCCCTTTCCCCTGAGAAACAAAACTCACCAGGCCAGGTTCCTGATGTCAGTTTGCAGGAGGTACTTGGCACTCTCAAACCAGACACAGTTGCCTGTGGGGCACCTTGCATCTGGGAGATATCCTGAAGCATGCGGAATTTCAGCAGGCAGCCGGCCACTCCGGGCCACCGGGCCCTGGACACAAACGACGCCCTTTCCCCTGAGAAACAAAACTCACCAGGCCAGGTTCCTGATGTCAGTTTGCAGGAGGCACTTGCACTGTCAAACCAGACACAGTTGCCTGTGGGGGCACCTTGCATCTGGGAGATATCCTGAAGCATGCGGAATTTCAGCAGGCAGCCGGCCACTCCGGGCCACCGGGCCCTGGACACGAAGGATGCCCTTTCCCCTGAGAAACAAAACTCACCAGGCCAGGTTCCTGATGTCAGTTTGCAGGAGGCACTTGGCACTGTCAAACCAGACACAGTTGCCTGTGGGGCACCTTGCATCTGGGAGATATCCTGAAGCATGCGGAATTTCAGCAGGCAGCCGGCCACTCCGGGCCACCGGGCCCTGGACACGAACGACGCCCTTTCCCCTGAGAAACAAAACTCACCAGGCCAGGTTCCTGATGTCAGTTTGCAGGAGGCACTTGGCACTGTCAAACCAGACACAGTTGCCTGTGGGGGCACCTTGCATCTGGGAGATATCCTGAAGCATGCGGAATTTCAGCAGGCAGCCGGCCACTCCGGGCCACCGGGCCCTGGACACGAAGGATGCCCTTTCCCCTGAGAAACAAAACTCACCAGGCCAGGTTCCTGATGTCAGTTTGCAGGAGGCACTTGGCACTGTCAAACCAGACACAGTTGCCTGTGGGGGCACCTTGCATCTGGGAGATATCCTGAAGCATGCGGAATTTCAGCAGGCAGCCGGCCACTCTGGGCCACCGGGCCCTGGACACGAACGATGCCATTTCCCCTGAGAAACAAAACTCACCAGGCCAGGTTCCTGATGTCAGTTTGCAGGAGGCACTTGGCACTGTCAAACCAGACACAGTTGCCTGTGGGGGCACCTTGCATCTGGGAGATATCCTGAAGCATGCGGAATTTCAGCAGGCAGCCGGCCACTCCGGGCCACCGGGCCCTGGACACGAAGGATGCCCTTTCCCCTGAGAAACAAAACTCACCAGGCCAGGTTCCTGATCTCAGTTTGCAGGAGGCACTTGGCACTCTCAAACCAGACACAGTTGCCTGTGGGGGCACCTTGCATCTGGGAGATATCCTGAAGCATGCGGAATTTCAGCAGGCAGCCGGCCACTCCGGGCCACCGGGCCCTGGACACGAACGATGCCCTTTCCCCTGAGAAACAAAACTCACCAGGCCAGGTTCCTGATGTCAGTTTGCAGGAGGCACTTGGCACTGTCAAACCAGACACAGTTGCCTGTGGGGGCACCTTGCATCTGGGAGATATCCTGAAGCATGCGGAATTTCAGCAGGCAGCCGGCCACTCCGGGCCACCGGGCCCTGGACACGAACGATGCCCTTTCCCCTGAGAAACAAAACTCACCAGGCCAGGTTCCTGATGTCAGTTTGCAGGAGGCACTTGGCACTGTCAAACCAGACACAGTTGCCTGTGGGGGCACCTTGCATCTGGGAGATATCCTGAAGCATGCGGAATTTCAGCAGGCAGCCGGCCACTCCGGGCCACCGGGCCCTGGACACGAACGATGCCCTTTCCCCTGAGAAACAAAACTCACCAGGCCAGGTTCCTGATGTCAGTTTGCAGGAGGCACTTGGCACTGTCAAACCAGACACAGTTGCCTGTGGGGCACCTTGCATCTGGGAGATATCCTGAAGCATGCGGAATTTCAGCAGGCAGCCGGCCACTCCGGGCCACCGGGCCCTGGACACGAACGATGCCCTTTCCCCTGAGAAACAAAACTCACCAGGCCAGGTTCCTGATGTCAGTTTGCAGGAGGCACTTGGCACTGTCAAACCAGACACAGTTGCCTGTGGGGGCACCTTGCATCTGGGAGATATCCTGAAGCATGCGGAATTTCAGCAGGCAGCCGGCCACTCCGGGCCACCGGGCCCTGGACACAAACGATGGCCTTTCCCCTGAGAAACAAAACTCACCAGGCCAGGTTCCTGATCTCAGTTTGCAGGAGGCACTTGGCACTGTCAAACCAGACACAGTTGCCTGTGGGGGCACCTTGCATCTGGGAGATATCCTGAAGCATGCGGAATTTCAGCAGGCAGCCGGCCACTCCGGGCCACCGGGCCCTGGACACGAACGATGCCCTTTCCCCTGAGAAACAAAACTCACCAGGCCAGGTTCCTGATGTCAGTTTGCAGGAGGCACTTGGCACTGTCAAACCAGACACAGTTGCCTGTGGGGGCACCTTGCATCTGGGAGATATCCTGAGCCATGCGGAATTTCAGCAGGCAGCCGGCCACTCTGCGTCACCGGGTCCTGGACACGAACGATGCCCTTTCCCCTGAGAAACAAAACTCACCAGGCCAGGTTCCTGATGTCAGTTTGCAGGAGGCACTTGGCACTGTCAAACCAGACACAGTTGCCTGTGGGTGCACCTTGCATCTGGGAGATATCCTGAACCATGCGGAATTTCAGCAGGCAGCCAGCCACTCCGGGCCACCGGGCCCTGGACACAAACGACGCCCTTTCCCCTGAGAAACAAAACTCACCAGGCCAGGTTCCTGATGTCAGTTTGCAGGAGGCACTTGGCACTCTCAAACCAGACACAGTTGCCTGTGGGGGCACCTTGCATCTGGGAGATATCCTGAAGCATGCGGAATTTCAGCAGGCAGCCGGCCACTCCGGGCCACCGGGCCCTGGACACGAACGATGCCCTTTCCCCTGAGAAACAAAACTCACCAGGCCAGGTTCCTGATGTCAGTTTGCAGGAGGCACTTGGCACTGTCAAACCAGACACAGTTGCCTGTGGGTGCTCCTTGCATCTGGGAGATATCCTGAAGCATGCGGAATTTCAGCAGGCAGCCGGCCACTCCGGGCCACCGGGCCCTGGACAGGAACGATGCCCTTTCCCCTGAGAAACAAAACTCACCAGGCCAGGTTCCTGATGTCAGTTTGCAGGAGGCACTTGGCACTCTCAAACCAGACACAGTTGCCTGTGGGGGCACCTTGCATCTGGGAGATATCCTGAAGCATGCGGAATTTCAGCAGGCAGCCGGCCACTCCGGGCCACCGGGCCCTGGACACGAAGGATGCCCTTTCCCCTGAGAAACAAAACTCACCAGGCCAGGTTCCTGATGTCAGTTTGCAGGAGGCACTTGGCACTGTCAAACCAGACACAATTGCCTGTGGGGGCACCTTGCATCTGGGAGATATCCTGAAGCATGCGGAATTTCAGCAGGCAGCCGGCCACTCCGGGCCACCGGGCCCTGGACACGAACGATGCCCTTTCCCCTGAGAAACAAAACTCACCAGGCCAGGTTCCTGATGTCAGTTTGCAGGAGGCACTTGGCACTCTCAAACCAGACACAGTTGCCTGTGGGGGCACCTTGCATCTGGGAGATATCCTGAAGCATGCGGAATTTCAGCAGGCAGCCGGCCACTCCGGGCCACCGGGCCCTGGACACGAACGATGCCCTTTCCCCTGAGAAACAAAACTCACCAGGCCAGGTTCCTGATATCAGTTTGCAGGAGGCACTTGGCACTGTCAAACCAGACACAGTTGCCTGTGGGGGCACCTTGCATCTGGGAGATATCCTGAAGCATGCGGAATTTCAGCAGGCAGCTGGCCACTCCGGGCCACCGGGCCCTGGACACGAACGATGGCCTTTCCCCTGAGAAACAAAACTCACCAGGCCAGGTTCCTGATGTCAGTTTGCAGGAGGCACTTGGCACTGTCAAACCAGACACAGTTGCCTGTGGGGGCACCTTGCATCTGGGAGATATCTTGATCCGTGCGGAATTTCAGCAGGCAGCCGGCCACCCCGGGCCACCAGGCCCTGGACACGAACGATGCCCTTTCCCCTGAGAAACAAAACTCACCAGGCCAGGTTCCTGATGTCAGTTTGCAGGAGGCACTTGGCACTCTCAAACCAGACACAGTTGCCTGTGGGGGCACCTTGCATCTGGGAGATATCCTGAAGCATGCGGAATTTCAGCAGGCAGCCGGCCACTCCGGGCCACCGGGCCCTGGACACGAACGATGCCCTTTCCCCTGAGAAACAAAACTCACCAGGCCAGGTTCCTGATGTCAGTTTGCAGGAGGCACTTGGCACTCTCAAACCAGACACAGTTGCCTGTGGGGGCACCTTGCATCTGGGAGATATCCTGAAGCATGCGGAATTTCAGCAGGCAGCCGGCCACTCCGGGCCACCGGGCCCTGGACACGAAGGATGCCCTTTCCCCTGAGAAACAAAACTCACCAGGCCAGGTTCCTGATGTCAGTTTGCAGGAGGCACTTGGCACTGTCAAACCAGACACAATTGCCTGTGGGTGCTCCTTGCATCTGGGAGATATCCTGAAGCATGCGGAATTTCAGCAGGCAGCCGGCCACTCCGGGCCACCGGGCCCTGGACACGAACGATGCCCTTTCCCCTGAGAAACAAAACTCACCAGGCCAGGTTCCTGATGTCAGTTTGCAGGAGGCACTTGGCACTGTCAAACCAGACACAGTTGCCTGTGGGGGCACCTTGCATCTGGGAGATATCCTGAAGCATGCGGAATTTCAGCAGGCAGCCGGCCACTCCGGGCCACCGGGCCCTGGACACGAACGATGCCCTTTCCCCTGAGAAACAAAACTCACCAGGCCAGGTTCCTGATATCAGTTTGCAGGAGGCACTTGGCACTGTCAAACCAGACACAGTTGCCTGTGGGGGCACCTTGCATCTGGGAGATATCCTGAAGCATGCGGAATTTCAGCAGGCAGCCGGCCACTCCGGGCCACCGGGCCCTGGACACGAAGGATGCCTTTTCCCCTGAGAAACAAAACTCACCAGGCCAGGTTCCTGATCTCAGTTTGCAGGAGGCACTTGGCACTGTCAAACCAGACACAGTTGCCTGTGGGGGCACCTTGCATCTGGGAGATATCCTGAAGCATGGGGAATTTCAGCAGGCAGCCGGCCACTCCGGGCCACCGGGCCCTGGACACGAACGATGCCCTTTCCCCTGAGAAACAAAACTCACCAGGCCAGGTTCCTGATGTCAGTTTGCAGGAGGCACTTGGCACTGTCAAACCAGACACAGTTGCCTCTGGGTGCTCCTTGCATCTGGGAGATATCCTGAAGCATGCGGAATTTCAGCAGGCAGCCGGCCACTCCGGGCCACCGGGCCCTGGACACGAATGATGCCCTTTCCCCTGAGAAACAAAACTCACCAGGCCAGGTTCCTGATGTCAGTTTGCAGGAGGCACTTGGCACTGTCAAACCAGACACAGTTGCCTGTGGGGGCACCTTGCATCTGGGAGATATCCTGAAGCATGCGGAATTTCAGCAGGCAGCCGGCCACTCCGGGCCACCGGGCCCTGGACATGAACGATGGCCTTTCCCCTGAGAAACAAAACTCACCAGGCCAGGTTCCTGATCTCAGTTTGCAGGAGGCACTTGGCACTGTCAAACCAGACACAGTTGCCTGTGGGGGCACCTTGCATCTGGGAGATATCCTGAAGCATGCGGAATTTCAGCAGGCAGCCGGCCACTCCGGGCCACCGGGCCCTGGACACGAACGATGCCCTTTCCCCTGAGAAACAAAACTCACCAGGCCAGGTTCCTGATGTCAGTTTGCAGGAGGTACTTGGCACTCTCAAACCAGACACAGTTGCCTGTGGGGGCACCTTGCATCGGGGAGATATCCTGAAGCATGCGGAATTTCAGCAGGCAGCCGGCCACCCCGGGCCACCGGGCCCTGGACACGAACTATGCCCTTTCCCCTGAGAAACAAAACTCACCAGGCCAGGTTCCTGATGTCAGTTTGCAGGAGGCACTTGGCACTGTCAAACCAGACACAGTTGCCTGTGGGGGCACCTTGCATCTGGGAGATATCCTGAAGCATGCGGAATTTCAGCAGGCAGCCGGCCACTCCGGGCCACCGGGCCCTGGACACGAACCATGCCCTTTCCCCTGAGAAACAAAACTCACCAGGCCAGGTTCCTGATGTCAGTTTGCAGGAGGCACTTGGCACTGTCAAACCAGACACAGTTGCCTGTGGGGGCACCTTGCATCTGGGAGATATCCTGAAGCATGCGGAATTTCAGCAGGCAGCCGGCCGCTCCGGGCCACCGGGCCCTGGACACGAACGATGCCCTTTCCCCTGAGAAACAAAACTCACCAGGCCAGGTTCCTGATGTCAGTTTGCAGGAGGTACTTGGCACTCTCAAACCAGACACAGTTGCCTGTGGGGGCACCTTGCATCTGGGAGATATCCTGAAGCATGCGGAATTTCAGCAGGCAGCCGGCCACTCCGGGCCACCGGGCCCTGGACACGAACGATGGCCTTTCCCCTGAGAAACAAAACTCACCAGGCCAGGTTCCTGATGTCAGTTTGCAGGAGGCACTTGGCACTCTCAAACCAGACACAGTCGCCTGTGGGGGCACCTTGCATCTGGGAGATATCCTGAAGCATGCGGAATTTCAGCAGGCAGCCGGCCACTCCGGGCCACCGGGCCCTGGACACGAAGGATGCCCTTTCCCCTGAGAAACAAAACTCACCAGGCCAGGTTCCTGATGTCAGTTTGCAGGAGGCACTTGGCACTGTCAAACCAGACACAGATGCCTGTGGGGGCACCTTGCATCTGGGAGATATCCTGAAGCATGCGGAATTTCAGCAGGCAGCTGGCCACTCCGGGCCACCGGGCCCTGGACACGAAGGATGCCCTTTCCCCTGAGAAACAAAACTCACCAGGCCAGGTTCCTGATGTCAGTTTGCAGGAGGCACTTGGCACTGTCAAACCAGACACAGTTGCCCGTGGGGGCACCTTGCATCTGGGAGATATCCTGAAGCATGCGGAATTTCAGCAGGCAGCCGGCCACTCCGGGCCACCGGGCCCTGGACACGAACGATGCCCTTTCCCCTGAGAAACAAAACTCACCAGGCCAGGTTCCTGATGTCAGTTTGCAGGAGGCACTTGGCACTCTCAAACCAGACACATTTGCCTGTGGGTGCTCCTTGCATCTGGGAGATATCCTGAAGCATGCGGAATTTCAGCAGGCAGCCGGCCAGTCCGGGCCACCGGGCCCTGGACACGAACGATGCCCTTTCCCCTGAGAAACAAAACTCACCAGGCCAGGTTCCTGATGTCAGTTTGCAGGAGGCACTTGGCACTGTCAAACCAGACACAGTTGCCTGTGGGGGCACCTTGCATCTGGGAGATATCCTGAACCATGCGGAATTTCAGCAGGCAGCCGGCCACTCCGGGCCACCGGGCCCTGGACACGAAGGATGCCCTTTCCCCTGAGAAACAAAACTCACCAGGCCAGGTTCCTGATGTCAGTTTGCAGGAGGCACTTGGCACTGTCAAACCAGACACAGTTGCCTGTGGGGGCACCTTGCATCTGGGAGATATCCTGAAGCATGCGGAATTTCAGCAGGCAGCCGGCCACTCCGGGCCACCGGGCCCTGGACATGAACGATGGCCTTTCCCCTGAGAAACAAAACTCACCAGGCCAGGTTCCTGATGTCAGTTTGCAGGAGGCACTTGGCACTCTCAAACCAGACACAGTTGCCTGTGGGGGCACCTTGCATCTGGGAGATATCCTGAAGCATGCGGAATTTCAGCAGGCAGCCGGCCACTCCGGGCCCTGGACACGAACGATGCCCTTTCCCCTGAGAAACAAAACTCACCAGGCCAGGTTCCTGATATCAGTTTGCCGGAGGCATTTGGCACTGTCAAACCAGACACAGTTGCCTGTGGGGGCACCTTGCATCTGGGAGATATCCTGAAGCATGCGGAATTTCAGCAGGCAGCCGGCCACTCCGGGCCACCGGGCCCTGGACACAAACGATGCCCTTTCCCCTGAGAAACAAAACTCACCAGGCCAGGTTCCTGATGTCAGTTTGCAGGAGGCACTTGGCACTGTCAAACCAGACACAGTTGCCTGTGGGGGCACCTTGCATCTGGGAGATATCCTGAAGCATGCGGAATTTCAGCAGGCAGCCGGCCACTCCGGGCCACCAGGCCCTGGACACGAACGATGGCCTTTGCCCTGAGAAACAAAACTCACCAGGCCAGGTTCCTGATGTCAGTTTGCAGGAGGCACTTGGCACTGTCAAACCAGACACAGTTGCCTGTGGGCGCTCCTTGCATCTGGGAGATATCCTGAAGCATGCGGAATTTCAGCAGGCAGCCGGCCACTCCGGGCCACCGGGCCCTGGACACGAACGATGGCCTTTCCCCTGAGAAACAAAACTCACCAGGCCAGGTTCCTGATGTCAGTTTGCAGGAGGCACTTGGCACTGTCAAACCAGACACAGTTGCCTGTGGGGGCACCTTGCATCTGGGAGATATCCTGAAGCATGCGGAATTTCAGCAGGCAGCCGGCCGCTCCGGGCCACCGGGCCCTGGACACGAACGATGCCCTTTCCCCTGAGAAACAAAACTCACCAGGCCAGGTTCCTGATGTCAGTTTGCAGGAGGCACTTGGCACTCTCAAACCAGACACAGTTGCCTGTGGGGGCACCTTGCATCTGGGAGATATCCTGAAGCATGCGGAATTTCAGCAGGCAGCCGGCCACTCCGGGCCACCGGGCCCTGGACACGAACGATGGCCTTTCCCCTGAGAAACAAAACTCACCAGGCCAGGTTCGTGATGTCAGTTTGCAGGAGGCACTTGGCACTCTCAAACCAGACACAGTTGCCTGTGGGGGCACCTTGCATCTGGGAGATATCCTGAAGCATGCGGAATTTCAGCAGGCAGCCGGCCACTCCGGGCCACCGGGCCCTGGACACGAACGATGGCCTTTCCCCTGAGAAACAAAACTCACCAGGCCAGGTTCCTGATGTCAGTTTGCAGGAGGCACTTGGCACTCTCAAACCAGACACAGTTGCCTGTGGGGGCACCTTGCATCTGGGAGATATCCTGAAGCATGCGGAATTTCAGCAGGCAGCCGGCCACTCCGGGCCACCGGGCCCTGGACACGAACGATGCCCTTTCCCCTGAGAAACAAAACTCACCAGGCCAGGTTCCTGATGTCAGTTTGCAGGAGGCACTTGGCACTCTCAAACCAGACACAGTTGCCTGTGGGGGCACCTTGCATCTGGGAGATATCCTGAAGCATGCGGAATTTCAGCAGGCAGCCGGCCACCCCGGGCCACCGGGCCCTGGACACGAACCATGCCCTTTCCCCTGAGAAACAAAACTCACCAGGCCAGGTTCCTGATGTCAGTTTGCAGGAGGCACTTGGCACTGTCAAACCAGACACAGTTGCCTGTGGGTGCTCCTTGCATCTGGGAGATATCCTGAAGCATGCGGAATTTCAGCAGGCAGTCGGCCACCCCGGGCCACCGGGCCCTGGACACGAACGATGGCCTTTCCCCTGAGAAACAAAACTCACCAGGCCAGGTTCCTGATCTCAGTTTGCAGGAGGCACTTGGCACTGTCAAACCAGACACAGTTGCCTGTGGGGGCACCTTGCATCTGGGAGATATCCTGAAGCATGCGGAATTTCAGCAGGCAGCCGGCCACTCCGGGCCACCGGGCCCTGGACATGAACGATGGCCTTTCCCCTGAGAAACAAAACTCACCAGGCCAGGTTCCTGATGTCAGTTTGCAGGAGGCACTTGGCACTCTCAAAGCAGACACAGTTGCCTGTGGGGGCACCTTGCATCTGGGAGATATCCTGAAGCATGCGGAATTTCAGCAGGCAGCCGGCCACTCCGGGCCACCGGGCCCTGGACACGAACGATGGCCTTTCCCCTGAGAAACAAAACTCACCAGGCCAGGTTCCTGATGTCAGTTTGCAGGAGGCACTTGGCACTCTCAAACCAGACACAGTTGCCTGTGGGGGCACCTTGCATCTGGGAGATATCCTGAAGCATGCGGAATTTCAGCAGGCAGCCGGCCACTCCGGGCCACCGGGCCCTGGACACGAACGATGCCCTTTCCCCTGAGAAACAAAACTCACCAGGCCAGGTTCCTGATGTCAGTTTGCAGGAGGCACTTGGCACTGTCAAACCAGACACAGTTGCCTGTGGGGGCACCTTGCATCTGGGAGATATCCCGAAGCATGCGGAATTTCAGCAGGCAGCCGGCCACCCCGGGCCACCGGGCCCTGGACACGAACGATGCCCTTTCCCCTGAGAAACAAAACTCACCAGGCCAGGTTCCTGATGTCAGTTTGCAGGAGGCACTTGGCACTGTCAAACCAGACACAGTTGCCCGTGGGGGCACCTTGCATCTGGGAGATATCCTGAAGCATGCGGAATTTCAGCAGGCAGCCGGCCACCCCGGGCCACCGGGCCCTGGACACGAACGATGGCCTTTGCCCTGAGAAACAAAACTCACCAGGCCAGGTTCCTGATGTCAGTTTGCAGGAGGCACTTGGCACTGTCAAACCAGACACAGTTGCCGGTGGGGGCACCTTGCATCTGGGAGATATCCTGAAGCATGCGGAATTTCAGCAGGCAGCCGGCCACTCCGGGCCACCGGGCCCTGGACACGAACGATGCCCTTTCCCCTGAGAAACAAAACTCACCAGGCCAGGTTCCTGATGTCAGTTTGCAGGAGGCACTTGGCACTGTCAAACCAGACACAGTTGCCCGTGGGGGCACCTTGCATCTGGGAGATATCCTGAAGCATGCGGAATTTCAGCAGGCAGCCGGCCACCCCGGGCCACCGGGCCCTGGACACGAACGATGGCCTTTGCCCTGAGAAACAAAACTCACCAGGCCAGGTTCCTGATGTCAGTTTGCCGGAGGCATTTGGCACTGTCAAACCAGACACAGTTGCCTGTGGGGGCACCTTGCATCTGGGAGATATCCTGAAGCATGCGGAATTTCAGCAGGCAGCCGGCCACTCCGGGCCACCGGGCCCTGGACACAAACGATGCCCTTTCCCCTGAGAAACAAAACTCACCAGGCCAGGTTCCTGATGTCAGTTTGTAGGAGGCACTTGGCACTCTCAAACCAGACACAGTTGCCTGTGGGGGCACCTTGCATCTGGGAGATATCCTGAAGCATGCGGAATTTCAGCAGGCAGCCGGCCACTCCGGGCCACCGGGCCCTGGACACAAACGATGCCCTTTCCCCTGAGAAACAAAACTCACCAGGCCAGGTTCCTGATGTCAGTTTGTAGGAGGCACTTGGCACTCTCAAACCAGACACAGTTGCCTGTGGGGGCACCTTGCATCTGGGAGATATCCTGAAGCATGCGGAATTTCAGCAGGCAGCCGGCCACTCCGGGCCACCGGGCCCTGGACACGAACCATGCCCTTTCCCCTGAGAAACAAAACTCACCAGGCCAGGTTCCTGATGTCAGTTTGTAGGAGGCACTTGGCACTCTCAAACCAGACACAGTTGCCTGTGGGGGCACCTTGCATCGGGGAGATATCCTGAAGCATGCGGAATTTCAGCAGGCAGCCGGCCACCCCGGGCCACCGGGCCCTGGACACGAACGATGGCCTTTCCCCTGAGAAACAAAACTCACCAGGCCAGGTTCCTGATGTCAGTTTGCAGGAGGCACTTGGCACTCTCAAACCAGACACAGTCGCCTGTGGGGGCACCTTGCATCTGGGAGATATCCTGAAGCATGCGGAATTTCAGCAGGCAGCCGGCCACTCCGGGCCACCGGGCCCTGGACACGAAGGATGCCCTTTCCCCTGAGAAACAAAACTCACCAGGCCAGGTTCCTGATCTCAGTTTGCAGGAGGCACTTGGCACTGTCAAACCAGACACAGTTGCCTGTGGGGGCACCTTGCATCTGGGAGATATCCTGAAGCATGCGGAATTTCAGCAGGCAGCTGGCCACTCCGGGCCACCGGGCCCTGGACACGAAGGATGCCCTTTCCCCTGAGAAACAAAACTCACCAGGCCAGGTTCCTGATGTCAGTTTGCAGGAGGCACTTGGCACTGTCAAACCAGACACAGTTGCCCGTGGGGGCACCTTGCATCTGGGAGATATCCTGAAGCATGCGGAATTTCAGCAGGCAGCCGGCCACTCCGGGCCACCGGGCCCTGGACACGAACGATGCCCTTTCCCCTGAGAAACAAAACTCACCAGGCCAGGTTCCTGATGTCAGTTTGCAGGAGGCACTTGGCACTCTCAAACCAGACACATTTGCCTGTGGGTGCTCCTTGCATCTGGGAGATATCCTGAAGCATGCGGAATTTCAGCAGGCAGCCGGCCAGTCCGGGCCACCGGGCCCTGGACACGAACGATGCCCTTTCCCCTGAGAAACAAAACTCACCAGGCCAGGTTCCTGATGTCAGTTTGCAGGAGGCACTTGGCACTGTCAAACCAGACACAGTTGCCTGTGGGGGCACCTTGCATCTGGGAGATATCCTGAACCATGCGGAATTTCAGCAGGCAGCCGGCCACTCCGGGCCACCGGGCCCTGGACACGAAGGATGCCCTTTCCCCTGAGAAACAAAACTCACCAGGCCAGGTTCCTGATGTCAGTTTGCAGGAGGCACTTGGCACTGTCAAACCAGACACAGTTGCCTGTGGGGGCACCTTGCATCTGGGAGATATCCTGAAGCATGCGGAATTTCAGCAGGCAGCCGGCCACTCCGGGCCACCGGGCCCTGGACATGAACGATGGCCTTTCCCCTGAGAAACAAAACTCACCAGGCCAGGTTCCTGATGTCAGTTTGCAGGAGGCACTTGGCACTCTCAAACCAGACACAGTTGCCTGTGGGGGCACCTTGCATCTGGGAGATATCCTGAAGCATGCGGAATTTCAGCAGGCAGCCGGCCACTCCGGGCCCTGGACACGAACGATGCCCTTTCCCCTGAGAAACAAAACTCACCAGGCCAGGTTCCTGATATCAGTTTGCCGGAGGCATTTGGCACTGTCAAACCAGACACAGTTGCCTGTGGGGGCACCTTGCATCTGGGAGATATCCTGAACCATGCGGAATTTCAGCAGGCAGCCGGCCACTCCGGGCCACCGGGCCCTGGACACAAACGATGCCCTTTCCCCTGAGAAACAAAACTCACCAGGCCAGGTTCCTGATGTCAGTTTGCAGGAGGCACTTGGCACTGTCAAACCAGACACAGTTGCCTGTGGGGGCACCTTGCATCTGGGAGATATCCTGAAGCATGCGGAATTTCAGCAGGCAGCCGGCCACTCCGGGCCACCAGGCCCTGGACACGAACGATGGCCTTTGCCCTGAGAAACAAAACTCACCAGGCCAGGTTCCTGATGTCAGTTTGCAGGAGGCACTTGGCACTGTCAAACCAGACACAGTTGCCTGTGGGCGCTCCTTGCATCTGGGAGATATCCTGAAGCATGCGGAATTTCAGCAGGCAGCCGGCCACTCCGGGCCACCGGGCCCTGGACACGAACGATGGCCTTTCCCCTGAGAAACAAAACTCACCAGGCCAGGTTCCTGATGTCAGTTTGCAGGAGGCACTTGGCACTGTCAAACCAGACACAGTTGCCTGTGGGGGCACCTTGCATCTGGGAGATATCCTGAAGCATGCGGAATTTCAGCAGGCAGCCGGCCGCTCCGGGCCACCGGGCCCTGGACACGAACGATGCCCTTTCCCCTGAGAAACAAAACTCACCAGGCCAGGTTCCTGATGTCAGTTTGCAGGAGGCACTTGGCACTCTCAAACCAGACACAGTTGCCTGTGGGGGCACCTTGCATCTGGGAGATATCCTGAAGCATGCGGAATTTCAGCAGGCAGCCGGCCACTCCGGGCCACCGGGCCCTGGACACGAACGATGGCCTTTCCCCTGAGAAACAAAACTCACCAGGCCAGGTTCGTGATGTCAGTTTGCAGGAGGCACTTGGCACTCTCAAACCAGACACAGTTGCCTGTGGGGGCACCTTGCATCTGGGAGATATCCTGAAGCATGCGGAATTTCAGCAGGCAGCCGGCCACTCCGGGCCACCGGGCCCTGGACACGAACGATGGCCTTTCCCCTGAGAAACAAAACTCACCAGGCCAGGTTCCTGATGTCAGTTTGCAGGAGGCACTTGGCACTCTCAAACCAGACACAGTTGCCTGTGGGGGCACCTTGCATCTGGGAGATATCCTGAAGCATGCGGAATTTCAGCAGGCAGCCGGCCACTCCGGGCCACCGGGCCCTGGACACGAACGATGCCCTTTCCCCTGAGAAACAAAACTCACCAGGCCAGGTTCCTGATGTCAGTTTGCAGGAGGCACTTGGCACTCTCAAACCAGACACAGTTGCCTGTGGGGGCACCTTGCATCTGGGAGATATCCTGAAGCATGCGGAATTTCAGCAGGCAGCCGGCCACCCCGGGCCACCGGGCCCTGGACACGAACCATGCCCTTTCCCCTGAGAAACAAAACTCACCAGGCCAGGTTCCTGATGTCAGTTTGCAGGAGGCACTTGGCACTGTCAAACCAGACACAGTTGCCTGTGGGTGCTCCTTGCATCTGGGAGATATCCTGAAGCATGCGGAATTTCAGCAGGCAGTCGGCCACCCCGGGCCACCGGGCCCTGGACACGAACGATGGCCTTTCCCCTGAGAAACAAAACTCACCAGGCCAGGTTCCTGATCTCAGTTTGCAGGAGGCACTTGGCACTGTCAAACCAGACACAGTTGCCTGTGGGGGCACCTTGCATCTGGGAGATATCCTGAAGCATGCGGAATTTCAGCAGGCAGCCGGCCACTCCGGGCCACCGGGCCCTGGACATGAACGATGGCCTTTCCCCTGAGAAACAAAACTCACCAGGCCAGGTTCCTGATGTCAGTTTGCAGGAGGCACTTGGCACTCTCAAAGCAGACACAGTTGCCTGTGGGGGCACCTTGCATCTGGGAGATATCCTGAAGCATGCGGAATTTCAGCAGGCAGCCGGCCACTCCGGGCCACCGGGCCCTGGACACGAACGATGGCCTTTCCCCTGAGAAACAAAACTCACCAGGCCAGGTTCCTGATGTCAGTTTGCAGGAGGCACTTGGCACTCTCAAACCAGACACAGTTGCCTGTGGGGGCACCTTGCATCTGGGAGATATCCTGAAGCATGCGGAATTTCAGCAGGCAGCCGGCCACTCCGGGCCACCGGGCCCTGGACACGAACGATGCCCTTTCCCCTGAGAAACAAAACTCACCAGGCCAGGTTCCTGATGTCAGTTTGCAGGAGGCACTTGGCACTCTCAAACCAGACACAGTTGCCTGTGGGGGCACCTTGCATCTGGGAGATATCCCGAAGCATGCGGAATTTCAGCAGGCAGCCGGCCACCCCGGGCCACCGGGCCCTGGACACGAACGATGCCCTTTCCCCTGAGAAACAAAACTCACCAGGCCAGGTTCCTGATGTCAGTTTGCAGGAGGCACTTGGCACTGTCAAACCAGACACAGTTGCCCGTGGGGGCACCTTGCATCTGGGAGATATCCTGAAGCATGCGGAATTTCAGCAGGCAGCCGGCCACCCCGGGCCACCGGGCCCTGGACACGAACGATGGCCTTTGCCCTGAGAAACAAAACTCACCAGGCCAGGTTCCTGATGTCAGTTTGCAGGAGGCACTTGGCACTGTCAAACCAGACACAGTTGCCGGTGGGGGCACCTTGCATCTGGGAGATATCCTGAAGCATGCGGAATTTCAGCAGGCAGCCGGCCACTCCGGGCCACCGGGCCCTGGACACGAACGATGCCCTTTCCCCTGAGAAACAAAACTCACCAGGCCAGGTTCCTGATGTCAGTTTGCAGGAGGCACTTGGCACTGTCAAACCAGACACAGTTGCCCGTGGGGGCACCTTGCATCTGGGAGATATCCTGAAGCATGCGGAATTTCAGCAGGCAGCCGGCCACCCCGGGCCACCGGGCCCTGGACACGAACGATGGCCTTTGCCCTGAGAAACAAAACTCACCAGGCCAGGTTCCTGATGTCAGTTTGCCGGAGGCATTTGGCACTGTCAAACCAGACACAGTTGCCTGTGGGGGCACCTTGCATCTGGGAGATATCCTGAAGCATGCGGAATTTCAGCAGGCAGCCGGCCACTCCGGGCCACCGGGCCCTGGACACAAACGATGCCCTTTCCCCTGAGAAACAAAACTCACCAGGCCAGGTTCCTGATGTCAGTTTGTAGGAGGCACTTGGCACTCTCAAACCAGACACAGTTGCCTGTGGGGGCACCTTGCATCTGGGAGATATCCTGAAGCATGCGGAATTTCAGCAGGCAGCCGGCCACTCCGGGCCACCGGGCCCTGGACACAAACGATGCCCTTTCCCCTGAGAAACAAAACTCACCAGGCCAGGTTCCTGATGTCAGTTTGTAGGAGGCACTTGGCACTCTCAAACCAGACACAGTTGCCTGTGGGGGCACCTTGCATCTGGGAGATATCCTGAAGCATGCGGAATTTCAGCAGGCAGCCGGCCACTCCGGGCCACCGGGCCCTGGACACGAACCATGCCCTTTCCCCTGAGAAACAAAACTCACCAGGCCAGGTTCCTGATGTCAGTTTGTAGGAGGCACTTGGCACTCTCAAACCAGACACAGTTGCCTGTGGGGGCACCTTGCATCTGGGAGATATCCTGAAGCATGCGGAATTTCAGCAGGCAGCCGGCCACTCCGGGCCACCGGGCCCTGGACACGAACGATGCCCTTTCCCCTGAGAAACAAAACTCACCAGGCCAGGTTCCTGATGTCAGTTTGCAGGAGGCACTTGGCACTGTCAAACCAGACACAGTTGCCTGTGGGGGCACCTTGCATCTGGGAGATATCCTGAAGCATGCGGAATTTCAGCAGGCAGCCGGCCACTCCGGGCCACCCGGCCCTGGACACGAACGATGCCCTTTCCCCTGAGAAACAAAACTCACCAGGCCAGGTTCCTGATGTCAGTTTGCAGGAGGCACTTGGCACTGTCAAACCAGACACAGTTGCCCGTGGGGGCACCTTGCATCTGGGAGATATCCTGAAGCATGCGGAATTTCAGCAGGCAGCCGGCCACCCCGGGCCACCGGGCCCTGGACACGAACGATGGCCTTTGCCCTGAGAAACAAAACTCACCAGGCCAGGTTCCTGATGTCAGTTTGCCGGAGGCATTTGGCACTGTCAAACCAGACACAGTTGCCTGTGGGGGCACCTTGCATCTGGGAGATATCCTGAAGCATGCGGAATTTCAGCAGGCAGCCGGCCACTCCGGGCCACCGGGCCCTGGACACAAACGATGCCCTTTCCCCTGAGAAACAAAACTCACCAGGCCAGGTTCCTGATGTCAGTTTGTAGGAGGCACTTGGCACTCTCAAACCAGACACAGTTGCCTGTGGGGGCACCTTGCATCTGGGAGATATCCTGAAGCATGCGGAATTTCAGCAGGCAGCCGGCCACTCCGGGCCACCGGGCCCTGGACACAAACGATGGCCTTTCCCCTGAGAAACAAAACTCACCAGGCCAGGTTCCTGATGTCAGTTTGTAGGAGGCACTTGGCACTCTCAAACCAGACACAGTTGCCTGTGGGGGCACCTTGCATCTGGGAGATATCCTGAAGCATGCGGAATTTCAGCAGGCAGCCGGCCACTCCGGGCCACCGGGCCCTGGACACGAACCATGGCCTTTCCCCTGAGAAACAAAACTCACCAGGCCAGGTTCCTGATGTCAGTTTGCAGGAGGCACTTGGCACTGTCAAACCAGACACAGTTGCCTGTGGGGGCACCTTGCATCTGGGAGATATCCTGAAGCATGCGGAATTTCAGCAGGCAGCCGGCCACTCCGGGCCACCGGGCCCTGGACACGAAGGATGCCCTTTCCCCTGAGAAACAAAACTCACCAGGCCAGGTTCCTGATGTCAGTTTGCAGGAGGCACTTGGCACTGTCAAACCAGACACAGTTGCCTGTGGGGGCACCTTGCATCTGGGAGATATCCTGAAGCATGCGGAATTTCAGCAGGCAGCCGGCCACTCCGGGCCACCGGGCCCTGGACATGAACGATGGCCTTTCCCCTGAGAAACAAAACTCACCAGGCCAGGTTCCTGATGTCAGTTTGCAGGAGGCACTTGGCACTCTCAAACCAGACACAGTTGCCTGTGGGGGCACCTTGCATCTGGGAGATATCCTGAAGCATGCGGAATTTCAGCAGGCAGCCGGCCACTCCGGGCCCTGGACACGAACCATGCCCTTTCCCCAGAGACACAAAACTCACCAGGCCAGGTTCCTGATGTCAGTTTGCAGGAGGCACTTGGCACTGTCAAACCAGACACAGTTGCCTGTGGGGGCACCTTGCATCTGGGAGATATCCTGAAGCATGCGGAATTTCAGCAGGCAGCCGGCCACTCCGGGCCACCGGGCCCTGGACACGAAGGATGCCCTTTCCCCTGAGAAACAAAACTCACCAGGCCAGGTTCCTGATGTCAGTTTGCAGGAGGCACTTGGCACTGTCAAACCAGACACAGTTGCCTGTGGGGGCACCTTGCATCTGGGAGATATCCTGAAGCATGCGGAATTTCAGCAGGCAGCCGGCCACTCCGGGCCACCGGGCCCTGGACATGAACGATGGCCTTTCCCCTGAGAAACAAAACTCACCAGGCCAGGTTCCTGATGTCAGTTTGCAGGAGGCACTTGGCACTCTCAAACCAGACACAGTTGCCTGTGGGGGCACCTTGCATCTGGGAGATATCCTGAAGCATGCGGAATTTCAGCAGGCAGCCGGCCACTCCGGGCCCTGGACACGAACGATGCCCTTTCCCCTGAGAAACAAAACTCACCAGGCCAGGTTCCTGATGTCAGTTTGCAGGAGGCACTTGGCACTGTCAAACCAGACACAGTTGCCTGTGGGGGCACCTTGCATCTGGGAGATATCCTGAACCATGCGGAATTTCAGCAGGCAGCCGGCCACTCCGGGCCACCGGGCCCTGGACACAAACGATGCCCTTTCCCCTGAGAAACAAAACTCACCAGGCCAGGTTCCTGATGTCAGTTTGCAGGAGGCACTTGGCACTGTCAAACCAGACACAGTTGCCTGTGGGGGCACCTTGCATCTGGGAGATATCCTGAAGCATGCGGAATTTCAGCAGGCAGCCGGCCACTCCGGGCCACCAGGCCCTGGACACGAACGATGGCCTTTGCCCTGAGAAACAAAACTCACCAGGCCAGGTTCCTGATGTCAGTTTGCAGGAGGCACTTGGCACTGTCAAACCAGACACAGTTGCCTGTGGGCGCTCCTTGCATCTGGGAGATATCCTGAAGCATGCGGAATTTCAGCAGACAGCCGGCCACTCCGGGCCACCGGGCCCTGGACACGAACGATGCCCTTTCCCCTGAGAAACAAAACTCACCAGGCCAGGTTCCTGATGTCAGTTTGCAGGAGGCACTTGGCACTGTCAAACCAGACACAGTTGCCTGTGGGGGCACCTTGCATCTGGGAGATATCCTGAAGCATGCGGAATTTCAGCAGGCAGCCGGCCACTCCGGGCCACCGGGCCCTGGACACGAACCATGCCCTTTCCCCTGAGAAACAAAACTCACCAGGCCAGGTTCCTGATGTCAGTTTGCGGGAGGCACTTGGCACTGTCAAACCAGACACAGTTGCCTGTGGGGGCACCTTGCATCTGGGAGATATCCTGAAGCATGCGGAATTTCAGCAGGCAGCCGGCCACCCCGGGCCACCGGGCCCTGGACACGAACCATGCCCTTTCCCCTGAGAAACAAAACTCACCAGGCCAGGTTCCTGATGTCAGTTTGCCGGAGGCATTTGGCACTGTCAAACCAGACACAGTTGCCTGTGGGGGCACCTTGCATCTGGGAGATATCCCGAAGCATGCGGAATTTCAGCAGGCAGCCGGCCACTCCGGGCCACCGGGCCCTGGACACGAACGATGCCCTTTCCCCTGAGAAACAAAACTCACCAGGCCAGGTTCCTGATGTCAGTTTGCAGGAGGCACTTGGCACTGTCAAACCAGACACAGTTGCCTGTGGGGGCACCTTGCATCTGGGAGATATCCTGAAGCATGCGGAATTTCAGCAGGCAGCCGGCCACTCCGGGCCACCGGGCCCTGGACACGAACCATGCCCTTTCCCCTGAGAAACAAAACTCACCAGGCCAGGTTCCTGATCTCAGTTTGCAGGAGGCACTTGGCACTGTCAAACCAGACACAGTTGCCTGTGGGGGCACCTTGCATCTGGGAGATATCCTGAAGCATGCGGAATTTCAGCAGGCAGCCGGCCGCTCCGGGCCACCGGGCCCTGGACACGAACGATGCCCTTTCCCCTGAGAAACAAAACTCACCAGGCCAGGTTCCTGATGTCAGTTTGCAGGAGGCACTTGGCACTCTCAAACCAGACACAGTTGCCTGTGGGGGCACCTTGCATCTGGGAGATATCCTGAAGCATGCGGAATTTCAGCAGGCAGCCGGCCACTCCGGGCCACCGGGCCCTGGACACAAACGATGGCCTTTCCCCTGAGAAACAAAACTCACCAGGCCAGGTTCGTGATGTCAGTTTGCAGGAGGCACTTGGCACTCTCAAACCAGACACAGTTGCCTGTGGGGGCACCTTGCATCTGGGAGATATCCTGAAGCATGCGGAATTTCAGCAGGCAGCCGGCCGCTCCGGGCCACCGGGCCCTGGACACGAACGATGCCCTTTCCCCTGAGAAACAAAACTCACCAGGCCAGGTTCCTGATGTCAGTTTGCAGGAGGCACTTGGCACTCTCAAACCAGACACAGTTGCCTGTGGGGGCACCTTGCATCTGGGAGATATCCTGAAGCATGCGGAATTTCAGCAGGCAGCCGGCCACTCCGGGCCACCGGGCCCTGGACACAAACGATGGCCTTTCCCCTGAGAAACAAAACTCACCAGGCCAGGTTCGTGATGTCAGTTTGCAGGAGGCACTTGGCACTCTCAAACCAGACACAGTTGCCTGTGGGGGCACCTTGCATCTGGGAGATATCCTGAAGCATGCGGAATTTCAGCAGGCAGCCGGCCACTCCGGGCCACCGGGCCCTGGACACGAACGATGGCCTTTCCCCTGAGAAACAAAACTCACCAGGCCAGGTTCCTGATGTCAGTTTGCAGGAGGCACTTGGCACTGTCAAACCAGACACAGTTGCCTGTGGGGGCACCTTGCATCTGGGAGATATCCTGAAGCATGCGGAATTTCAGCAGGCAGCCGGCCACTCCGGGCCACCGGGCCCTGGACACGAACGATGCCCTTTCCCCTGAGAAACAAAACTCACCAGGCCAGGTTCCTGATGTCAGTTTGCAGGAGGCACTTGGCACTCTCAAACCAGACACAGTTGCCTGTGGGGGCACCTTGCATCTGGGAGATATCCTGAAGCATGCGGAATTTCAGCAGGCAGCCGGCCACCCCGGGCCACCGGGCCCTGGACACGAACCATGCCCTTTCCCCTGAGAAACAAAACTCACCAGGCCAGGTTCCTGATGTCAGTTTGCCGGAGGCATTTGGCACTGTCAAACCAGACACAGTTGCCTGTGGGGGCACCTTGCATCTGGGAGATATCCCGAAGCATGCGGAATTTCAGCAGGCAGCCGGCCACTCCGGGCCACCGGGCCCTGGACATGAACGATGCCCTTTCCCCTGAGAAACAAAACTCACCAGGCCAGGTTCCTGATGTCAGTTTGCAGGAGGCACTTGGCACTGTCAAACCAGACACAGTTGCCTGTGGGTGCTCCTTGCATCTGGGAGATATCCTGAAGCATGCGGAATTTCAGCAGGCAGCCGGCCACTCCGGGCCACCGGGCGCTGGACACGAACGATGCCCTTTCCCCTGAGAAACAAAACTCACCAGGCCAGGTTCCTGATGTCAGTTTGCAGGAGGCACTTGGCACTGTCAAACCAGACACAGGTGCCTGTGGGGGCACCTTGCATCTGGGAGATATCCTGAAGCATGCGGAATTTCAGCAGGCAGTCGGCCACCCCGGGCCACCGGGCCCTGGACACGAACGATGGCCTTTCCCCTGAGAAACAAAACTCACCAGGCCAGGTTCCTGATCTCAGTTTGCAGGAGGCACTTGGCACTGTCAAACCAGACACAGTTGCCTGTGGGGGCACCTTGCATCTGGGAGATATCCTGAAGCATGCGGAATTTCAGCAGGCAGCCGGCCACTCCGGGCCACCGGGCCCTGGACATGAACGATGGCCTTTCCCCTGAGAAACAAAACACACCAGGCCAGGTTCCTGATGTCAGTTTGCAGGAGGCACTTGGCACTCTCAAAGCAGACACAGTTGCCTGTGCCGGCACCTTGCATCTGGGAGATATCCTGAAGCATGCGGAATTTCAGCAGGCAGCCGGCCACTCCGGGCCACCGGGCCCTGGACACGAACCATGCCCTTTCCCCTGAGAAACAAAACTCACCAGGCCAGGTTCCTGATGTCAGTTTGCAGGAGGCACTTGGCACTGTCAAACCAGACACAGTTGCCTGTGGGGGCACCTTGCATCTGGGAGATATCCTGAAGCATGCGGAATTTCAGCAGGCAGCCGGCCACTCCGGGCCACCGGGCCCTGGACACGAACCATGCCCTTTCCCCTGAGAAACAAAACTCACCAGGCCAGGTTCCTGATGTCAGTTTGCAGGAGGCACTTGGCACTGTCAAACCAGACACAGTTGCCTGTGGGGGCACCTTGCATCTGGGAGATATCCTGAAGCATGCGGAATTTCAGCAGGCAGCCGGCCGCTCCGGGCCACCGGGCCCTGGACACGAACGATGCCCTTTCCCCTGAGAAACAAAACTCACCAGGCCAGGTTCCTGATGTCAGTTTGCAGGAGGCACTTGGCACTCTCAAACCAGACACAGTTGCCTGTGGGGGCACCTTGCATCTGGGAGATATCCTGAAGCATGCGGAATTTCAGCAGGCAGCCGGCCACTCCGGGCCACCGGGCCCTGGACACAAACGATGGCCTTTCCCCTGAGAAACAAAACTCACCAGGCCAGGTTCGTGATGTCAGTTTGCAGGAGGCACTTGGCACTCTCAAACCAGACACAGTTGCCTGTGGGGGCACCTTGCATCTGGGAGATATCCTGAAGCATGCGGAATTTCAGCAGGCAGCCGGCCACTCCGGGCCACCGGGCCCTGGACACGAACGATGGCCTTTCCCCTGAGAAACAAAACTCACCAGGCCAGGTTCCTGATGTCAGTTTGCAGGAGGCACTTGGCACTCTCAAACCAGACACAGTTGCCTGTGGGGGCACCTTGCATCTGGGAGATATCCTGAAGCATGCGGAATTTCAGCAGGCAGCCGGCCACTCCGGGCCACTGGGCCCTGGACACGAACGATGCCCTTTCCCCTGAGAAACAAAACTCACCAGGCCAGGTTCCTGATGTCAGTTTGCAGGAGGCACTTGGCACTCTCAAACCAGACACAGTTGCCTGTGGGGGCACCTTGCATCTGGGAGATATCCTGAAGCATGCGGAATTTCAGCAGGCAGCCGGCCACCCCGGGCCACCGGGCCCTGGACACGAACCATGCCCTTTCCCCTGAGAAACAAAACTCACCAGGCCAGGTTCCTGATGTCAGTTTGCCGGAGGCATTTGGCACTGTCAAACCAGACACAGTTGCCTGTGGGGGCACCTTGCATCTGGGAGATATCCCGAAGCATGCGGAATTTCAGCAGGCAGCCGGCCACTCCGGGCCACCGGGCCCTGGACACGAACGATGCCCTTTCCCCTGAGAAACAAAACTCACCAGGCCAGGTTCCTGATGTCAGTTTGCAGGAGGCACTTGGCACTGTCAAACCAGACACAGTTGCCTGTGGGGGCACCTTGCATCTGGGAGATATCCTGAAGCATGCGGAATTTCAGCAGGCAGCCGGCCACTCCGGGCCACCGGGCCCTGGACACGAACCATGCCCTTTCCCCTGAGAAACAAAACTCACCAGGCCAGGTTCCTGATGTCAGTTTGCAGGAGGCACTTGGCACTGTCAAACCAGACACAGTTGCCTGTGGGGGCACCTTGCATCTGGGAGATATCCTGAAGCATGCGGAATTTCAGCAGGCAGCCGGCCGCTCCGGGCCACCGGGC
Source organism: Passer domesticus (assembly GCF_036417665.1). Taxonomy (NCBI): domain Eukaryota; kingdom Metazoa; phylum Chordata; class Aves; order Passeriformes; family Passeridae; genus Passer; species Passer domesticus. The sequence continues at coordinate 4,150,274 of NC_087504.1, forward strand.
CCTGGACACGAACGATGCCCTTTCCCCTGAGAAACAAAACTCACCAGGCCAGGTTCCTGATGTCAGTTTGCAGGAGGCACTTGGCACTCTCAAACCAGACACAGTTGCCTGTGGGGGCACCTTGCATCTGGGAGATATCCTGAAGCATGCGGAATTTCAGCAGGCAGCCGGCCACTCCGGGCCACCGGGCCCTGGACACAAACGATGGCCTTTCCCCTGAGAAACAAAACTCACCAGGCCAGGTTCGTGATGTCAGTTTGCAGGAGGCACTTGGCACTCTCAAACCAGACACAGTTGCCTGTGGGGGCACCTTGCATCTGGGAGATATCCTGAAGCATGCGGAATTTCAGCAGGCAGCCGGCCACTCCGGGCCACCGGGCCCTGGACACGAACGATGGCCTTTCCCCTGAGAAACAAAACTCACCAGGCCAGGTTCCTGATGTCAGTTTGCAGGAGGCACTTGGCACTGTCAAACCAGACACAGTTGCCTGTGGGGGCACCTTGCATCTGGGAGATATCCTGAAGCATGCGGAATTTCAGCAGGCAGCCGGCCACTCCGGGCCACCGGGCCCTGGACACGAACGATGCCCTTTCCCCTGAGAAACAAAACTCACCAGGCCAGGTTCCTGATGTCAGTTTGCAGGAGGCACTTGGCACTCTCAAACCAGACACAGTTGCCTGTGGGGGCACCTTGCATCTGGGAGATATCCTGAAGCATGCGGAATTTCAGCAGGCAGCCGGCCACCCCGGGCCACCGGGCCCTGGACACGAACCATGCCCTTTCCCCTGAGAAACAAAACTCACCAGGCCAGGTTCCTGATGTCAGTTTGCCGGAGGCATTTGGCACTGTCAAACCAGACACAGTTGCCTGTGGGGGCACCTTGCATCTGGGAGATATCCCGAAGCATGCGGAATTTCAGCAGGCAGCCGGCCACTCCGGGCCACCGGGCCCTGGACACGAACGATGCCCTTTCCCCTGAGAAACAAAACTCACCAGGCCAGGTTCCTGATGTCAGTTTGCAGGAGGCACTTGGCACTGTCAAACCAGACACAGTTGCCTGTGGGTGCTCCTTGCATCTGGGAGATATCCTGAAGCATGCGGAATTTCAGCAGGCAGCCGGCCACTCCGGGCCACCGGGCGCTGGACACGAACGATGCCCTTTCCCCTGAGAAACAAAACTCACCAGGCCAGGTTCCTGATGTCAGTTTGCAGGAGGCACTTGGCACTGTCAAACCAGACACAGGTGCCTGTGGGGGCACCTTGCATCTGGGAGATATCCTGAAGCATGCGGAATTTCAGCAGGCAGTCGGCCACCCCGGGCCACCGGGCCCTGGACACGAACGATGGCCTTTCCCCTGAGAAACAAAACTCACCAGGCCAGGTTCCTGATCTCAGTTTGCAGGAGGCACTTGGCACTGTCAAACCAGACACAGTTGCCTGTGGGGGCACCTTGCATCTGGGAGATATCCTGAAGCATGCGGAATTTCAGCAGGCAGCCGGCCACTCCGGGCCACCGGGCCCTGGACATGAACGATGGCCTTTCCCCTGAGAAACAAAACTCACCAGGCCAGGTTCCTGATGTCAGTTTGCAGGAGGCACTTGGCACTCTCAAAGCAGACACAGTTGCCTGTGCCGGCACCTTGCATCTGGGAGATATCCTGAAGCATGCGGAATTTCAGCAGGCAGCCGGCCACTCCGGGCCACCGGGCCCTGGACACGAACCATGCCCTTTCCCCTGAGAAACAAAACTCACCAGGCCAGGTTCCTGATGTCAGTTTGCAGGAGGCACTTGGCACTGTCAAACCAGACACAGTTGCCTGTGGGGGCACCTTGCATCTGGGAGATATCCTGAAGCATGCGGAATTTCAGCAGGCAGCCGGCCGCTCCGGGCCACCGGGCCCTGGACACGAACGATGCCCTTTCCCCTGAGAAACAAAACTCACCAGGCCAGGTTCCTGATGTCAGTTTGCAGGAGGCACTTGGCACTCTCAAACCAGACACAGTTGCCTGTGGGGGCACCTTGCATCTGGGAGATATCCTGAAGCATGCGGAATTTCAGCAGGCAGCCGGCCACCCCGGGCCACCGGGCCCTGGACACGAACCATGCCCTTTCCCCTGAGAAACAAAACTCACCAGGCCAGGTTCCTGATGTCAGTTTGCCGGAGGCATTTGGCACTGTCAAACCAGACACAGTTGCCTGTGGGGGCACCTTGCATCTGGGAGATATCCCGAAGCATGCGGAATTTCAGCAGGCAGCCGGCCACTCCGGGCCACCGGGCCCTGGACACGAACGATGCCCTTTCCCCTGAGAAACAAAACTCACCAGGCCAGGTTCCTGATGTCAGTTTGCAGGAGGCACTTGGCACTGTCAAACCAGACACAGTTGCCTGTGGGGGCACCTTGCATCTGGGAGATATCCTGAAGCATGCGGAATTTCAGCAGGCAGCCGGCCACTCCGGGCCACCGGGCCCTGGACACGAACCATGCCCTTTCCCCTGAGAAACAAAACTCACCAGGCCAGGTTCCTGATGTCAGTTTGCAGGAGGCACTTGGCACTGTCAAACCAGACACAGTTGCCTGTGGGGGCACCTTGCATCTGGGAGATATCCTGAAGCATGCGGAATTTCAGCAGGCAGCCGGCCGCTCCGGGCCACCGGGCCCTGGACACGAACGATGCCCTTTCCCCTGAGAAACAAAACTCACCAGGCCAGGTTCCTGATGTCAGTTTGCAGGAGGCACTTGGCACTCTCAAACCAGACACAGTTGCCTGTGGGGGCACCTTGCATCTGGGAGATATCCTGAAGCATGCGGAATTTCAGCAGGCAGCCGGCCACTCCGGGCCACCGGGCCCTGGACACAAACGATGGCCTTTCCCCTGAGAAACAAAACTCACCAGGCCAGGTTCGTGATGTCAGTTTGCAGGAGGCACTTGGCACTCTCAAACCAGACACAGTTGCCTGTGGGGGCACCTTGCATCTGGGAGATATCCTGAAGCATGCGGAATTTCAGCAGGCAGCCGGCCACTCCGGGCCACCGGGCCCTGGACACGAACGATGGCCTTTCCCCTGAGAAACAAAACTCACCAGGCCAGGTTCCTGATGTCAGTTTGCAGGAGGCACTTGGCACTGTCAAACCAGACACAGTTGCCTGTGGGGGCACCTTGCATCTGGGAGATATCCTGAAGCATGCGGAATTTCAGCAGGCAGCCGGCCACTCCGGGCCACCGGGCCCTGGACACGAACGATGCCCTTTCCCCTGAGAAACAAAACTCACCAGGCCAGGTTCCTGATGTCAGTTTGCAGGAGGCACTTGGCACTCTCAAACCAGACACAGTTGCCTGTGGGGGCACCTTGCATCTGGGAGATATCCTGAAGCATGCGGAATTTCAGCAGGCAGCCGGCCACCCCGGGCCACCGGGCCCTGGACACGAACCATGCCCTTTCCCCTGAGAAACAAAACTCACCAGGCCAGGTTCCTGATGTCAGTTTGCCGGAGGCATTTGGCACTGTCAAACCAGACACAGTTGCCTGTGGGGGCACCTTGCATCTGGGAGATATCCCGAAGCATGCGGAATTTCAGCAGGCAGCCGGCCACTCCGGGCCACCGGGCCCTGGACACGAACGATGCCCTTTCCCCTGAGAAACAAAACTCACCAGGCCAGGTTCCTGATGTCAGTTTGCAGGAGGCACTTGGCACTGTCAAACCAGACACAGTTGCCTGTGGGGGCACCTTGCATCTGGGAGATATCCTGAAGCATGCGGAATTTCAGCAGGCAGCCGGCCACTCCGGGCCACCGGGCCCTGGACACGAACCATGCCCTTTCCCCTGAGAAACAAAACTCACCAGGCCAGGTTCCTGATGTCAGTTTGCAGGAGGCACTTGGCACTGTCAAACCAGACACAGTTGCCTGTGGGGGCACCTTGCATCTGGGAGATATCCTGAAGCATGCGGAATTTCAGCAGGCAGCCGGCCGCTCCGGGCCACCGGGCCCTGGACACGAACGATGCCCTTTCCCCTGAGAAACAAAACTCACCAGGCCAGGTTCCTGATGTCAGTTTGCAGGAGGCACTTGGCACTCTCAAACCAGACACAGTTGCCTGTGGGGGCACCTTGCATCTGGGAGATATCCTGAAGCATGCGGAATTTCAGCAGGCAGCCGGCCACTCCGGGCCACCGGGCCCTGGACACAAACGATGGCCTTTCCCCTGAGAAACAAAACTCACCAGGCCAGGTTCCTGATGTCAGTTTGCAGGAGGCACTTGGCACTCTCAAACCAGACACAGTTGCCTGTGGGGGCACCTTGCATCTGGGAGATATCCTGAAGCATGCGGAATTTCAGCAGGCAGCCGGCCACTCCGGGCCACCGGGCCCTGGACACGAACGATGGCCTTTCCCCTGAGAAACAAAACTCACCAGGCCAGGTTCCTGATGTCAGTTTGCAGGAGGCACTTGGCACTGTCAAACCAGACACAGTTGCCTGTGGGGGCACCTTGCATCTGGGAGATATCCTGAAGCATGCGGAATTTCAGCAGGCAGCCGGCCACTCCGGGCCACCGGGCCCTGGACACGAACGATGCCCTTTCCCCTGAGAAACAAAACTCACCAGGCCAGGTTCCTGATGTCAGTTTGCAGGAGGCACTTGGCACTCTCAAACCAGACACAGTTGCCTGTGGGGGCACCTTGCATCTGGGAGATATCCTGAAGCATGCGGAATTTCAGCAGGCAGCCGGCCACCCCGGGCCACCGGGCCCTGGACACGAACCATGCCCTTTCCCCTGAGAAACAAAACTCACCAGGCCAGGTTCCTGATGTCAGTTTGCCGGAGGCATTTGGCACTGTCAAACCAGACACAGTTGCCTGTGGGGGCACCTTGCATCTGGGAGATATCCCGAAGCATGCGGAATTTCAGCAGGCAGCCGGCCACTCCGGGCCACCGGGCCCTGGACACGAACGATGCCCTTTCCCCTGAGAAACAAAACTCACCAGGCCAGGTTCCTGATGTCAGTTTGCAGGAGGCACTTGGCACTCTCAAACCAGACACAGTTGCCTGTGGGGGCACCTTGCATCTGGGAGATATCCTGAAGCATGCGGAATTTCAGCAGGCAGCCGGCCACTCCGGGCCACCGGGCCCTGGACACGAACGATGGCCTTTCCCCTGAGAAACAAAACTCACCAGGCCAGGTTCCTGATGTCAGTTTGCAGGAGGCACTTGGCACTGTCAAACCAGACACAGTTGCCTGTGGGGGCACCTTGCATCTGGGAGATATCCTGAAGCATGCGGAATTTCAGCAGGCAGCCGGCCACTCCGGGCCACCGGGCCCTGGACACGAACGATGCCCTTTCCCCTGAGAAACAAAACTCACCAGGCCAGGTTCCTGATGTCAGTTTGCAGGAGGCACTTGGCACTCTCAAACCAGACACAGTTGCCTGTGGGGGCACCTTGCATCTGGGAGATATCCTGAAGCATGCGGAATTTCAGCAGGCAGCCGGCCACCCCGGGCCACCGGGCCCTGGACACGAACCATGCCCTTTCCCCTGAGAAACAAAACTCACCAGGCCAGGTTCCTGATGTCAGTTTGCCGGAGGCATTTGGCACTGTCAAACCAGACACAGTTGCCTGTGGGGGCACCTTGCATCTGGGAGATATCCCGAAGCATGCGGAATTTCAGCAGGCAGCCGGCCACTCCGGGCCACCGGGCCCTGGACACGAACGATGCCCTTTCCCCTGAGAAACAAAACTCACCAGGCCAGGTTCCTGATGTCAGTTTGCAGGAGGCACTTGGCACTGTCAAACCAGACACAGTTGCCTGTGGGGGCACCTTGCATCTGGGAGATATCCTGAAGCATGCGGAATTTCAGCAGGCAGCCGGCCACTCCGGGCCACCGGGCCCTGGACACGAACCATGCCCTTTCCCCTGAGAAACAAAACTCACCAGGCCAGGTTCCTGATGTCAGTTTGCAGGAGGCACTTGGCACTGTCAAACCAGACACAGTTGCCTGTGGGGGCACCTTGCATCTGGGAGATATCCTGAAGCATGCGGAATTTCAGCAGGCAGCCGGCCGCTCCGGGCCACCGGGCCCTGGACACGAACGATGCCCTTTCCCCTGAGAAACAAAACTCACCAGGCCAGGTTCCTGATGTCAGTTTGCAGGAGGCACTTGGCACTCTCAAACCAGACACAGTTGCCTGTGGGGGCACCTTGCATCTGGGAGATATCCTGAAGCATGCGGAATTTCAGCAGGCAGCCGGCCACTCCGGGCCACCGGGCCCTGGACACAAATGATGGCCTTTCCCCTGAGAAACAAAACTCACCAGGCCAGGTTCCTGATGTCAGTTTGCAGGAGGCACTTGGCACTCTCAAACCAGACACAGTTGCCTGTGGGGGCACCTTGCATCTGGGAGATATCCTGAAGCATGCGGAATTTCAGCAGGCAGCCGGCCACTCCGGGCCACCGGGCCCTGGACACGAACGATGGCCTTTCCCCTGAGAAACAAAACTCACCAGGCCAGGTTCCTGATGTCAGTTTGCAGGAGGCACTTGGCACTGTCAAACCAGACACAGTTGCCTGTGGGGGCACCTTGCATCTGGGAGATATCCTGAAGCATGCGGAATTTCAGCAGGCAGCCGGCCACTCCGGGCCACCGGGCCCTGGACACGAACGATGCCCTTTCCCCTGAGAAACAAAACTCACCAGGCCAGGTTCCTGATGTCAGTTTGCAGGAGGCACTTGGCACTCTCAAACCAGACACAGTTGCCTGTGGGGGCACCTTGCATCTGGGAGATATCCTGAAGCATGCGGAATTTCAGCAGGCAGCCGGCCACCCCGGGCCACCGGGCCCTGGACACGAACCACGCCCTTTCCCCTGAGAAACAAAACTCACCAGGCCAGGTTCCTGATGTCAGTTTGCAGGAGGCATTTGGCACTGTCAAACCAGACACAGTTGCCTGTGGGGGCACCTTGCATCTGGGAGATATCCCGAAGCATGCGGAATTTCAGCAGGCAGCCGGCCACTCCGGGCCACCGGGCCCTGGACACGAACGATGCCCTTTCCCCTGAGAAACAAAACTCACCAGGCCAGGTTCCTGATGTCAGTTTGCAGGAGGCACTTGGCACTGTCAAACCAGACACAGTTGCCTGTGGGTGCTCCTTGCATCTGGGAGATATCCTGAAGCATGCGGAATTTCAGCAGGCAGCCGGCCACTCCGGGCCACCGGGCGCTGGACACGAACGATGCCCTTTCCCCTGAGAAACAAAACTCACCAGGCCAGGTTCCTGATGTCAGTTTGCAGGAGGCACTTGGCACTGTCAAACCAGACACAGGTGCCTGTGGGGGCACCTTGCATCTGGGAGATATCCTGAAGCATGCGGAATTTCAGCAGGCAGTCGGCCACCCCGGGCCACCGGGCCCTGGACACGAACGATGGCCTTTCCCCTGAGAAACAAAACTCACCAGGCCAGGTTCCTGATCTCAGTTTGCAGGAGGCACTTGGCACTGTCAAACCAGACACAGTTGCCTGTGGGGGCACCTTGCATCTGGGAGATATCCTGAAGCATGCGGAATTTCAGCAGGCAGCCGGCCACTCCGGGCCACCGGGCCCTGGACACGAACGATGCCCTTTCCCCTGAGAAACAAAACTCACCAGGCCAGGTTCCTGATGTCAGTTTGCAGGAGGCACTTGGCACTGTCAAACCAGACACAGTTGCCTGTGGGGGCACCTTGCATCTGGGAGATATCCTGAAGCATGCGGAATTTCAGCAGGCAGCCGGCCACTCCGGGCCACCGGGCCCTGGACACGAACCATGCCCTTTCCCCTGAGAAACAAAACTCACCAGGCCAGGTTCCTGATGTCAGTTTGCAGGAGGCACTTGGCACTGTCAAACCAGACACAGTTGCCTGTGGGGGCACCTTGCATCTGGGAGATATCCTGAAGCATGCGGAATTTCAGCAGGCAGCCGGCCGCTCCGGGCCACCGGGCCCTGGACACGAACGATGCCCTTTCCCCTGAGAAACAAAACTCACCAGGCCAGGTTCCTGATGTCAGTTTGCAGGAGGCACTTGGCACTCTCAAACCAGACACAGTTGCCTGTGGGGGCACCTTGCATCTGGGAGATATCCTGAACCATGCGGAATTTCAGCAGGCAGCCGGCCACTCCGGGCCACCGGGCCCTGGACACAAACGATGGCCTTTCCCCTGAGAAACAAAACTCACCAGGCCAGGTTCCTGATGTCAGTTTGCAGGAGGCACTTGGCACTCTCAAAGCAGACACAGTTGCCTGTGGGGGCACCTTGCATCTGGGAGATATCCTGAAGCATGCGGAATTTCAGCAGGCAGCCGGCCACTCCGGGCCACCGGGCCCTGGACACGAACGATGGCCTTTCCCCTGAGAAACAAAACTCACCAGGCCAGGTTCCTGATGTCAGTTTGCAGGAGGCACTTGGCACTGTCAAACCAGACACAGTTGCCTGTGGGGGCACCTTGCATCTGGGAGATATCCTGAAGCATGCGGAATTTCAGCAGGCAGCCGGCCACTCCGGGCCACCGGGCCCTGGACACGAACGATGCCCTTTCCCCTGAGAAACAAAACTCACCAGGCCAGGTTCCTGATGTCAGTTTGCAGGAGGCACTTGGCACTCTCAAACCAGACACAGTTGCCTGTGGGGGCACCTTGCATCTGGGAGATATCCTGAAGCATGCGGAATTTCAGCAGGCAGCCGGCCACCCCGGGCCACCGGGCCCTGGACACGAACCATGCCCTTTCCCCTGAGAAACAAAACTCACCAGGCCAGGTTCCTGATGTCAGTTTGCCGGAGGCATTTGGCACTGTCAAACCAGACACAGTTGCCTGTGGGGGCACCTTGCATCTGGGAGATATCCCGAAGCATGCGGAATTTCAGCAGGCAGCCGGCCACTCCGGGCCACCGGGCCCTGGACACGAACGATGCCCTTTCCCCTGAGAAACAAAACTCACCAGGCCAGGTTCCTGATGTCAGTTTGCAGGAGGCACTTGGCACTGTCAAACCAGACACAGTTGCCTGTGGGTGCTCCTTGCATCTGGGAGATATCCTGAAGCATGCGGAATTTCAGCAGGCAGCCGGCCACTCCGGGCCACCGGGCGCTGGACACGAACGATGCCCTTTCCCCTGAGAAACAAAACTCACCAGGCCAGGTTCCTGATGTCAGTTTGCAGGAGGCACTTGGCACTCTCAAACCAGACACAGGTGCCTGTGGGGGCACCTTGCATCTGGGAGATATCCTGAAGCATGCGGAATTTCAGCAGGCAGTCGGCCACCCCGGGCCACCGGGCCCTGGACACGAACGATGGCCTTTCCCCTGAGAAACAAAACTCACCAGGCCAGGTTCCTGATGTCAGTTTGCAGGAGGCACTTGGCACTGTCAAACCAGACACAGTTGCCTGTGGGGGCACCTTGCATCTGGGAGATATCCTGAAGCATGCGGAATTTCAGCAGGCAGCCGGCCACTCCGGGCCACCGGGCCCTGGACATGAACGATGGCCTTTCCCCTGAGAAACAAAACTCACCAGGCCAGGTTCCTGATGTCAGTTTGCAGGAGGCACTTGGCACTGTCAAACCAGACACAGTTGCCTGTGGGGGCACCTTGCATCTGGGAGATATCCTGAAGCATGCGGAATTTCAGCAGGCAGCCGGCCGCTCCGGGCCACCGGGCCCTGGACACGAACGATGCCCTTTCCCCTGAGAAACAAAACTCACCAGGCCAGGTTCCTGATGTCAGTTTGCAGGAGGCACTTGGCACTCTCAAACCAGACACAGTTGCCTGTGGGGGCACCTTGCATCTGGGAGATATCCTGAAGCATGCGGAATTTCAGCAGGCAGCCGGCCACTCCGGGCCACCGGGCCCTGGACACAAACGATGGCCTTTCCCCTGAGAAACAAAACTCACCAGGCCAGGTTCCTGATGTCAGTTTGCAGGAGGCACTTGGCACTCTCAAACCAGACACAGTTGCCTGTGGGGGCACCTTGCATCTGGGAGATATCCTGAAGCATGCGGAATTTCAGCAGGCAGCCGGCCACTCCGGGCCACCGGGCCCTGGACACGAACGATGGCCTTTCCCCTGAGAAACAAAACTCACCAGGCCAGGTTCCTGATGTCAGTTTGCAGGAGGCACTTGGCACTGTCAAACCAGACACAGTTGCCTGTGGGGGCACCTTGCATCTGGGAGATATCCTGAAGCATGCGGAATTTCAGCAGGCAGCCGGCCACTCCGGGCCACCGGGCCCTGGACACGAACGATGCCCTTTCCCCTGAGAAACAAAACTCACCAGGCCAGGTTCCTGATGTCAGTTTGCAGGAGGCACTTGGCACTCTCAAAGCAGACACAGTTGCCTGTGCCGGCACCTTGCATCTGGGAGATATCCTGAAGCATGCGGAATTTCAGCAGGCAGCCGGCCACTCCGGGCCACCGGGCCCTGGACACGAACGATGGCCTTTCCCCTGAGAAACAAAACTCACCAGGCCAGGTTCCTGATGTCAGTTTGCAGGAGGCACTTGGCACTCTCAAACCAGACACAGTTGCCTGTGGGGGCACCTTGCATCTGGGAGATATCCTGAAGCATGCGGAATTTCAGCAGGCAGCCGGCCACTCCGGGCCACCGGGCCCTGGACACGAACGATGGCCTTTCCCCTGAGAAACAAAACTCACCAGGCCAGGTTCCTGATGTCAGTTTGCAGGAGGCACTTGGCACTCTCAAACCAGACACAGTTGCCTGTGGGGGCACCTTGCATCTGGGAGATATCCTGAAGCATGCGGAATTTCAGCAGGCAGCCGGCCACTCCGGGCCACTGGGCCCTGGACACGAACGATGCCCTTTCCCCTGAGAAACAAAACTCACCAGGCCAGGTTCCTGATGTCAGTTTGCAGGAGGCACTTGGCACTGTCAAACCAGACACAGTTGCCTGTGGGGGCACCTTGCATCTGGGAGATATCCTGAAGCATGCGGAATTTCAGCAGGCAGCCGGCCACTCCGGGCCACCGGGCCCTGGACACGAACGATGCCCTTTCCCCTGAGAAACAAAACTCACCAGGCCAGGTTCCTGATGTCAGTTTGTAGGAGGCACTTGGCACTCTCAAACCAGACACAGTTGCCTGTGGGGGCACCTTGCATCTGGGAGATATCCTGAAGCATGCGGAATTTCAGCAGGCAGCCGGCCACTCCGGGCCACCGGGCCCTGGACACGAACGATGGCCTTTCCCCTGAGAAACAAAACTCACCAGGCCAGGTTCCTGATGTCAGTTTGCAGGAGGCACTTGGCACTGTCAAACCAGACACAGTTGCCTGTGGGGGCACCTTGCATCTGGGAGATATCCTGAAGCATGCGGAATTTCAGCAGGCAGCCGGCCACTCCGGGCCACCGGGCCCTGGACACGAAGGATGCCCTTTCCCCTGAGAAACAAAACTCACCAGGCCAGGTTCCTGATGTCAGTTTGCAGGAGGCACTTGGCACTGTCAAACCAGACACAGTTGCCTGTGGGGGCACCTTGCATCTGGGAGATATCCTGAAGCATGCGGAATTTCAGCAGGCAGCCGGCCACTCCGGGCCAGCGGGCCCTGGACATGAACGATGGCCTTTCCCCTGAGAAACAAAACTCACCAGGCCAGGTTCCTGATGTCAGTTTGCAGGAGGCACTTGGCACTCTCAAACCAGACACAGTTGCCTGTGGGGGCACCTTGCATCTGGGAGATATCCTGAAGCATGCGGAATTTCAGCAGGCAGCCGGCCACTCCGGGCCCTGGACACGAACGATGCCCTTTCCCCTGAGAAACAAAACTCACCAGGCCAGGTTCCTGATGTCAGTTTGCAGGAGGCACTTGGCACTGTCAAACCAGACACAGTTGCCTGTGGGGGCACCTTGCATCTGGGAGATATCCTGAACCATGCGGAATTTCAGCAGGCAGCCGGCCACTCCGGGCCACCGGGCCCTGGACACAAACGATGCCCTTTCCCCTGAGAAACAAAACTCACCAGGCCAGGTTCCTGATGTCAGTTTGCAGGAGGCACTTGGCACTGTCAAACCAGACACAGTTGCCTGTGGGGGCACCTTGCATCTGGGAGATATCCTGAAGCATGCGGAATTTCAGCAGGCAGCCGGCCACTCCGGGCCACCAGGCCCTGGACACGAACGATGGCCTTTGCCCTGAGAAACAAAACTCACCAGGCCAGGTTCCTGATGTCAGTTTGCAGGAGGCACTTGGCACTGTCAAACCAGACACAGTTGCCTGTGGGCGCTCCTTGCATCTGGGAGATATCCTGAAGCATGCGGAATTTCAGCAGACAGCCGGCCACTCCGGGCCACCGGGCCCTGGACACGAACGATGCCCTTTCCCCTGAGAAACAAAACTCACCAGGCCAGGTTCCTGATGTCAGTTTGCAGGAGGCACTTGGCACTGTCAAACCAGACACAGTTGCCTGTGGGGGCACCTTGCATCTGGGAGATATCCTGAAGCATGCGGAATTTCAGCAGGCAGCCGGCCACTCCGGGCCACCGGGCCCTGGACACGAACCATGCCCTTTCCCCTGAGAAACAAAACTCACCAGGCCAGGTTCCTGATGTCAGTTTGCAGGAGGCACTTGGCACTGTCAAACCAGACACAGTTGCCTGTGGGGGCACCTTGCATCTGGGAGATATCCTGAAGCATGCGGAATTTCAGCAGGCAGCCGGCCGCTCCGGGCCACCGGGCCCTGGACACGAACGATGCCCTTTCCCCTGAGAAACAAAACTCACCAGGCCAGGTTCCTGATGTCAGTTTGCAGGAGGCACTTGGCACTCTCAAACCAGACACAGTTGCCTGTGGGGGCACCTTGCATCTGGGAGATATCCTGAAGCATGCGGAATTTCAGCAGGCAGCCGGCCACTCCGGGCCACCGGGCCCTGGACACAAACGATGGCCTTTCCCCTGAGAAACAAAACTCACCAGGCCAGGTTCGTGATGTCAGTTTGCAGGAGGCACTTGGCACTCTCAAACCAGACACAGTTGCCTGTGGGGGCACCTTGCATCTGGGAGATATCCTGAAGCATGCGGAATTTCAGCAGGCAGCCGGCCACTCCGGGCCACCGGGCCCTGGACACGAACGATGGCCTTTCCCCTGAGAAACAAAACTCACCAGGCCAGGTTCCTGATGTCAGTTTGCAGGAGGCACTTGGCACTGTCAAACCAGACACAGTTGCCTGTGGGGGCACCTTGCATCTGGGAGATATCCTGAAGCATGCGGAATTTCAGCAGGCAGCCGGCCACTCCGGGCCACCGGGCCCTGGACACGAACGATGCCCTTTCCCCTGAGAAACAAAACTCACCAGGCCAGGTTCCTGATGTCAGTTTGCAGGAGGCACTTGGCACTGTCAAACCAGACACAGTTGCCTGTGGGTGCTCCTTGCATCTGGGAGATATCCTGAAGCATGCGGAATTTCAGCAGGCAGCCGGCCACTCCGGGCCACCGGGCCCTGGACACGAACGATGGCCTTTCCCCTGAGAAACAAAACTCACCAGGCCAGGTTCCTGATGTCAGTTTGCAGGAGGCACTTGGCACTCTCAAACCAGACACAGTTGCCTGTGGGGGCACCTTGCATCTGGGAGATATCCTGAAGCATGCGGAATTTCAGCAGGCAGCCGGCCACTCCGGGCCACCGGGCCCTGGACACGAACGATGCCCTTTCCCCTGAGAAACAAAACTCACCAGGCCAGGTTCCTGATGTCAGTTTGTAGGAGGCACTTGGCACTCTCAAACCAGACACAGTTGCCTGTGGGGGCACCTTGCATCTGGGAGATATCCTGAAGCATGCGGAATTTCAGCAGGCAGCCGGCCACTCCGGGCCACCGGGCCCTGGACACGAACGATGGCCTTTCCCCTGAGAAACAAAACTCACCAGGCCAGGTTCCTGATGTCAGTTTGCAGGAGGCACTTGGCACTCTCAAACCAGACACAGTTGCCTGTGGGGGCACCTTGCATCTGGGAGATATCCTGAAGCATGCGGAATTTCAGCAGGCAGCCGGCCACTCCGGGCCGCCGGGCCCTGGACACGAAGGATGCCCTTTCCCCTGAGAAACAAAACTCACCAGGCCAGGTTCCTGATGTCAGTTTGCAGGAGGCACTTGGCACTGTCAAACCAGACACAGTTGCCTGTGGGGGCACCTTGCATCTGGGAGATATCCTGAAGCATGCGGAATTTCAGCAGGCAGCCGGCCACTCCGGGCCACCGGGCCCTGGACATGAACGATGGCCTTTCCCCTGAGAAACAAAACTCACCAGGCCAGGTTCCTGATGTCAGTTTGCAGGAGGCACTTGGCACTCTCAAACCAGACACAGTTGCCTGTGGGGGCACCTTGCATCTGGGAGATATCCTGAAGCATGCGGAATTTCAGCAGGCAGCCGGCCACTCCGGGCCCTGGACACGAACGATGCCCTTTCCCCTGAGAAACAAAACTCACCAGGCCAGGTTCCTGATGTCAGTTTGCAGGAGGCACTTGGCACTGTCAAACCAGACACAGTTGCCTGTGGGGGCACCTTGCATCTGGGAGATATCCTGAACCATGCGGAATTTCAGCAGGCAGCCGGCCACTCCGGGCCACCGGGCCCTGGACACAAACGATGCCCTTTCCCCTGAGAAACAAAACTCACCAGGCCAGGTTCCTGATGTCAGTTTGCAGGAGGCACTTGGCACTGTCAAACCAGACACAGTTGCCTGTGGGGGCACCTTGCATCTGGGAGATATCCTGAAGCATGCGGAATTTCAGCAGGCAGCCGGCCACTCCGGGCCACCAGGCCCTGGACACGAACGATGGCCTTTGCCCTGAGAAACAAAACTCACCAGGCCAGGTTCCTGATGTCAGTTTGCAGGAGGCACTTGGCACTGTCAAACCAGACACAGTTGCCTGTGGGCGCTCCTTGCATCTGGGAGATATCCTGAAGCATGCGGAATTTCAGCAGACAGCCGGCCACTCCGGGCCACCGGGCCCTGGACACGAAGGATGCCCTTTCCCCTGAGAAACAAAACTCACCAGGCCAGGTTCCTGATGTCAGTTTGCAGGAGGCACTTGGCACTGTCAAACCAGACACAGTTGCCTGTGGGGGCACCTTGCATCTGGGAGATATCCCGAAGCATGCGGAATTTCAGCAGGCAGCCGGCCACTCCGGGCCACCGGGCCCTGGACACGAACGATGCCCTTTCCCCTGAGAAACAAAACTCACCAGGCCAGGTTCCTGATGTCAGTTTGCAGGAGGCACTTGGCACTGTCAAACCAGACACAGTTGCCTGTGGGTGCTCCTTGCATCTGGGAGATATCCTGAAGCATGCGGAATTTCAGCAGGCAGCCGGCCACTCCGGGCCACCGGGCGCTGGACACGAACGATGCCCTTTCCCCTGAGAAACAAAACTCACCAGGCCAGGTTCCTGATGTCAGTTTGCAGGAGGCACTTGGCACTGTCAAACCAGACACAGGTGCCTGTGGGGGCACCTTGCATCTGGGAGATATCCTGAAGCATGCGGAATTTCAGCAGGCAGTCGGCCACCCCGGGCCACCGGGCCCTGGACACGAACGATGGCCTTTCCCCTGAGAAACAAAACTCACCAGGCCAGGTTCCTGATCTCAGTTTGCAGGAGGCACTTGGCACTGTCAAACCAGACACAGTTGCCTGTGGGGGCACCTTGCATCTGGGAGATATCCTGAACCATGCGGAATTTCAGCAGGCAGCCGGCCACTCCGGGCCACCGGGCCCTGGACATGAACGATGGCCTTTCCCCTGAGAAACAAAACTCACCAGGCCAGGTTCCTGATGTCAGTTTGCAGGAGGCACTTGGCACTCTCAAAGCAGACACAGTTGCCTGTGCCGGCACCTTGCATCTGGGAGATATCCTGAAGCATGCGGAATTT
Organism: Passer domesticus; assembly: GCF_036417665.1. Taxonomy (NCBI): domain Eukaryota; kingdom Metazoa; phylum Chordata; class Aves; order Passeriformes; family Passeridae; genus Passer; species Passer domesticus. The sequence continues at coordinate 4,166,185 of NC_087504.1, forward strand.
CAGCAGGCAGCCGGCCACTCCGGGCCACCGGGCCCTGGACACGAACGATGGCCTTTCCCCTGAGAAACAAAACTCACCAGGCCAGGTTCCTGATGTCAGTTTGCAGGAGGCACTTGGCACTCTCAAACCAGACACAGTTGCCTGTGGGGGCACCTTGCATCTGGGAGATATCCTGAAGCATGCGGAATTTCAGCAGGCAGCCGGCCACTCCGGGCCACCGGGCCCTGGACACGAACGATGGCCTTTCCCCTGAGAAACAAAACTCACCAGGCCAGGTTCCTGATGTCAGTTTGCAGGAGGCACTTGGCACTCTCAAACCAGACACAGTTGCCTGTGGGGGCACCTTGCATCTGGGAGATATCCTGAAGCATGCGGAATTTCAGCAGGCAGCCGGCCACTCCGGGCCACTGGGCCCTGGACACGAACGATGCCCTTTCCCCTGAGAAACAAAACTCACCAGGCCAGGTTCCTGATGTCAGTTTGCAGGAGGCACTTGGCACTCTCAAACCAGACACAGTTGCCTGTGGGGGCACCTTGCATCTGGGAGATATCCTGAAGCATGCGGAATTTCAGCAGGCAGCCGGCCACTCCGGGCCACCGGGCCCTGGACACGAACGATGCCCTTTCCCCTGAGAAACAAAACTCACCAGGCCAGGTTCCTGATGTCAGTTTGTAGGAGGCACTTGGCACTCTCAAACCAGACACAGTTGCCTGTGGGGGCACCTTGCATCTGGGAGATATCCTGAAGCATGCGGAATTTCAGCAGGCAGCCGGCCACTCCGGGCCACCGGGCCCTGGACACGAACGATGCCCTTTCCCCTGAGAAACAAAACTCACCAGGCCAGGTTCCTGATGTCAGTTTGCAGGAGGCATTTGGCACTGTCAAACCAGACACAGTTGCCTGTGGGGGCACCTTGCATCTGGGAGATATCCTGAAGCATGCGGAATTTCAGCAGGCAGCCGGCCACTCCGGGCCACCGGGCCCTGGACACGAACCATGCCCTTTCCCCTGAGAAACAAAACTCACCAGGCCAGGTTCCTGATGTCAGTTTGCAGGAGGCACTTGGCACTGTCAAACCAGACACAGTTGCCTGTGGGGGCACCTTGCATCTGGGAGATATCCCGAAGCATGCGGAATTTCAGCAGGCAGCCGGCCACCCCGGGCCACCGGGCCCTGGACACGAACGATGCCCTTTCCCCTGAGAAACAAAACTCACCAGGCCAGGTTCCTGATGTCAGTTTGCAGGAGGCACTTGGCACTGTCAAACCAGACACAGTTGCCCGTGGGGGCACCTTGCATCTGGGAGATATCCTGAAGCATGCGGAATTTCAGCAGGCAGCCGGCCACCCCGGGCCACCGGGCCCTGGACACGAACGATGGCCTTTGCCCTGAGAAACAAAACTCACCAGGCCAGGTTCCTGATGTCAGTTTGCAGGAGGCACTTGGCACTCTCAAAGCAGACACAGTTGCCTGTGGGGGCACCTTGCATCTGGGAGATATCCTGAAGCATGCGGAATTTCAGCAGGCAGCCGGCCACTCCGGGCCACCGGGCCCTGGACGCGAACGATGGCCTTTCCCCTGAGAAACAAAACTCACCAGGCCAGGTTCCTGATGTCAGTTTGCAGGAGGCACTTGGCACTGTCAAACCAGACACAGTTGCCTGTGGGGGCACCTTGCATCTGGGAGATATCCTGAAGCATGCGGAATTTCAGCAGGCAGCCGGCCACTCCGGGCCACCCGGCCCTGGACACGAACGATGCCCTTTCCCCTGAGAAACAAAACTCACCAGGCCAGGTTCCTGATGTCAGTTTGCAGGAGGCACTTGGCACTGTCAAACCAGACACAGTTGCCCGTGGGGGCACCTTGCATCTGGGAGATATCCTGAAGCATGCGGAATTTCAGCAGGCAGCCGGCCACCCCGGGCCACCGGGCCCTGGACACGAACGATGGCCTTTGCCCTGAGAAACAAAACTCACCAGGCCAGGTTCCTGATGTCAGTTTGCCGGAGGCATTTGGCACTGTCAAACCAGACACAGTTGCCTGTGGGGGCACCTTGCATCTGGGAGATATCCTGAAGCATGCGGAATTTCAGCAGGCAGCCGGCCACTCCGGGCCACCGGGCCCTGGACACAAACGATGCCCTTTCCCCTGAGAAACAAAACTCACCAGGCCAGGTTCCTGATGTCAGTTTGCAGGAGGCACTTGGCACTGTCAAACCAGACACAGTTGCCTGTGGGGGCACCTTGCATCTGGGAGATATCCCGAAGCATGCGGAATTTCAGCAGGCAGCCGGCCACCCCGGGCCACCGGGCCCTGGACACGAACGATGCCCTTTCCCCTGAGAAACAAAACTCACCAGGCCAGGTTCCTGATGTCAGTTTGCAGGAGGCACTTGGCACTGTCAAACCAGACACAGTTGCCCGTGGGGGCACCTTGCATCTGGGAGATATCCTGAAGCATGCGGAATTTCAGCAGGCAGCCGGCCACCCCGGGCCACCGGGCCCTGGACACGAACGATGGCCTTTGCCCTGAGAAACAAAACTCACCAGGCCAGGTTCCTGATGTCAGTTTGCAGGAGGCACTTGGCACTGTCAAACCAGACACAGTTGCCTGTGGGGGCACCTTGCATCTGGGAGATATCCTGAAGCATGCGGAATTTCAGCAGGCAGCCGGCCACTCCGGGCCACCGGGCCCTGGACACGAACGATGGCCTTTCCCCTGAGAAACAAAACTCACCAGGCCAGGTTCCTGATGTCAGTTTGCAGGAGGCACTTGGCACTGTCAAACCAGACACAGTTGCCTGTGGGGGCACCTTGCATCTGGGAGATATCCTGAAGCATGCGGAATTTCAGCAGGCAGCCGGCCACTCCGGGCCACCCGGCCCTGGACACGAACGATGCCCTTTCCCCTGAGAAACAAAACTCACCAGGCCAGGTTCCTGATGTCAGTTTGCAGGAGGCACTTGGCACTGTCAAACCAGACACAGTTGCCCGTGGGGGCACCTTGCATCTGGGAGATATCCTGAAGCATGCGGAATTTCAGCAGGCAGCCGGCCACCCCGGGCCACCGGGCCCTGGACACGAACGATGGCCTTTGCCCTGAGAAACAAAACTCACCAGGCCAGGTTCCTGATGTCAGTTTGCCGGAGGCATTTGGCACTGTCAAACCAGACACAGTTGCCTGTGGGGGCACCTTGCATCTGGGAGATATCCTGAAGCATGCGGAATTTCAGCAGGCAGCCGGCCACTCCGGGCCACCGGGCCCTGGACACAAACGATGCCCTTTCCCCTGAGAAACAAAACTCACCAGGCCAGGTTCCTGATGTCAGTTTGTAGGAGGCACTTGGCACTCTCAAACCAGACACAGTTGCCTGTGGGGGCACCTTGCATCTGGGAGATATCCTGAAGCATGCGGAATTCCAGCAGGCAGCCGGCCACTCCGGGCCACCGGGCCCTGGACACAAACGATGCCCTTTCCCCTGAGAAACAAAACTCACCAGGCCAGGTTCCTGATGTCAGTTTGTAGGAGGCACTTGGCACTGTCAAACCAGACACAGTTGCCTGTGGGGGCACCTTGCATCTGGGAGATATCCTGAAGCATGCGGAATTTCAGCAGGCAGCCGGCCACTCCGGGCCACCGGGCCCTGGACACGAACGATGCCCTTTCCCCTGAGAAACAAAACTCACCAGGCCAGGTTCCTGATGTCAGTTTGCAGGAGGCATTTGGCACTGTCAAACCAGACACAGTTGCCTGTGGGGGCACCTTGCATCTGGGAGATATCCTGAAGCATGCGGAATTTCAGCAGGCAGCCGGCCACTCCGGGCCACCGGGCCCTGGACACGAACCATGGCCTTTCCCCTGAGAAACAAAACTCACCAGGCCAGGTTCCTGATGTCAGTTTGCAGGAGGCACTTGGCACTGTCAAACCAGACACAGTTGCCTGTGGGGGCACCTTGCATCTGGGAGATATCCCGAAGCATGCGGAATTTCAGCAGGCAGCCGGCCACCCCGGGCCACCGGGCCCTGGACACGAACGATGCCCTTTCCCCTGAGAAACAAAACTCACCAGGCCAGGTTCCTGATGTCAGTTTGCAGGAGGCACTTGGCACTGTCAAACCAGACACAGTTGCCCGTGGGGGCACCTTGCATCTGGGAGATATCCTGAAGCATGCGGAATTTCAGCAGGCAGCCGGCCACTCCGGGCCACCGGGCCCTGGACACGAACCATGCCCTTTCCCCTGAGAAACAAAACTCACCAGGCCAGGTTCCTGATGTCAGTTTGCAGGAGGCACTTGGCACTGTCAAACCAGACACAGTTGCCTGTGGGGGCACCTTGCATCTGGGAGATATCCTGAAGCATGCGGAATTTCAGCAGGCAGCCGGCCACTCCGGGCCACCGGGCCCTGGACACGAAGGATGCCCTTTCCCCTGAGAAACAAAACTCACCAGGCCAGGTTCCTGATGTCAGTTTGCAGGAGGCACTTGGCACTGTCAAACCAGACACAGTTGCCTGTGGGGGCACCTTGCATCTGGGAGATATCCTGAAGCATGCGGAATTTCAGCAGGCAGCCGGCCACTCCGGGCCACCGGGCCCTGGACATGAACGATGGCCTTTCCCCTGAGAAACAAAACTCACCAGGCCAGGTTCCTGATGTCAGTTTGCAGGAGGCACTTGGCACTCTCAAACCAGACACAGTTGCCTGTGGGGGCACCTTGCATCTGGGAGATATCCTGAAGCATGCGGAATTTCAGCAGGCAGCCGGCCACTCCGGGCCCTGGACACGAACGATGCCCTTTCCCCTGAGAAACAAAACTCACCAGGCCAGGTTCCTGATGTCAGTTTGCCGGAGGCATTTGGCACTGTCAAACCAGACACAGTTGCCTGTGGGGGCACCTTGCATCTGGGAGATATCCTGAACCATGCGGAATTTCAGCAGGCAGCCGGCCACTCCGGGCCACCGGGCCCTGGACACAAACGATGCCCTTTCCCCTGAGAAACAAAACTCACCAGGCCAGGTTCCTGATGTCAGTTTGCAGGAGGCACTTGGCACTGTCAAACCAGACACAGTTGCCTGTGGGGGCACCTTGCATCTGGGAGATATCCTGAAGCATGCGGAATTTCAGCAGGCAGCCGGCCACTCCGGGCCACCAGGCCCTGGACACGAACGATGGCCTTTGCCCTGAGAAACAAAACTCACCAGGCCAGGTTCCTGATGTCAGTTTGCAGGAGGCACTTGGCACTGTCAAACCAGACACAGTTGCCTGTGGGCGCTCCTTGCATCTGGGAGATATCCTGAAGCATGCGGAATTTCAGCAGACAGCCGGCCACTCCGGGCCACCGGGCCCTGGACACGAACGATGCCCTTTCCCCTGAGAAACAAAACTCACCAGGCCAGGTTCCTGATGTCAGTTTGCAGGAGGCACTTGGCACTGTCAAACCAGACACAGTTGCCTGTGGGGGCACCTTGCATCTGGGAGATATCCTGAAGCATGCGGAATTTCAGCAGGCAGCCGGCCACTCCGGGCCACCGGGCCCTGGACACGAAGGATGCCCTTTCCCCTGAGAAACAAAACTCACCAGGCCAGGTTCCTGATGTCAGTTTGCAGGAGGCACTTGGCACTGTCAAACCAGACACAGTTGCCTGTGGGGGCACCTTGCATCTGGGAGATATCCTGAAGCATGCGGAATTTCAGCAGGCAGCCGGCCGCTCCGGGCCACCGGGCCCTGGACACGAACCATGCCCTTTCCCCTCAGAAACAAAACTCACCAGGCCAGGTTCCTGATGTCAGTTTGCAGGAGGCACTTGGCACTCTCAAACCAGACACAGTTGCCTGTGGGGGCACCTTGCATCTGGGAGATATCCTGAAGCATGCGGAATTTCAGCAGGCAGCCGGCCACTCCGGGCCACCGGGCCCTGGACACAAACGATGGCCTTTCCCCTGAGAAACAAAACTCACCAGGCCAGGTTCGTGATGTCAGTTTGCAGGAGGCACTTGGCACTCTCAAACCAGACACAGTTGCCTGTGGGGGCACCTTGCATCTGGGAGATATCCTGAAGCATGCGGAATTTCAGCAGGCAGCCGGCCACTCCGGGCCACCGGGCCCTGGACACGAACGATGCCCTTTCCCCTGAGAAACAAAACTCACCAGGCCAGGTTCCTGATGTCAGTTTGCAGGAGGCACTTGGCACTGTCAAACCAGACACAGTTGCCTGTGGGGGCACCTTGCATCTGGGAGATATCCTGAAGCATGCGGAATTTCAGCAGGCAGCCAGCCACTCCGGGCCACCGGGCCCTGGACACGAACGATGGCCTTTCCCCTGAGAAACAAAACTCACCAGGCCAGGTTCCTGATGTCAGTTTGCAGGAGGCACTTGGCACTCTCAAACCAGACACAGTTGCCTGTGGGGGCACCTTGCATCTGGGAGATATCCTGAAGCATGCGGAATTTCAGCAGGCAGCCGGCCACCCCGGGCCACCGGGCCCTGGACACGAACCATGCCCTTTCCCCTGAGAAACAAAACTCACCAGGCCAGGTTCCTGATGTCAGTTTGCCGGAGGCATTTGGCACTGTCAAACCAGACACAGTTGCCTGTGGGGGCACCTTGCATCTGGGAGATATCCCGAAGCATGCGGAATTTCAGCAGGCAGCCGGCCACTCCGGGCCACCGGGCCCTGGACACGAACGATGCCCTTTCCCCTGAGAAACAAAACTCACCAGGCCAGGTTCCTGATGTCAGTTTGCAGGAGGCACTTGGCACTGTCAAACCAGACACAGTTGCCTGTGGGTGCTCCTTGCATCTGGGAGATATCCTGAAGCATGCGGAATTTCAGCAGGCAGCCGGCCACTCCGGGCCACCGGGCCCTGGACACGAACGATGCCCTTTCCCCTGAGAAACAAAACTCACCAGGCCAGGTTCCTGATGTCAGTTTGCAGGAGGCACTTGGCACTGTCAAACCAGACACAGGTGCCTGTGGGGGCACCTTGCATCTGGGAGATATCCTGAAGCATGCGGAATTTCAGCAGGCAGTCGGCCACCCCGGGCCACCGGGCCCTGGACACGAACGATGGCCTTTCCCCTGAGAAACAAAACTCACCAGGCCAGGTTCCTGATCTCAGTTTGCAGGAGGCACTTGGCACTGTCAAACCAGACACAGTTGCCTGTGGGGGCACCTTGCATCTGGGAGATATCCTGAAGCATGCGGAATTTCAGCAGGCAGCCGGCCACTCCGGGCCACCGGGCCCTGGACATGATCGATGGCCTTTCCCCTGAGAAACAAAACTCACCAGGCCAGGTTCCTGATGTTAGTTTGCAGGAGGCACTTGGCACTCTCAAAGCAGACACAGTTGCCTGTGCCGGCACCTTGCATCTGGGAGATATCCTGAAGCATGCGGAATTTCAGCAGGCAGCCGGCCACTCCGGGCCACCGGGCCCTGGACACGAACGATGCCCTTTCCCCTGAGAAACAAAACTCACCAGGCCAGGTTCCTGATGTCAGTTTGCAGGAGGCACTTGGCACTGTCAAACCAGACACAGGTGCCTGTGGGGGCACCTTGCATCTGGGAGATATCCTGAAGCATGCGGAATTTCAGCAGGCAGTCGGCCACCCCGGGCCACCGGGCCCTGGACACGAACGATGGCCTTTCCCCTGAGAAACAAAACTCACCAGGCCAGGTTCCTGATCTCAGTTTGCAGGAGGCACTTGGCACTGTCAAACCAGACACAGTTGCCTGTGGGGGCACCTTGCATCTGGGAGATATCCTGAAGCATGCGGAATTTCAGCAGGCAGCCGGCCACTCCGGGCCACCGGGCCCTGGACATGAACGATGGCCTTTCCCCTGAGAAACAAAACTCACCAGGCCAGGTTCCTGATGTCAGTTTGCAGGAGGCACTTGGCACTCTCAAAGCAGACACAGTTGCCTGTGCCGGCACCTTGCATCTGGGAGATATCCTGAAGCATGCGGAATTTCAGCAGGCAGCCGGCCACTCCGGGCCACCGGGCCCTGGACACGAACGATGGCCTTTCCCCTGAGAAACAAAACTCACCAGGCCAGGTTCCTGATGTCAGTTTGCAGGAGGCACTTGGCACTCTCAAACCAGACACAGTTGCCTGTGGGGGCACCTTGCATCTGGGAGATATCCTGAAGCATGCGGAATTTCAGCAGGCAGTCGGCCACCCCGGGCCACCGGGCCCTGGACACGAACGATGGCCTTTCCCCTGAGAAACAAAACTCACCAGGCCAGGTTCCTGATCTCAGTTTGCAGGAGGCACTTGGCACTGTCAAACCAGACACAGGTGCCTGTGGGGGCACCTTGCATCTGGGAGATATCCTGAAGCATGCGGAATTTCAGCAGGCAGCCGGCCACTCCGGGCCACCGGGCCCTGGACATGAACGATGGCCTTTCCCCTGAGAAACAAAACTCACCAGGCCAGGTTCCTGATGTCAGTTTGCAGGAGGCACTTGGCACTCTCAAAGCAGACACAGTTGCCTGTGCCGGCACCTTGCATCTGGGAGATATCCTGAAGCATGCGGAATTTCAGCAGGCAGCCGGCCACTCCGGGCCACCGGGCCCTGGACACGAACGATGGCCTTTCCCCTGAGAAACAAAACTCACCAGGCCAGGTTCCTGATGTCAGTTTGCAGGAGGCACTTGGCACTCTCAAACCAGACACAGTTGCCTGTGGGGGCACCTTGCATCTGGGAGATATCCTGAAGCATGCGGAATTTCAGCAGGCAGCCGGCCACTCCGGGCCACCGGGCCCTGGACACGAACGATGCCCTTTCCCCTGAGAAACAAAACTCACCAGGCCAGGTTCCTGATGTCAGTTTGCAGGAGGCACTTGGCACTCTCAAACCAGACACAGTTGCCTGTGGGGGCACCTTGCATCTGGGAGATATCCTGAAGCATGCGGAATTTCAGCAGGCAGCCGGCCACTCCGGGCCACTGGGCCCTGGACACGAACGATGCCCTTTCCCCTGAGAAACAAAACTCACCAGGCCAGGTTCCTGATGTCAGTTTGCAGGAGGCACTTGGCACTCTCAAACCAGACACAGTTGCCTGTGGGGGCACCTTGCATCTGGGAGATATCCTGAAGCATGCGGAATTTCAGCAGGCAGCCGGCCACTCCGGGCCACCGGGCCCTGGACACGAACGATGCCCTTTCCCCTGAGAAACAAAACTCACCAGGCCAGGTTCCTGATGTCAGTTTGTAGGAGGCACTTGGCACTCTCAAACCAGACACAGTTGCCTGTGGGGGCACCTTGCATCTGGGAGATATCCTGAAGCATGCGGAATTTCAGCAGGCAGCCGGCCACTCCGGGCCACCGGGCCCTGGACACGAACGATGCCCTTTCCCCTGAGAAACAAAACTCACCAGGCCAGGTTCCTGATGTCAGTTTGCAGGAGGCATTTGGCACTGTCAAACCAGACACAGTTGCCTGTGGGGGCACCTTGCATCTGGGAGATATCCTGAAGCATGCGGAATTTCAGCAGGCAGCCGGCCACTCCGGGCCACCGGGCCCTGGACACGAACCATGCCCTTTCCCCTGAGAAACAAAACTCACCAGGCCAGGTTCCTGATGTCAGTTTGCAGGAGGCACTTGGCACTGTCAAACCAGACACAGTTGCCTGTGGGGGCACCTTGCATCTGGGAGATATCCCGAAGCATGCGGAATTTCAGCAGGCAGCCGGCCACCCCGGGCCACCGGGCCCTGGACACGAACGATGCCCTTTCCCCTGAGAAACAAAACTCACCAGGCCAGGTTCCTGATGTCAGTTTGCAGGAGGCACTTGGCACTGTCAAACCAGACACAGTTGCCCGTGGGGGCACCTTGCATCTGGGAGATATCCTGAAGCATGCGGAATTTCAGCAGGCAGCCGGCCACCCCAGGCCACCGGGCCCTGGACACGAACGATGGCCTTTGCCCTGAGAAACAAAACTCACCAGGCCAGGTTCCTGATCTCAGTTTGCAGGAGGCACTTGGCACTGTCAAACCAGACACAGTTGCCTGTGGGGGCACCTTGCATCTGGGAGATATCCTGAAGCATGCGGAATTTCAGCAGGCAGCCGGCCACTCCGGGCCACCGGGCCCTGGACACGAACGATGGCCTTTGCCCTGAGAAACAAAACTCACCAGGCCAGGTTCCTGATGTCAGTTTGCAGGAGGCACTTGGCACTGTCAAACCAGACACAGTTGCCTGTGGGCGCTCCTTGCATCTGGGAGATATCCTGAAGCATGCGGAATTTCAGCAGACAGCCGGCCACTCCGGGCCACCGGGCCCTGGACACGAACGATGGCCTTTCCCCTGAGAAACAAAACTCACCAGGCCAGGTTCCTGATGTCAGTTTGCAGGAGGCACTTGGCACTGTCAAACCAGACACAGTTGCCTGTGGGGGCACCTTGCATCTGGGAGATATCCTGAAGCATGCGGAATTTCAGCAGGCAGCCGGCCACTCCGGGCCACCGGGCCCTGGACACGAACGATGCCCTTTCCCCTGAGAAACAAAACTCACCAGGCCAGGTTCCTGATGTCAGTTTGCAGGAGGCACTTGGCACTCTCAAACCAGACACAGTTGCCTGTGGGGGCACCTTGCATCTGGGAGATATCCTGAAGCATGCGGAATTTCAGCAGGCAGCCGGCCACTCCGGGCCCTGGACACGAACGATGCCCTTTCCCCTGAGAAACAAAACTCACCAGGCCAGGTTCCTGATGTCAGTTTGCAGGAGGCACTTGGCACTGTCAAACCAGACACAGTTGCCTGTGGGGGCACCTTGCATCTGGGAGATATCCTGAACCATGCGGAATTTCAGCAGGCAGCCGGCCACTCCGGGCCACCGGGCCCTGGACACAAACGATGCCCTTTCCCCTGAGAAACAAAACTCACCAGGCCAGGTTCCTGATGTCAGTTTGCAGGAGGCACTTGGCACTGTCAAACCAGACACAGTTGCCTGTGGGGGCACCTTGCATCTGGGAGATATCCTGAAGCATGCGGAATTTCAGCAGGCAGCCGGCCACTCCGGGCCACCAGGCCCTGGACACGAACGATGGCCTTTGCCCTGAGAAACAAAACTCACCAGGCCAGGTTCCTGATGTCAGTTTGCAGGAGGCACTTGGCACTGTCAAACCAGACACAGTTGCCTGTGGGCGCTCCTTGCATCTGGGAGATATCCTGAAGCATGCGGAATTTCAGCAGACAGCCGGCCACTCCGGGCCACCGGGCCCTGGACACGAACGATGCCCTTTCCCCTGAGAAACAAAACTCACCAGGCCAGGTTCCTGATGTCAGTTTGCAGGAGGCACTTGGCACTGTCAAACCAGACACAGTTGCCTGTGGGGGCACCTTGCATCTGGGAGATATCCTGAAGCATGCGGAATTTCAGCAGGCAGCCGGCCACTCCGGGCCACCGGGCCCTGGACACGAACCATGCCCTTTCCCCTGAGAAACAAAACTCACCAGGCCAGGTTCCTGATGTCAGTTTGCAGGAGGCACTTGGCACTGTCAAACCAGACACAGTTGCCTGTGGGGGCACCTTGCATCTGGGAGATATCCTGAAGCATGCGGAATTTCAGCAGGCAGCCGGCCACTCCGGGCCACCGGGCCCTGGACACGAACGATGCCCTTTCCCCTGAGAAACAAAACTCACCAGGCCAGGTTCCTGATGTCAGTTTGCAGGAGGCACTTGGCACTCTCAAACCAGACACAGTTGCCTGTGGGGGCACCTTGCATCTGGGAGATATCCTGAAGCATGCGGAATTTCAGCAGGCAGCCGGCCACTCCGGGCCACCGGGCCCTGGACACGAACGATGGCCTTTCCCCTGAGAAACAAAACTCACCAGGCCAGGTTCGTGATGTCAGTTTGCAGGAGGCACTTGGCACTCTCAAACCAGACACAGTTGCCTGTGGGGGCACCTTGCATCTGGGAGATATCCTGAAGCATGCGGAATTTCAGCAGGCAGCCGGCCACTCCGGGCCACCGGGCCCTGGACACGAACGATGGCCTTTCCCCTGAGAAACAAAACTCACCAGGCCAGGTTCCTGATGTCAGTTTGCAGGAGGCACTTGGCACTGTCAAACCAGACACAGTTGCCTGTGGGGGCACCTTGCATCTGGGAGATATCCTGAAGCATGCGGAATTTCAGCAGGCAGCCGGCCACTCCGGGCCACCGGGCCCTGGACACGAACGATGCCCTTTCCCCTGAGAAACAAAACTCACCAGGCCAGGTTCCTGATGTCAGTTTGTAGGAGGCACTTGGCACTCTCAAACCAGACACAGTTGCCTGTGGGGGCACCTTGCATCTGGGAGATATCCTGAAGCATGCGGAATTTCAGCAGGCAGCCGGCCACTCCGGGCCACCGGGCCCTGGACACGAACGATGCCCTTTCCCCTGAGAAACAAAACTCACCAGGCCAGGTTCCTGATGTCAGTTTGCAGGAGGCATTTGGCACTGTCAAACCAGACACAGTTGCCTGTGGGGGCACCTTGCATCTGGGAGATATCCTGAAGCATGCGGAATTTCAGCAGGCAGCCGGCCACTCCGGGCCACCGGGCCCTGGACACGAACCATGCCCTTTCCCCTGAGAAACAAAACTCACCAGGCCAGGTTCCTGATGTCAGTTTGCAGGAGGCACTTGGCACTGTCAAACCAGACACAGTTGCCTGTGGGGGCACCTTGCATCTGGGAGATATCCCGAAGCATGCGGAATTTCAGCAGGCAGCCGGCCACCCCGGGCCACCGGGCCCTGGACACGAACGATGCCCTTTCCCCTGAGAAACAAAACTCACCAGGCCAGGTTCCTGATGTCAGTTTGCAGGAGGCACTTGGCACTGTCAAACCAGACACAGTTGCCCGTGGGGGCACCTTGCATCTGGGAGATATCCTGAAGCATGCGGAATTTCAGCAGGCAGCCGGCCACCCCAGGCCACCGGGCCCTGGACACGAACGATGGCCTTTGCCCTGAGAAACAAAACTCACCAGGCCAGGTTCCTGATCTCAGTTTGCAGGAGGCACTTGGCACTGTCAAACCAGACACAGTTGCCTGTGGGGGCACCTTGCATCTGGGAGATATCCTGAAGCATGCGGAATTTCAGCAGGCAGCCGGCCACTCCGGGCCACCGGGCCCTGGACACGAACGATGGCCTTTGCCCTGAGAAACAAAACTCACCAGGCCAGGTTCCTGATGTCAGTTTGCAGGAGGCACTTGGCACTGTCAAACCAGACACAGTTGCCTGTGGGCGCTCCTTGCATCTGGGAGATATCCTGAAGCATGCGGAATTTCAGCAGACAGCCGGCCACTCCGGGCCACCGGGCCCTGGACACGAACGATGCCCTTTCCCCTGAGAAACAAAACTCACCAGGCCAGGTTCCTGATGTCAGTTTGCAGGAGGCACTTGGCACTGTCAAACCAGACACAGTTGCCTGTGGGGGCACCTTGCATCTGGGAGATATCCTGAAGCATGCGGAATTTCAGCAGGCAGCCGGCCACTCCGGGCCACCGGGCCCTGGACACGAACGATGCCCTTTCCCCTGAGAAACAAAACTCACCAGGCCAGGTTCCTGATGTCAGTTTGCAGGAGGCACTTGGCACTCTCAAACCAGACACAGTTGCCTGTGGGGGCACCTTGCATCTGGGAGATATCCTGAAGCATGCGGAATTTCAGCAGGCAGCCGGCCACTCCGGGCCCTGGACACGAACGATGCCCTTTCCCCTGAGAAACAAAACTCACCAGGCCAGGTTCCTGATGTCAGTTTGCAGGAGGCACTTGGCACTGTCAAACCAGACACAGTTGCCTGTGGGGGCACCTTGCATCTGGGAGATATCCTGAACCATGCGGAATTTCAGCAGGCAGCCGGCCACTCCGGGCCACCGGGCCCTGGACACAAACGATGCCCTTTCCCCTGAGAAACAAAACTCACCAGGCCAGGTTCCTGATGTCAGTTTGCAGGAGGCACTTGGCACTGTCAAACCAGACACAGTTGCCTGTGGGGGCACCTTGCATCTGGGAGATATCCTGAAGCATGCGGAATTTCAGCAGGCAGCCGGCCACTCCGGGCCACCAGGCCCTGGACACGAACGATGGCCTTTGCCCTGAGAAACAAAACTCACCAGGCCAGGTTCCTGATGTCAGTTTGCAGGAGGCACTTGGCACTGTCAAACCAGACACAGTTGCCTGTGGGCGCTCCTTGCATCTGGGAGATATCCTGAAGCATGCGGAATTTCAGCAGACAGCCGGCCACTCCGGGCCACCGGGCCCTGGACACGAACGATGCCCTTTCCCCTGAGAAACAAAACTCACCAGGCCAGGTTCCTGATGTCAGTTTGCAGGAGGCACTTGGCACTGTCAAACCAGACACAGTTGCCTGTGGGGGCACCTTGCATCTGGGAGATATCCTGAAGCATGCGGAATTTCAGCAGGCAGCCGGCCACTCCGGGCCACCGGGCCCTGGACACGAACCATGCCCTTTCCCCTGAGAAACAAAACTCACCAGGCCAGGTTCCTGATGTCAGTTTGCAGGAGGCACTTGGCACTGTCAAACCAGACACAGTTGCCTGTGGGGGCACCTTGCATCTGGGAGATATCCTGAAGCATGCGGAATTTCAGCAGGCAGCCGGCCACTCCGGGCCACCGGGCCCTGGACACGAACGATGCCCTTTCCCCTGAGAAACAAAACTCACCAGGCCAGGTTCCTGATGTCAGTTTGCAGGAGGCACTTGGCACTCTCAAACCAGACACAGTTGCCTGTGGGGGCACCTTGCATCTGGGAGATATCCTGAAGCATGCGGAATTTCAGCAGGCAGCCGGCCACTCCGGGCCACCGGGCCCTGGACACGAACGATGGCCTTTCCCCTGAGAAACAAAACTCACCAGGCCAGGTTCGTGATGTCAGTTTGCAGGAGGCACTTGGCACTCTCAAACCAGACACAGTTGCCTGTGGGGGCACCTTGCATCTGGGAGATATCCTGAAGCATGCGGAATTTCAGCAGGCAGCCGGCCACTCCGGGCCACCGGGCCCTGGACACGAACGATGGCCTTTCCCCTGAGAAACAAAACTCACCAGGCCAGGTTCCTGATGTCAGTTTGCAGGAGGCACTTGGCACTGTCAAACCAGACACAGTTGCCTGTGGGGGCACCTTGCATCTGGGAGATATCCTGAAGCATGCGGAATTTCAGCAGGCAGCCGGCCGCTCCGGGCCACCGGGCCCTGGACACGAACGATGCCCTTTCCCCTGAGAAACAAAACTCACCAGGCCAGGTTCCTGATGTCAGTTTGCAGGAGGCACTTGGCACTGTCAAACCAGACACAGTTGCCTGTGGGTGCTCCTTGCATCTGGGAGATATCCTGAAGCATGCGGAATTTCAGCAGGCAGCCGGCCACTCCGGGCCACCGGGCCCTGGACACGAACGATGGCCTTTCCCCTGAGAAACAAAACTCACCAGGCCAGGTTCCTGATGTCAGTTTGCAGGAGGCACTTGGCACTCTCAAACCAGACACAGTTGCCTGTGGGGGCACCTTGCATCTGGGAGATATCCTGAAGCATGCGGAATTTCAGCAGGCAGCCGGCCACTCCGGGCCACCGGGCCCTGGACACGAACGATGGCCTTTCCCCTGAGAAACAAAACTCACCAGGCCAGGTTCCTGATGTCAGTTTGCAGGAGGCACTTGGCACTGTCAAACCAGACACAGTTGCCTGTGGGGGCACCTTGCATCTGGGAGATATCCTGAAGCATGCGGAATTTCAGCAGGCAGCCGGCCACTCCGGGCCACCGGGCCCTGGACACGAACGATGCCCTTTCCCCTGAGAAACAAAACTCACCAGGCCAGGTTCCTGATGTCAGTTTGCAGGAGGCACTTGGCACTCTCAAAGCAGACACAGTTGCCTGTGCCGGCACCTTGCATCTGGGAGATATCCTGAAGCATGCGGAATTTCAGCAGGCAGCCGGCCACTCCGGGCCACCGGGCCCTGGACACGAACGATGGCCTTTCCCCTGAGAAACAAAACTCACCAGGCCAGGTTCCTGATGTCAGTTTGCAGGAGGCACTTGGCACTCTCAAACCAGACACAGTTGCCTGTGGGGGCACCTTGCATCTGGGAGATATCCTGAAGCATGCGGAATTTCAGCAGGCAGCCGGCCACTCCGGGCCACCGGGCCCTGGACACGAACGATGGCCTTTCCCCTGAGAAACAAAACTCACCAGGCCAGGTTCCTGATGTCAGTTTGCAGGAGGCACTTGGCACTCTCAAACCAGACACAGTTGCCTGTGGGGGCACCTTGCATCTGGGAGATATCCTGAAGCATGCGGAATTTCAGCAGGCAGCCGGCCACTCCGGGCCACTGGGCCCTGGACACGAACGATGCCCTTTCCCCTGAGAAACAAAACTCACCAGGCCAGGTTCCTGATGTCAGTTTGCAGGAGGCACTTGGCACTCTCAAACCAGACACAGTTGCCTGTGGGGGCACCTTGCATCTGGGAGATATCCTGAAGCATGCGGAATTTCAGCAGGCAGCCGGCCACTCCGGGCCACCGGGCCCTGGACACGAACGATGCCCTTTCCCCTGAGAAACAAAACTCACCAGGCCAGGTTCCTGATGTCAGTTTGTAGGAGGCACTTGGCACTCTCAAACCAGACACAGTTGCCTGTGGGGGCACCTTGCATCTGGGAGATATCCTGAAGCATGCGGAATTTCAGCAGGCAGCCGGCCACTCCGGGCCACCGGGCCCTGGACACGAACGATGGCCTTTCCCCTGAGAAACAAAACTCACCAGGCCAGGTTCCTGATGTCAGTTTGCAGGAGGCACTTGGCACTGTCAAACCAGACACAGTTGCCTGTGGGGGCACCTTGCATCTGGGAGATATCCTGAAGCATGCGGAATTTCAGCAGGCAGCCGGCCACTCCGGGCCACCGGGCCCTGGACACGAAGGATGCCCTTTCCCCTGAGAAACAAAACTCACCAGGCCAGGTTCCTGATGTCAGTTTGCAGGAGGCACTTGGCACTGTCAAACCAGACACAGTTGCCTGTGGGGGCACCTTGCATCTGGGAGATATCCTGAAGCATGCGGAATTTCAGCAGGCAGCCGGCCACTCCGGGCCAGCGGGCCCTGGACATGAACGATGGCCTTTCCCCTGAGAAACAAAACTCACCAGGCCAGGTTCCTGATGTCAGTTTGCAGGAGGCACTTGGCACTCTCAAACCAGACACAGTTGCCTGTGGGGGCACCTTGCATCTGGGAGATATCCTGAAGCATGCGGAATTTCAGCAGGCAGCCGGCCACTCCGGGCCCTGGACACGAACGATGCCCTTTCCCCTGAGAAACAAAACTCACCAGGCCAGGTTCCTGATGTCAGTTTGCAGGAGGCACTTGGCACTGTCAAACCAGACACAGTTGCCTGTGGGGGCACCTTGCATCTGGGAGATATCCTGAACCATGCGGAATTTCAGCAGGCAGCCGGCCACTCCGGGCCACCGGGCCCTGGACACAAACGATGCCCTTTCCCCTGAGAAACAAAACTCACCAGGCCAGGTTCCTGATGTCAGTTTGCAGGAGGCACTTGGCACTGTCAAACCAGACACAGTTGCCTGTGGGGGCACCTTGCATCTGGGAGATATCCTGAAGCATGCGGAATTTCAGCAGGCAGCCGGCCACTCCGGGCCACCAGGCCCTGGACACGAACGATGGCCTTTGCCCTGAGAAACAAAACTCACCAGGCCAGGTTCCTGATGTCAGTTTGCAGGAGGCACTTGGCACTGTCAAACCAGACACAGTTGCCTGTGGGCGCTCCTTGCATCTGGGAGATATCCTGAAGCATGCGGAATTTCAGCAGACAGCCGGCCACTCCGGGCCACCGGGCCCTGGACACGAACGATGCCCTTTCCCCTGAGAAACAAAACTCACCAGGCCAGGTTCCTGATGTCAGTTTGCAGGAGGCACTTGGCACTGTCAAACCAGACACAGTTGCCTGTGGGGGCACCTTGCATCTGGGAGATATCCTGAAGCATGCGGAATTTCAGCAGGCAGCCGGCCACTCCGGGCCACCGGGCCCTGGACACGAACCATGCCCTTTCCCCTGAGAAACAAAACTCACCAGGCCAGGTTCCTGATGTCAGTTTGCAGGAGGCACTTGGCACTGTCAAACCAGACACAGTTGCCTGTGGGGGCACCTTGCATCTGGGAGATATCCTGAAGCATGCGGAATTTCAGCAGGCAGCCGGCCACTCCGGGCCACCGGGCCCTGGACACGAACGATGCCCTTTCCCCTGAGAAACAAAACTCACCAGGCCAGGTTCCTGATGTCAGTTTGCAGGAGGCACTTGGCACTCTCAAACCAGACACAGTTGCCTGTGGGGGCACCTTGCATCTGGGAGATATCCTGAAGCATGCGGAATTTCAGCAGGCAGCCGGCCACTCCGGGCCACCGGGCCCTGGACACAAACGATGGCCTTTCCCCTGAGAAACAAAACTCACCAGGCCAGGTTCGTGATGTCAGTTTGCAGGAGGCACTTGGCACTCTCAAACCAGACACAGTTGCCTGTGGGGGCACCTTGCATCTGGGAGATATCCTGAAGCATGCGGAATTTCAGCAGGCAGCCGGCCACTCCGGGCCACCGGGCCCTGGACACGAACGATGGCCTTTCCCCTGAGAAACAAAACTCACCAGGCCAGGTTCCTGATGTCAGTTTGCAGGAGGCACTTGGCACTGTCAAACCAGACACAGTTGCCTGTGGGGGCACCTTGCATCTGGGAGATATCCTGAAGCATGCGGAATTTCAGCAGGCAGCCGGCCACTCCGGGCCACCGGGCCCTGGACACGAACGATGCCCTTTCCCCTGAGAAACAAAACTCACCAGGCCAGGTTCCTGATGTCAGTTTGCAGGAGGCACTTGGCACTGTCAAACCAGACACAGTTGCCTGTGGGTGCTCCTTGCATCTGGGAGATATCCTGAAGCATGCGGAATTTCAGCAGGCAGCCGGCCACTCCGGGCCACCGGGCCCTGGACACGAACGATGGCCTTTCCCCTGAGAAACAAAACTCACCAGGCCAGGTTCCTGATGTCAGTTTGCAGGAGGCACTTGGCACTCTCAAACCAGACACAGTTGCCTGTGGGGGCACCTTGCATCTGGGAGATATCCTGAAGCATGCGGAATTTCAGCAGGCAGCCGGCCACTCCGGGCCACCGGGCCCTGGACACGAACGATGCCCTTTCCCCTGAGAAACAAAACTCACCAGGCCAGGTTCCTGATGTCAGTTTGCAGGAGGCACTTGGCACTCTCAAACCAGACACAGTTGCCTGTGGGGGCACCTTGCATCTGGGAGATATCCTGAAGCATGCGGAATTTCAGCAGGCAGCCGGCCACTCCGGGCCACCGGGCCCTGGACACGAACGATGCCCTTTCCCCTGAGAAACAAAACTCACCAGGCCAGGTTCCTGATGTCAGTTTGTAGGAGGCACTTGGCACTCTCAAACCAGACACAGTTGCCTGTGGGGGCACCTTGCATCTGGGAGATATCCTGAAGCATGCGGAATTTCAGCAGGCAGCCGGCCACTCCGGGCCACCGGGCCCTGGACACGAACGATGGCCTTTCCCCTGAGAAACAAAACTCACCAGGCCAGGTTCCTGATCTCAGTTTGCAGGAGGCACTTGGCACTGTCAAACCAGACACAGTTGCCTGTGGGGGCACCTTGCATCTGGGAGATATCCTGAAGCATGCGGAATTTCAGCAGGCAGCCGGCCACTCCGGGCCGCCGGGCCCTGGACACGAAGGATGCCCTTTCCCCTGAGAAACAAAACTCACCAGGCCAGGTTCCTGATGTCAGTTTGCAGGAGGCACTTGGCACTGTCAAACCAGACACAGTTGCCTGTGGGGGCACCTTGCATCTGGGAGATATCCTGAAGCATGCGGAATTTCAGCAGGCAGCCGGCCACTCCGGGCCACCGGGCCCTGGACATGAACGATGGCCTTTCCCCTGAGAAACAAAACTCACCAGGCCAGGTTCCTGATGTCAGTTTGCAGGAGGCACTTGGCACTCTCAAACCAGACACAGTTGCCTGTGGGGGCACCTTGCATCTGGGAGATATCCTGAAGCATGCGGAATTTCAGCAGGCAGCCGGCCACTCCGGGCCCTGGACACGAACGATGCCCTTTCCCCTGAGAAACAAAACTCACCAGGCCAGGTTCCTGATGTCAGTTTGCAGGAGGCACTTGGCACTGTCAAACCAGACACAGTTGCCTGTGGGGGCACCTTGCATCTGGGAGATATCCTGAACCATGCGGAATTTCAGCAGGCAGCCGGCCACTCCGGGCCACCGGGCCCTGGACACAAACGATGCCCTTTCCCCTGAGAAACAAAACTCACCAGGCCAGGTTCCTGATGTCAGTTTGCAGGAGGCACTTGGCACTGTCAAACCAGACACAGTTGCCTGTGGGGGCACCTTGCATCTGGGAGATATCCTGAAGCATGCGGAATTTCAGCAGGCAGCCGGCCACTCCGGGCCACCAGGCCCTGGACACGAACGATGGCCTTTGCCCTGAGAAACAAAACTCACCAGGCCAGGTTCCTGATGTCAGTTTGCAGGAGGCACTTGGCACTGTCAAACCAGACACAGTTGCCTGTGGGCGCTCCTTGCATCTGGGAGATATCCTGAAGCATGCGGAATTTCAGCAGACAGCCGGCCACTCCGGGCCACCGGGCCCTGGACACGAAGGATGCCCTTTCCCCTGAGAAACAAAACTCACCAGGCCAGGTTCCTGATGTCAGTTTGCAGGAGGCACTTGGCACTGTCAAACCAGACACAGTTGCCTGTGGGGGCACCTTGCATCTGGGAGATATCCTGAAGCATGCGGAATTTCAGCAGGCAGCCGGCCACTCCGGGCCACCGGGCCCTGGACACGAACCATGCCCTTTCCCCTGAGAAACAAAACTCACCAGGCCAGGTTCGTGATGTCAGTTTGCAGGAGGCACTTGGCACTCTCAAACCAGACACAGTTGCCTGTGGGGGCACCTTGTATCTGGGAGATATCCTGAAGCATGCGGAATTTCAGCAGGCAGCCGGCCACTCCGGGCCACCGGGCCCTGGACACGAACGATGCCCTTTCCCCTGAGAAACAAAACTCACCAGGCCAGGTTCCTGATGTCAGTTTGCAGGAGGCACTTGGCACTGTCAAACCAGACACAGTTGCCTGTGGGGGCACCTTGCATCTGGGAGATATCCTGAAGCATGCGGAATTTCAGCAGGCAGCCGGCCACTCCGGGCCACCGGGCCCTGGACACGAAGGATGCCCTTTCCCCTGAGAAACAAAACTCACCAGGCCAGGTTCCTGATGTCAGTTTGCAGGAGGCACTTGGCACTCTCAAACCAGACACAGTTGCCTGTGGGGGCACCTTGCATCTGGGAGATATCCTGAAGCATGCGGAATTTCAGCAGGCAGCCGGCCACCCCGGGCCACCGGGCCCTGGACACGAACCATGCCCTTTCCCCTGAGAAACAAAACTCACCAGGCCAGGTTCCTGATGTCAGTTTGCCGGAGGCATTTGGCACTGTCAAACCAGACACAGTTGCCTGTGGGGGCACCTTGCATCTGGGAGATATCCCGAAGCATGCGGAATTTCAGCAGGCAGCCGGCCACTCCGGGCCACCGGGCCCTGGACACGAACGATGCCCTTTCCCCTGAGAAACAAAACTCACCAGGCCAGGTTCCTGATGTCAGTTTGCAGGAGGCACTTGGCACTGTCAAACCAGACACAGTTGCCTGTGGGTGCTCCTTGCATCTGGGAGATATCCTGAAGCATGCGGAATTTCAGCAGGCAGCCGGCCACTCCGGGCCACCGGGCGCTGGACACGAACGATGCCCTTTCCCCTGAGAAACAAAACTCACCAGGCCAGGTTCCTGATGTCAGTTTGCAGGAGGCACTTGGCACTGTCAAACCAGACACAGGTGCCTGTGGGGGCACCTTGCATCTGGGAGATATCCTGAAGCATGCGGAATTTCAGCAGGCAGTCGGCCACCCCGGGCCACCGGGCCCTGGACACGAACGATGGCCTTTCCCCTGAGAAACAAAACTCACCAGGCCAGGTTCCTGATCTCAGTTTGCAGGAGGCACTTGGCACTGTCAAACCAGACACAGTTGCCTGTGGGGGCACCTTGCATCTGGGAGATATCCTGAAGCATGCGGAATTTCAGCAGGCAGCCGGCCACTCCGGGCCACCGGGCCCTGGACATGAACGATGGCCTTTCCCCTGAGAAACAAAACTCACCAGGCCAGGTTCCTGATGTCAGTTTGCAGGAGGCACTTGGCACTCTCAAAGCAGACACAGTTGCCTGTGCCGGCACCTTGCATCTGGGAGATATCCTGAAGCATGCGGAATTTCAGCAGGCAGCCGGCCACTCCGGGCCACCGGGCCCTGGACACGAACGATGGCCTTTCCCCTGAGAAACAAAACTCACCAGGCCAGGTTCCTGATGTCAGTTTGCAGGAGGCACTTGGCACTCTCAAACCAGACACAGTTGCCTGTGGGGGCACCTTGCATCTGGGAGATATCCTGAAGCATGCGGAATTTCAGCAGGCAGCCGGCCACTCCGGGCCACCGGGCCCTGGACACGAACGATGGCCTTTCCCCTGAGAAACAAAACTCACCAGGCCAGGTTCCTGATGTCAGTTTGCAGGAGGCACTTGGCACTCTCAAACCAGACACAGTTGCCTGTGGGGGCACCTTGCATCTGGGAGATATCCTGAAGCATGCGGAATTTCAGCAGGCAGCCGGCCACTCCGGGCCACTGGGCCCTGGACACGAACGATGCCCTTTCCCCTGAGAAACAAAACTCACCAGGCCAGGTTCCTGATGTCAGTTTGCAGGAGGCACTTGGCACTCTCAAACCAGACACAGTTGCCTGTGGGGGCACCTTGCATCTGGGAGATATCCTGAAGCATGCGGAATTTCAGCAGGCAGCCGGCCACTCCGGGCCACCGGGCCCTGGACACGAACGATGCCCTTTCCCCTGAGAAACAAAACTCACCAGGCCAGGTTCCTGATGTCAGTTTGTAGGAGGCACTTGGCACTCTCAAACCAGACACAGTTGCCTGTGGGGGCACCTTGCATCTGGGAGATATCCTGAAGCATGCGGAATTTCAGCAGGCAGCCGGCCACTCCGGGCCACCGGGCCCTGGACACGAACGATGCCCTTTCCCCTGAGAAACAAAACTCACCAGGCCAGGTTCCTGATGTCAGTTTGCAGGAGGCATTTGGCACTGTCAAACCAGACACAGTTGCCTGTGGGGGCACCTTGCATCTGGGAGATATCCTGAAGCATGCGGAATTTCAGCAGGCAGCCGGCCACTCCGGGCCACCGGGCCCTGGACACGAACCATGCCCTTTCCCCTGAGAAACAAAACTCACCAGGCCAGGTTCCTGATGTCAGTTTGCAGGAGGCACTTGGCACTGTCAAACCAGACACAGTTGCCTGTGGGGGCACCTTGCATCTGGGAGATATCCCGAAGCATGCGGAATTTCAGCAGGCAGCCGGCCACCCCGGGCCACCGGGCCCTGGACACGAACGATGCCCTTTCCCCTGAGAAACAAAACTCACCAGGCCAGGTTCCTGATGTCAGTTTGCAGGAGGCACTTGGCACTGTCAAACCAGACACAGTTGCCCGTGGGGGCACCTTGCATCTGGGAGATATCCTGAAGCATGCGGAATTTCAGCAGGCAGCCGGCCACCCCGGGCCACCGGGCCCTGGACACGAACGATGGCCTTTGCCCTGAGAAACAAAACTCACCAGGCCAGGTTCCTGATGTCAGTTTGCAGGAGGCACTTGGCACTCTCAAAGCAGACACAGTTGCCTGTGGGGGCACCTTGCATCTGGGAGATATCCTGAAGCATGCGGAATTTCAGCAGGCAGCCGGCCACTCCGGGCCACCGGGCCCTGGACGCGAACGATGGCCTTTCCCCTGAGAAACAAAACTCACCAGGCCAGGTTCCTGATGTCAGTTTGCAGGAGGCACTTGGCACTGTCAAACCAGACACAGTTGCCTGTGGGGGCACCTTGCATCTGGGAGATATCCTGAAGCATGCGGAATTTCAGCAGGCAGCCGGCCACTCCGGGCCACCCGGCCCTGGACACGAACGATGCCCTTTCCCCTGAGAAACAAAACTCACCAGGCCAGGTTCCTGATGTCAGTTTGCAGGAGGCACTTGGCACTGTCAAACCAGACACAGTTGCCCGTGGGGGCACCTTGCATCTGGGAGATATCCTGAAGCATGCGGAATTTCAGCAGGCAGCCGGCCACTCCGGGCCACCGGGCCCTGGACACGAACGATGCCCTTTCCCCTGAGAAACAAAACTCACCAGGCCAGGTTCCTGATGTCAGTTTGCCGGAGGCATTTGGCACTGTCAAACCAGACACAGTTGCCTGTGGGGGCACCTTGCATCTGGGAGATATCCTGAAGCATGCGGAATTTCAGCAGGCAGCCGGCCACTCCGGGCCACCGGGCCCTGGACACAAACGATGCCCTTTCCCCTGAGAAACAAAACTCACCAGGCCAGGTTCCTGATGTCAGTTTGCAGGAGGCACTTGGCACTGTCAAACCAGACACAGTTGCCTGTGGGGGCACCTTGCATCTGGGAGATATCCCGAAGCATGCGGAATTTCAGCAGGCAGCCGGCCACCCCGGGCCACCGGGCCCTGGACACGAACGATGCCCTTTCCCCTGAGAAACAAAACTCACCAGGCCAGGTTCCTGATGTCAGTTTGCAGGAGGCACTTGGCACTGTCAAACCAGACACAGTTGCCCGTGGGGGCACCTTGCATCTGGGAGATATCCTGAAGCATGCGGAATTTCAGCAGGCAGCCGGCCACCCCGGGCCACCGGGCCCTGGACACGAACGATGGCCTTTGCCCTGAGAAACAAAACTCACCAGGCCAGGTTCCTGATGTCAGTTTGCAGGAGGCACTTGGCACTGTCAAACCAGACACAGTTGCCTGTGGGGGCACCTTGCATCTGGGAGATATCCTGAAGCATGCGGAATTTCAGCAGGCAGCCGGCCACTCCGGGCCACCGGGCCCTGGACACGAACGATGGCCTTTCCCCTGAGAAACAAAACTCACCAGGCCAGGTTCCTGATGTCAGTTTGCAGGAGGCACTTGGCACTGTCAACCAGACACAGTTGCCTGTGGGGGCACCTTGCATCTGGGAGATATCCTGAAGCATGCGGAATTTCAGCAGGCAGCCGGCCACTCCGGGCCACCCGGCCCTGGACACGAACGATGCCCTTTCCCCTGAGAAACAAAACTCACCAGGCCAGGTTCCTGATGTCAGTTTGCAGGAGGCACTTGGCACTGTCAAACCAGACACAGTTGCCCGTGGGGGCACCTTGCATCTGGGAGATATCCTGAAGCATGCGGAATTTCAGCAGGCAGCCGGCCACCCCGGGCCACCGGGCCCTGGACACGAACGATGGCCTTTGCCCTGAGAAACAAAACTCACCAGGCCAGGTTCCTGATGTCAGTTTGCCGGAGGCATTTGGCACTGTCAAACCAGACACAGTTGCCTGTGGGGGCACCTTGCATCTGGGAGATATCCTGAAGCATGCGGAATTTCAGCAGGCAGCCGGCCACTCCGGGCCACCGGGCCCTGGACACAAACGATGCCCTTTCCCCTGAGAAACAAAACTCACCAGGCCAGGTTCCTGATGTCAGTTTGTAGGAGGCACTTGGCACTCTCAAACCAGACACAGTTGCCTGTGGGGGCACCTTGCATCTGGGAGATATCCTGAAGCATGCGGAATTCCAGCAGGCAGCCGGCCACTCCGGGCCACCGGGCCCTGGACACAAACGATGCCCTTTCCCCTGAGAAACAAAACTCACCAGGCCAGGTTCCTGATGTCAGTTTGTAGGAGGCACTTGGCACTGTCAAACCAGACACAGTTGCCTGTGGGGGCACCTTGCATCTGGGAGATATCCTGAAGCATGCGGAATTTCAGCAGGCAGCCGGCCACTCCGGGCCACCGGGCCCTGGACACGAACGATGCCCTTTCCCCTGAGAAACAAAACTCACCAGGCCAGGTTCCTGATGTCAGTTTGCAGGAGGCATTTGGCACTGT
The DNA here is from genome assembly GCF_036417665.1 of Passer domesticus. Classification (NCBI taxonomy): domain Eukaryota; kingdom Metazoa; phylum Chordata; class Aves; order Passeriformes; family Passeridae; genus Passer; species Passer domesticus. The sequence continues at coordinate 4,192,297 of NC_087504.1, forward strand.
CAAACCAGACACAGTTGCCTGTGGGGGCACCTTGCATCTGGGAGATATCCTGAAGCATGCGGAATTTCAGCAGGCAGCCGGCCACTCCGGGCCACCGGGCCCTGGACACGAACCATGGCCTTTCCCCTGAGAAACAAAACTCACCAGGCCAGGTTCCTGATGTCAGTTTGCAGGAGGCACTTGGCACTGTCAAACCAGACACAGTTGCCTGTGGGGGCACCTTGCATCTGGGAGATATCCCGAAGCATGCGGAATTTCAGCAGGCAGCCGGCCACCCCGGGCCACCGGGCCCTGGACACGAACGATGCCCTTTCCCCTGAGAAACAAAACTCACCAGGCCAGGTTCCTGATGTCAGTTTGCAGGAGGCACTTGGCACTGTCAAACCAGACACAGTTGCCCGTGGGGGCACCTTGCATCTGGGAGATATCCTGAAGCATGCGGAATTTCAGCAGGCAGCCGGCCACTCCGGGCCACCGGGCCCTGGACACGAACCATGCCCTTTCCCCTGAGAAACAAAACTCACCAGGCCAGGTTCCTGATGTCAGTTTGCAGGAGGCACTTGGCACTGTCAAACCAGACACAGTTGCCTGTGGGGGGCACCTTGCATCTGGGAGATATCCTGAAGCATGCGGAATTTCAGCAGGCAGCCGGCCACTCCGGGCCACCGGGCCCTGGACACGAAGGATGCCCTTTCCCCTGAGAAACAAAACTCACCAGGCCAGGTTCCTGATGTCAGTTTGCAGGAGGCACTTGGCACTGTCAAACCAGACACAGTTGCCTGTGGGGGCACCTTGCATCTGGGAGATATCCTGAAGCATGCGGAATTTCAGCAGGCAGCCGGCCACTCCGGGCCACCGGGCCCTGGACATGAACGATGGCCTTTCCCCTGAGAAACAAAACTCACCAGGCCAGGTTCCTGATGTCAGTTTGCAGGAGGCACTTGGCACTCTCAAACCAGACACAGTTGCCTGTGGGGGCACCTTGCATCTGGGAGATATCCTGAAGCATGCGGAATTTCAGCAGGCAGCCGGCCACTCCGGGCCCTGGACACGAACGATGCCCTTTCCCCTGAGAAACAAAACTCACCAGGCCAGGTTCCTGATGTCAGTTTGCCGGAGGCATTTGGCACTGTCAAACCAGACACAGTTGCCTGTGGGGGCACCTTGCATCTGGGAGATATCCTGAACCATGCGGAATTTCAGCAGGCAGCCGGCCACTCCGGGCCACCGGGCCCTGGACACGAACGATGGCCTTTCCCCGGAGAAACAAAACTCACCAGGCCAGGTTCCTGATGTCAGTTTGCAGGAGGCACTTGGCACTGTCAAACCAGACACAGTTGCCTGTGGGGGCACCTTGCATCTGGGAGATATCCTGAAGCATGCGGAATTTCAGCAGGCAGCCGGCCACTCCGGGCCACCGGGCCCTGGACACGAACGATGGCCTTTGCCCTGAGAAACAAAACTCACCAGGCCAGGTTCCTGATGTCAGTTTGCAGGAGGCACTTGGCACTGTCAAACCAGACACAGTTGCCTGTGGGCGCTCCTTGCATCTGGGAGATATCCTGAAGCATGCGGAATTTCAGCAGACAGCCGGCCACTCCGGGCCACCGGGCCCTGGACACGAACGATGCCCTTTCCCCTGAGAAACAAAACTCACCAGGCCAGGTTCCTGATGTCAGTTTGCAGGAGGCACTTGGCACTGTCAAACCAGACACAGTTGCCTGTGGGGGCACCTTGCATCTGGGAGATATCCTGAAGCATGCGGAATTTCAGCAGGCAGCCGGCCACTCCGGGCCACCGGGCCCTGGACACGAAGGATGCCCTTTCCCCTGAGAAACAAAACTCACCAGGCCAGGTTCCTGATGTCAGTTTGCAGGAGGCACTTGGCACTGTCAAACCAGACACAGTTGCCTGTGGGGGCACCTTGCATCTGGGAGATATCCTGAAGCATGCGGAATTTCAGCAGGCAGCCGGCCGCTCCGGGCCACCGGGCCCTGGACACGAACCATGCCCTTTCCCCTCAGAAACAAAACTCACCAGGCCAGGTTCCTGATGTCAGTTTGCAGGAGGCACTTGGCACTCTCAAACCAGACACAGTTGCCTGTGGGGGCACCTTGCATCTGGGAGATATCCTGAAGCATGCGGAATTTCAGCAGGCAGCCGGCCACTCCGGGCCACCGGGCCCTGGACACAAACGATGCCCTTTCCCCTGAGAAACAAAACTCACCAGGCCAGGTTCCTGATGTCAGTTTGCAGGAGGCACTTGGCACTCTCAAACCAGACACAGTTGCCTGTGGGGGCACCTTGCATCTGGGAGATATCCTGAAGCATGCGGAATTTCAGCAGGCAGCCGGCCACTCCGGGCCACCGGGCCCTGGACACGAACGATGCCCTTTCCCCTGAGAAACAAAACTCACCAGGCCAGGTTCCTGATGTCAGTTTGCAGGAGGCACTTGGCACTGTCAAACCAGACACAGTTGCCTGTGGGGGCACCTTGCATCTGGGAGATATCCTGAAGCATGCGGAATTTCAGCAGGCAGCCAGCCACTCCGGGCCACCGGGCCCTGGACACGAACGATGGCCTTTCCCCTGAGAAACAAAACTCACCAGGCCAGGTTCCTGATGTCAGTTTGCAGGAGGCACTTGGCACTCTCAAACCAGACACAGTTGCCTGTGGGGGCACCTTGCATCTGGGAGATATCCTGAAGCATGCGGAATTTCAGCAGGCAGCCGGCCACCCCGGGCCACCGGGCCCTGGACACGAACCATGCCCTTTCCCCTGAGAAACAAAACTCACCAGGCCAGGTTCCTGATGTCAGTTTGCCGGAGGCATTTGGCACTGTCAAACCAGACACAGTTGCCTGTGGGGGCACCTTGCATCTGGGAGATATCCCGAAGCATGCGGAATTTCAGCAGGCAGCCGGCCACTCCGGGCCACCGGGCCCTGGACACGAACGATGCCCTTTCCCCTGAGAAACAAAACTCACCAGGCCAGGTTCCTGATGTCAGTTTGCAGGAGGCACTTGGCACTGTCAAACCAGACACAGTTGCCTGTGGGTGCTCCTTGCATCTGGGAGATATCCTGAAGCATGCGGAATTTCAGCAGGCAGCCGGCCACTCCGGGCCACCGGGCGCTGGACACGAACGATGCCCTTTCCCCTGAGAAACAAAACTCACCAGGCCAGGTTCCTGATGTCAGTTTGCAGGAGGCACTTGGCACTGTCAAACCAGACACAGGTGCCTGTGGGGGCACCTTGCATCTGGGAGATATCCTGAAGCATGCGGAATTTCAGCAGGCAGTCGGCCACCCCGGGCCACCGGGCCCTGGACACGAACGATGGCCTTTCCCCTGAGAAACAAAACTCACCAGGCCAGGTTCCTGATCTCAGTTTGCAGGAGGCACTTGGCACTGTCAAACCAGACACAGTTGCCTGTGGGGGCACCTTGCATCTGGGAGATATCCTGAAGCATGCGGAATTTCAGCAGGCAGCCGGCCACTCCGGGCCACCGGGCCCTGGACATGATCGATGGCCTTTCCCCTGAGAAACAAAACTCACCAGGCCAGGTTCCTGATGTTAGTTTGCAGGAGGCACTTGGCACTCTCAAAGCAGACACAGTTGCCTGTGCCGGCACCTTGCATCTGGGAGATATCCTGAAGCATGCGGAATTTCAGCAGGCAGCCGGCCACTCCGGGCCACCGGGCCCTGGACACGAACGATGCCCTTTCCCCTGAGAAACAAAACTCACCAGGCCAGGTTCCTGATGTCAGTTTGCAGGAGGCACTTGGCACTGTCAAACCAGACACAGGTGCCTGTGGGGGCACCTTGCATCTGGGAGATATCCTGAAGCATGCGGAATTTCAGCAGGCAGTCGGCCACCCCGGGCCACCGGGCCCTGGACACGAACGATGGCCTTTCCCCTGAGAAACAAAACTCACCAGGCCAGGTTCCTGATCTCAGTTTGCAGGAGGCACTTGGCACTGTCAAACCAGACACAGTTGCCTGTGGGGGCACCTTGCATCTGGGAGATATCCTGAAGCATGCGGAATTTCAGCAGGCAGCCGGCCACTCCGGGCCACCGGGCCCTGGACATGAACGATGGCCTTTCCCCTGAGAAACAAAACTCACCAGGCCAGGTTCCTGATGTCAGTTTGCAGGAGGCACTTGGCACTCTCAAAGCAGACACAGTTGCCTGTGCCGGCACCTTGCATCTGGGAGATATCCTGAAGCATGCGGAATTTCAGCAGGCAGCCGGCCACTCCGGGCCACCGGGCCCTGGACACGAACGATGGCCTTTCCCCTGAGAAACAAAACTCACCAGGCCAGGTTCCTGATGTCAGTTTGCAGGAGGCACTTGGCACTCTCAAACCAGACACAGTTGCCTGTGGGGGCACCTTGCATCTGGGAGATATCCTGAAGCATGCGGAATTTCAGCAGGCAGTCGGCCACCCCGGGCCACCGGGCCCTGGACACGAACGATGGCCTTTCCCCTGAGAAACAAAACTCACCAGGCCAGGTTCCTGATCTCAGTTTGCAGGAGGCACTTGGCACTGTCAAACCAGACACAGTTGCCTGTGGGGGCACCTTGCATCTGGGAGATATCCTGAAGCATGCGGAATTTCAGCAGGCAGCCGGCCACTCCGGGCCACCGGGCCCTGGACATGAACGATGGCCTTTCCCCTGAGAAACAAAACTCACCAGGCCAGGTTCCTGATGTCAGTTTGCAGGAGGCACTTGGCACTCTCAAAGCAGACACAGTTGCCTGTGCCGGCACCTTGCATCTGGGAGATATCCTGAAGCATGCGGAATTTCAGCAGGCAGCCGGCCACTCCGGGCCACCGGGCCCTGGACACGAACGATGGCCTTTCCCCTGAGAAACAAAACTCACCAGGCCAGGTTCCTGATGTCAGTTTGCAGGAGGCACTTGGCACTGTCAAACCAGACACAGTTGCCTGTGGGGGCACCTTGCATCTGGGAGATATCCTGAAGCATGCGGAATTTCAGCAGGCAGCCGGCCACTCCGGGCCACCGGGCCCTGGACACGAACGATGCCCTTTCCCCTGAGAAACAAAACTCACCAGGCCAGGTTCCTGATGTCAGTTTGCAGGAGGCACTTGGCACTCTCAAACCAGACACAGTTGCCTGTGGGGGCACCTTGCATCTGGGAGATATCCTGAAGCATGCGGAATTTCAGCAGGCAGCCGGCCACTCCGGGCCACTGGGCCCTGGACACGAACGATGCCCTTTCCCCTGAGAAACAAAACTCACCAGGCCAGGTTCCTGATGTCAGTTTGCAGGAGGCACTTGGCACTCTCAAACCAGACACAGTTGCCTGTGGGGGCACCTTGCATCTGGGAGATATCCTGAAGCATGCGGAATTTCAGCAGGCAGCCGGCCACTCCGGGCCACCGGGCCCTGGACACGAACGATGCCCTTTCCCCTGAGAAACAAAACTCACCAGGCCAGGTTCCTGATGTCAGTTTGTAGGAGGCACTTGGCACTCTCAAACCAGACACAGTTGCCTGTGGGGGCACCTTGCATCTGGGAGATATCCTGAAGCATGCGGAATTTCAGCAGGCAGCCGGCCACTCCGGGCCACCGGGCCCTGGACACGAACGATGCCCTTTCCCCTGAGAAACAAAACTCACCAGGCCAGGTTCCTGATGTCAGTTTGCAGGAGGCATTTGGCACTGTCAAACCAGACACAGTTGCCTGTGGGGGCACCTTGCATCTGGGAGATATCCTGAAGCATGCGGAATTTCAGCAGGCAGCCGGCCACTCCGGGCCACCGGGCCCTGGACACGAACCATGCCCTTTCCCCTGAGAAACAAAACTCACCAGGCCAGGTTCCTGATGTCAGTTTGCAGGAGGCACTTGGCACTGTCAAACCAGACACAGTTGCCTGTGGGGGCACCTTGCATCTGGGAGATATCCCGAAGCATGCGGAATTTCAGCAGGCAGCCGGCCACCCCGGGCCACCGGGCCCTGGACACGAACGATGCCCTTTCCCCTGAGAAACAAAACTCACCAGGCCAGGTTCCTGATGTCAGTTTGCAGGAGGCACTTGGCACTGTCAAACCAGACACAGTTGCCCGTGGGGGCACCTTGCATCTGGGAGATATCCTGAAGCATGCGGAATTTCAGCAGGCAGCCGGCCACCCCAGGCCACCGGGCCCTGGACACGAACGATGGCCTTTGCCCTGAGAAACAAAACTCACCAGGCCAGGTTCCTGATGTCAGTTTGCAGGAGGCACTTGGCACTGTCAAACCAGACACAGTTGCCTGTGGGGGCACCTTGCATCTGGGAGATATCCTGAAGCATGCGGAATTTCAGCAGGCAGCCGGCCACTCCGGGCCACCGGGCCCTGGACACGAACGATGGCCTTTCCCCTGAGAAACAAAACTCACCAGGCCAGGTTCCTGATGTCAGTTTGCAGGAGGCACTTGGCACTGTCAAACCAGACACAGTTGCCTGTGGGGGCACCTTGCATCTGGGAGATATCCTGAAGCATGCGGAATTTCAGCAGGCAGCCGGCCACTCCGGGCCACCCGGCCCTGGACACGAACGATGCCCTTTCCCCTGAGAAACAAAACTCACCAGGCCAGGTTCCTGATGTCAGTTTGCAGGAGGCACTTGGCACTGTCAAACCAGACACAGTTGCCCGTGGGGGCACCTTGCATCTGGGAGATATCCTGAAGCATGCGGAATTTCAGCAGGCAGCCGGCCACCCCGGGCCACCGGGACCTGGACACGAACGATGGCCTTTGCCCTGAGAAACAAAACTCACCAGGCCAGGTTCCTGATGTCAGTTTGCCGGAGGCATTTGGCACTGTCAAACCAGACACAGTTGCCTGTGGGGGCACCTTGCATCTGGGAGATATCCTGAAGCATGCGGAATTTCAGCAGGCAGCCGGCCACTCCGGGCCACCGGGCCCTGGACACAAACGATGCCCTTTCCCCTGAGAAACAAAACTCACCAGGCCAGGTTCCTGATGTCAGTTTGCAGGAGGCACTTGGCACTGTCAAACCAGACACAGTTGCCTGTGGGGGCACCTTGCATCTGGGAGATATCCCGAAGCATGCGGAATTTCAGCAGGCAGCCGGCCACCCCGGGCCACCGGGCCCTGGACACGAACGATGCCCTTTCCCCTGAGAAACAAAACTCACCAGGCCAGGTTCCTGATGTCAGTTTGCAGGAGGCACTTGGCACTGTCAAACCAGACACAGTTGCCCGTGGGGGCACCTTGCATCTGGGAGATATCCTGAAGCATGCGGAATTTCAGCAGGCAGCCGGCCACCCCGGGCCACCGGGCCCTGGACACGAACGATGGCCTTTGCCCTGAGAAACAAAACTCACCAGGCCAGGTTCCTGATGTCAGTTTGCAGGAGGCACTTGGCACTGTCAAACCAGACACAGTTGCCTGTGGGGGCACCTTGCATCTGGGAGATATCCTGAAGCATGCGGAATTTCAGCAGGCAGCCGGCCACTCCGGGCCACCGGGCCCTGGACACGAACGATGGCCTTTCCCCTGAGAAACAAAACTCACCAGGCCAGGTTCCTGATGTCAGTTTGCAGGAGGCACTTGGCACTGTCAAACCAGACACAGTTGCCTGTGGGGGCACCTTGCATCTGGGAGATATCCTGAAGCATGCGGAATTTCAGCAGGCAGCCGGCCACTCCGGGCCACCCGGCCCTGGACACGAACGATGCCCTTTCCCCTGAGAAACAAAACTCACCAGGCCAGGTTCCTGATCTCAGTTTGCAGGAGGCACTTGGCACTGTCAAACCAGACACAGTTGCCCGTGGGGGCACCTTGCATCTGGGAGATATCCTGAAGCATGCGGAATTTCAGCAGGCAGCCGGCCACCCCGGGCCACCGGGCCCTGGACACGAACGATGGCCTTTGCCCTGAGAAACAAAACTCACCAGGCCAGGTTCCTGATGTCAGTTTGCCGGAGGCATTTGGCACTGTCAAACCAGACACAGTTGCCTGTGGGGGCACCTTGCATCTGGGAGATATCCTGAAGCATGCGGAATTTCAGCAGGCAGCCGGCCACTCCGGGCCACCGGGCCCTGGACACAAACGATGCCCTTTCCCCTGAGAAACAAAACTCACCAGGCCAGGTTCCTGATGTCAGTTTGTAGGAGGCACTTGGCACTCTCAAACCAGACACAGTTGCCTGTGGGGGCACCTTGCATCTGGGAGATATCCTGAAGCATGCGGAATTCCAGCAGGCAGCCGGCCACTCCGGGCCACCGGGCCCTGGACACAAACGATGCCCTTTCCCCTGAGAAACAAAACTCACCAGGCCAGGTTCCTGATGTCAGTTTGTAGGAGGCACTTGGCACTGTCAAACCAGACACAGTTGCCTGTGGGGGCACCTTGCATCTGGGAGATATCCTGAAGCATGCGGAATTTCAGCAGGCAGCCGGCCACTCCGGGCCACCGGGCCCTGGACACGAACGATGCCCTTTCCCCTGAGAAACAAAACTCACCAGGCCAGGTTCCTGATGTCAGTTTGCAGGAGGCATTTGGCACTGTCAAACCAGACACAGTTGCCTGTGGGGGCACCTTGCATCTGGGAGATATCCTGAAGCATGCGGAATTTCAGCAGGCAGCCGGCCACTCCGGGCCACCGGGCCCTGGACACGAACCATGGCCTTTCCCCTGAGAAACAAAACTCACCAGGCCAGGTTCCTGATGTCAGTTTGCAGGAGGCACTTGGCACTGTCAAACCAGACACAGTTGCCTGTGGGGGCACCTTGCATCTGGGTGATATCCCGAAGCATGCGGAATTTCAGCAGGCAGCCGGCCACCCCGGGCCACCGGGCCCTGGACACGAACGATGCCCTTTCCCCTGAGAAACAAAACTCACCAGGCCAGGTTCCTGATGTCAGTTTGCAGGAGGCACTTGGCACTGTCAAACCAGACACAGTTGCCCGTGGGGGCACCTTGCATCTGGGAGATATCCTGAAGCATGCGGAATTTCAGCAGGCAGCCGGCCACTCCGGGCCACCGGGCCCTGGACACGAACCATGCCCTTTCCCCTGAGAAACAAAACTCACCAGGCCAGGTTCCTGATGTCAGTTTGCAGGAGGCACTTGGCACTGTCAAACCAGACACAGTTGCCTGTGGGGGCACCTTGCATCTGGGAGATATCCTGAAGCATGCGGAATTTCAGCAGGCAGCCGGCCACTCCGGGCCACCGGGCCCTGGACACGAAGGATGCCCTTTCCCCTGAGAAACAAAACTCACCAGGCCAGGTTCCTGATGTCAGTTTGCAGGAGGCACTTGGCACTGTCAAACCAGACACAGTTGCCTGTGGGGGCACCTTGCATCTGGGAGATATCCTGAAGCATGCGGAATTTCAGCAGGCAGCCGGCCACTCCGGGCCACCGGGCCCTGGACACGAACGATGCCCTTTCCCCTGAGAAACAAAACTCACCAGGCCAGGTTCCTGATGTCAGTTTGCAGGAGGCACTTGGCACTCTCAAACCAGACACAGTTGCCTGTGGGGGCACCTTGCATCTGGGAGATATCCTGAAGCATGCGGAATTTCAGCAGGCAGCCGGCCACTCCGGGCCCTGGACACGAACGATGCCCTTTCCCCTGAGAAACAAAACTCACCAGGCCAGGTTCCTGATGTCAGTTTGCCGGAGGCATTTGGCACTGTCAAACCAGACACAGTTGCCTGTGGGGGCACCTTGCATCTGGGAGATATCCTGAACCATGCGGAATTTCAGCAGGCAGCCGGCCACTCCGGGCCACCGGGCCCTGGACACAAACGATGCCCTTTCCCCTGAGAAACAAAACTCACCAGGCCAGGTTCCTGATGTCAGTTTGCAGGAGGCACTTGGCACTGTCAAACCAGACACAGTTGCCTGTGGGGGCACCTTGCATCTGGGAGATATCCTGAAGCATGCGGAATTTCAGCAGGCAGCCGGCCACTCCGGGCCACCAGGCCCTGGACACGAACGATGGCCTTTGCTCTGAGAAACAAAACTCACCAGGCCAGGTTCCTGATGTCAGTTTGCAGGAGGCACTTGGCACTGTCAAACCAGACACAGTTGCCTGTGGGCGCTCCTTGCATCTGGGAGATATCCTGAAGCATGCGGAATTTCAGCAGACAGCCGGCCACTCCGGGCCACCGGGCCCTGGACACGAACGATGCCCTTTCCCCTGAGAAACAAAACTCACCAGGCCAGGTTCCTGATGTCAGTTTGCAGGAGGCACTTGGCACTGTCAAACCAGACACAGTTGCCTGTGGGGGCACCTTGCATCTGGGAGATATCCTGAAGCATGCGGAATTTCAGCAGGCAGCCGGCCACTCCGGGCCACCGGGCCCTGGACACGAAGGATGCCCTTTCCCCTGAGAAACAAAACTCACCAGGCCAGGTTCCTGATGTCAGTTTGCAGGAGGCACTTGGCACTGTCAAACCAGACACAGTTGCCTGTGGGGGCACCTTGCATCTGGGAGATATCCTGAAGCATGCGGAATTTCAGCAGGCAGCCGGCCGCTCCGGGCCACCGGGCCCTGGACACGAACCATGCCCTTTCCCCTCAGAAACAAAACTCACCAGGCCAGGTTCCTGATGTCAGTTTGCAGGAGGCACTTGGCACTCTCAAACCAGACACAGTTGCCTGTGGGGGCACCTTGCATCTGGGAGATATCCTGAAGCATGCGGAATTTCAGCAGGCAGCCGGCCACTCCGGGCCACCGGGCCCTGGACACAAACGATGGCCTTTCCCCTGAGAAACAAAACTCACCAGGCCAGGTTCGTGATGTCAGTTTGCAGGAGGCACTTGGCACTCTCAAACCAGACACAGTTGCCTGTGGGGGCACCTTGCATCTGGGAGATATCCTGAAGCATGCGGAATTTCAGCAGGCAGCCGGCCACTCCGGGCCACCGGGCCCTGGACACGAACGATGCCCTTTCCCCTGAGAAACAAAACTCACCAGGCCAGGTTCCTGATGTCAGTTTGCAGGAGGCACTTGGCACTGTCAAACCAGACACAGTTGCCTGTGGGGGCACCTTGCATCTGGGAGATATCCTGAAGCATGCGGAATTTCAGCAGGCAGCCAGCCACTCCGGGCCACCGGGCCCTGGACACGAACGATGGCCTTTCCCCTGAGAAACAAAACTCACCAGGCCAGGTTCCTGATGTCAGTTTGCAGGAGGCACTTGGCACTCTCAAACCAGACACAGTTGCCTGTGGGGGCACCTTGCATCTGGGAGATATCCTGAAGCATGCGGAATTTCAGCAGGCAGCCGGCCACCCCGGGCCACCGGGCCCTGGACACGAACCATGCCCTTTCCCCTGAGAAACAAAACTCACCAGGCCAGGTTCCTGATGTCAGTTTGCAGGAGGCACTTGGCACTGTCAAACCAGACACAGTTGCCTGTGGGTGCTCCTTGCATCTGGGAGATATCCTGAAGCATGCGGAATTTCAGCAGGCAGCCGGCCACTCCGGGCCACCGGGCGCTGGACACGAACGATGCCCTTTCCCCTGAGAAACAAAACTCACCAGGCCAGGTTCCTGATGTCAGTTTGCAGGAGGCACTTGGCACTGTCAAACCAGACACAGGTGCCTGTGGGGGCACCTTGCATCTGGGAGATATCCTGAAGCATGCGGAATTTCAGCAGGCAGTCGGCCACCCCGGGCCACCGGGCCCTGGACACGAACGATGCCCTTTCCCCTGAGAAACAAAACTCACCAGGCCAGGTTCCTGATCTCAGTTTGCAGGAGGCACTTGGCACTGTCAAACCAGACACAGTTGCCTGTGGGGGCACCTTGCATCTGGGAGATATCCTGAAGCATGCGGAATTTCAGCAGGCAGCCGGCCACTCCGGGCCACCGGGCCCTGGACATGATCGATGGCCTTTCCCCTGAGAAACAAAACTCACCAGGCCAGGTTCCTGATGTTAGTTTGCAGGAGGCACTTGGCACTCTCAAAGCAGACACAGTTGCCTGTGGGGGCACCTTGCATCTGGGAGATATCCTGAAGCATGCGGAATTTCAGCAGGCAGCCGGCCACTCCGGGCCACCGGGCCCTGGACACGAACGATGCCCTTTCCCCTGAGAAACAAAACTCACCAGGCCAGGTTCCTGATGTCAGTTTGCAGGAGGCACTTGGCACTCTCAAACCAGACACAGTTGCCTGTGGGGGCACCTTGCATCTGGGAGATATCCTGAAGCATGCGGAATTTCAGCAGGCAGCCGGCCACTCCGGGCCACCGGGCCCTGGACACGAACGATGCCCTTTCCCCTGAGAAACAAAACTCACCAGGCCAGGTTCCTGATGTCAGTTTGCAGGAGGCACTTGGCACTCTCAAACCAGACACAGTTGCCTGTGGGGGCACCTTGCATCTGGGAGATATCCTGAAGCATGCGGAATTTCAGCAGGCAGCCGGCCACTCCGGGCCACCGGGCCCTGGACACGAACGATGCCCTTTCCCCTGAGAAACAAAACTCACCAGGCCAGGTTCCTGATGTCAGTTTGCAGGAGGCACTTGGCACTGTCAAACCAGACACAGTTGCCTGTGGGGGCACCTTGCATCTGGGAGATATCCCGAAGCATGCGGAATTTCAGCAGGCAGCCGGCCACCCCGGGCCACCGGGCCCTGGACACGAACGATGCCCTTTCCCCTGAGAAACAAAACTCACCAGGCCAGGTTCCTGATGTCAGTTTGCAGGAGGCACTTGGCACTGTCAAACCAGACACAGTTGCCCGTGGGGGCACCTTGCATCTGGGAGATATCCTGAAGCATGCGGAATTTCAGCAGGCAGCCGGCCACCCCGGGCCACCGGGCCCTGGACACGAACGATGGCCTTTGCCCTGAGAAACAAAACTCACCAGGCCAGGTTCCTGATGTCAGTTTGCAGGAGGCACTTGGCACTGTCAAACCAGACACAGTTGCCGGTGGGGGCACCTTGCATCTGGGAGATATCCTGAAGCATGCGGAATTTCAGCAGGCAGCCGGCCACTCCGGGCCACCGGGCCCTGGACACGAACGATGGCCTTTCCCCTGAGAAACAAAACTCACCAGGCCAGGTTCCTGATGTCAGTTTGCAGGAGGCACTTGGCACTGTCAAACCAGACACAGTTGCCTGTGGGGGCACCTTGCATCTGGGAGATATCCTGAAGCATGCGGAATTTCAGCAGGCAGCCGGCCACTCCGGGCCACCGGGCCCTGGACACGAACGATGCCCTTTCCCCTGAGAAACAAAACTCACCAGGCCAGGTTCCTGATGTCAGTTTGCAGGAGGCACTTGGCACTGTCAAACCAGACACAGTTGCCTGTGGGGGCACCTTGCATCTGGGAGATATCCTGAAGCATGCGGAATTTCAGCAGGCAGCCGGCCACTCCGGGCCACCGGGCCCTGGACACGAACGATGGCCTTTCCCCTGAGAAACAAAACTCACCAGGCCAGGTTCCTGATGTCAGTTTGTAGGAGGCACTTGGCACTCTCAAACCAGACACAGTTGCCTGTGGGGGCACCTTGCATCTGGGAGATATCCTGAAGCATGCGGAATTTCAGCAGGCAGCCGGCCACTCCGGGCCACCGGGCCCTGGACACGAAGGATGCCCTTTCCCCTGAGAAACAAAACTCACCAGGCCAGGTTCCTGATGTCAGTTTGCAGGAGGCACTTGGCACTGTCAAACCAGACACAGTTGCCTGTGGGGGCACCTTGCATCTGGGAGATATCCCGAAGCATGCGGAATTTCAGCAGGCAGCCGGCCACCCCGGGCCACCGGGCCCTGGACACGAACGATGCCCTTTCCCCTGAGAAACAAAACTCACCAGGCCAGGTTCCTGATGTCAGTTTGCAGGAGGCACTTGGCACTGTCAAACCAGACACAGTTGCCGGTGGGGGCACCTTGCATCTGGGAGATATCCTGAAGCATGCGGAATTTCAGCAGGCAGCCGGCCACTCCGGGCCACCGGGCCCTGGACACGAACCATGCCCTTTCCCCTGAGAAACAAAACTCACCAGGCCAGGTTCCTGATGTCAGTTTGCAGGAGGCACTTGGCACTGTCAAACCAGACACAGTTGCCTGTGGGGGCACCTTGCATCTGGGAGATATCCTGAAGCATGCGGAATTTCAGCAGGCAGCCGGCCACTCCGGGCTACCCGGCCCTGGACACGAACGATGCCCTTTCCCCTGAGAAACAAAACTCACCAGGCCAGGTTCCTGATGTCAGTTTGCAGGAGGCACTTGGCACTGTCAAACCAGACACAGTTGCCTGTGGGGGCACCTTGCATCTGGGAGATATCCTGAAGCATGCGGAATTTCAGCAGGCAGCCGGCCACTCCGGGCCACCGGGCCCTGGACACGAACGATGCCCTTTCCCCTGAGAAACAAAACTCACCAGGCCAGGTTCCTGATGTCAGTTTGCAGGAGGCACTTGGCACTGTCAAACCAGACACAGTTGCCTGTGGGGGCACCTTGCATCTGGGAGATATCCTGAACCATGTGGAATTTCAGCAGGCAGCCGGCCACTCCGGGCCACCGGGTCCTGGACACGAACGATGCCCTTTCCCCTGAGAAACAAAACTCACCAGGCCAGGTTCCTGATGTCAGTTTGTAGGAGGCACTTGGCACTGTCAAACCAGACACAGTTGCCTGTGGGGGCACCTTGCATCTGGGAGATATTCTGAAGCATGCGGAATTTCAGCAGGCAGCCGGCCACTCCGGGCCACCGGGCCCTGGACACGAACGATGCCCTTTCCCCTGAGAAACAAAACTCACCAGGCCAGGTTCCTGATGTCAGTTTGCAGGAGGCATTTGGCACTGTCAAACCAGACACAGTTGCCTGTGGGCGCACCTTGCATCTGGGAGATATCCTGAAGCATGTGGAATTTCAGCAGGCAGCCGGCCACTCCGGGCCACCGGGCCCTGGACACGAACGATGCCCTTTCCCCTGAGAAACAAAACTCACCAGGCCAGGTTCCTGATGTCAGTTTGCAGGAGGCACTTGGCACTGTCAAACCAGACACAGTTGCCTGTGGGGGCACCTTGCATCTGGGAGATATCCCGAAGCATGCGGAATTTCAGCAGGCAGCCGGCCACCCCGGGCCACCGGGCCCTGGACACGAACGATGCCCTTTGCCCTGAGAAACAAAACTCACCAGGCCAGGTTCCTGATGTCAGTTTGCAGGAGGCACTTGGCACTCTCAAACCAGACACAGTTGCCGGTGGGGGCACCTTGCATCTGGGAGATATCCTGAAGCATGCGGAATTTCAGCAGGCAGCCGGCCACTCCGGGCCACTGGGCCCTGGACACGAACGATGGCCTTTCCCCTGAGAAACAAAACTCACCAGGCCAGGTTCCTGATGTCAGTTTGCAGGAGGCACTTGGCACTGTCAAACCAGACACAGTTGCCTGTGGGGGCACCTTGCATCTGGGAGATATCCTGAAGCATGCGGAATTTCAGCAGGCAGCCGGCCACTCCGGGCCCTGGACACGAACCATGCCCTTTCCCCTGAGAAACAAAACTCACCAGGCCAGGTTCCTGATGTCAGTTTGCCGGAGGCATTTGGCACTGTCAAACCAGACACAGTTGCCTGTGGGGGCACCTTGCATCTGGGAGATATCCTGAACCATGCGGAATTTCAGCAGGCAGCCGGCCACTCCGGGCCACCGGGCCCTGGACACAAGCGATGCCCTTTCCCCTGAGAAACAAAACTCACCAGGCCAGGTTCCTGATGTCAGTTTGTAGGAGGCACTTGGCACTCTCAAACCAGACACAGTTGCCTGTGGGGGCACCTTGCATCTGGGAGATATCCTGAAGCATGCGGAATTTCAGCAGGCAGCCGGCCACTCCGGGCCACCGGGCCCTGGACACGAACTATGCCCTTTCCCCTGAGAAACAAAACTCACCAGGCCAGGTTCCTGATGTCAGTTTGCAGGAGGCATTTGGCACTGTCAAACCAGACACAGTTGCCTGTGGGGGCACCTTGCATCTGGGAGATATCCTGAAGCATGCGGAATTTCAGCAGGCAGCCGGCCACTCCGGGCCACCGGGCCCTGGACACGAACGATGCCCTTTCCCCTGAGAAACAAAACTCACCAGGCCAGGTTCCTGATGTCAGTTTGCAGGAGGCACTTGGCACTGTCAAACCAGACACAGTTGCCTGTGGGGGCACCTTGCATCTGGGAGATATCCCGAAGCATGCGGAATTTCAGCAGGCAGCCGGCCACCCCGGGCCACCGGGCCCTGGACACGAACGATGCCCTTTCCCCTGAGAAACAAAACTCACCAGGCCAGGTTCCTGATGTCAGTTTGCAGGAGGCACTTGGCACTGTCAAACCAGACACAGTTGCCCGTGGGGGCACCTTGCATCTGGGAGATATCTTGAAGCATGTGGAATTTCAGCAGGCAGCCGGCCACTCTGGGCCACCGGGACCTGGACACGAACGATGGCCTTTGCCCTGAGAAACAAAACTCACCAGGCCTGGTTCCTGATGTCAGTTTGCAGGAGGCACTTGGCACTGTCAAACCAGACACAGTTGCCGGTGGGGGCACCTTGCATCTGGGAGATATCCTGAAGCATGCGGAATTTCAGCAGGCAGCCGGCCACTCCGGGCCACCGGGCCCTGGACACGAACGATGCCCTTTCCCCTGAGAAACAAAACTCACCAGGCCAGGTTCCTGATGTCAGTTTGCAGGAGGCACTTGGCACTGTCAAACCAGACACAGTTGCCTGTGGGGGCACCTTGCATCTGGGAGATATCCTGAAGCATGCGGAATTTCAGCAGGCAGCCGGCCACTCCGGGCCACCGGGCCCTGGACACGAACGATGCCCTTTCCCCTGAGAAACAAAACTCACCAGGCCAGGTTCCTGATGTCAGTTTGCAGGAGGCACTTGGCACTGTCAAACCAGACACAGTTGCCTGTGGGGGCACCTTGCATCTGGGAGATATCCTGAAGCATGTGGAATTTCAGCAGGCAGCCGGCCACTCCGGGCCACCGGGCCCTGGACACGAACGATGCCCTTTCCCCTGAGAAACAAAACTCACCAGGCCAGGTTCCTGATGTCAGTTTGCAGGAGGCACTTGGCACTGTCAAACCAGACACAGTTGCCCGTGGGGGCACCTTGCATCTGGGAGATATCCTGAAGCATGCGGAATTTCAGCAGGCAGCCGGCCACTCCGGGCCACCGGGCCCTGGACACGAACGATGCCCTTTCCCCTGAGAAACAAAACTCACCAGGCCAGGTTCCTGATGTCAGTTTGCAGGAGGCACTTGGCACTCTCAAACCAGACACAGTTGCCGGTGGGGGCACCTTGCATCTGGGAGATATCCTGAAGCATGCGGAATTTCAGCAGGCAGCCGGCCACTCCGGGCCACCGGGCCCTGGACACGAACCATGCCCTTTCCCCTGAGAAACAAAACTCACCAGGCCAGGTTCCTGATGTCAGTTTGTAGGAGGCACTTGGCACTGTCAAACCAGACACAGTTGCCTGTGGGGGCACCTTGCATCTGGGAGATATCCTGAAGCATGCGGAATTTCAGCAGGCAGCCGGCCACTCCGGGCCACCCGGCCCTGGACACGAACCATGCCCTTTCCCCTGAGAAACAAAACTCACCAGGCCAGGTTCCTGATGTCAGTTTGCAGGAGGCACTTGGCACTGTCAAACCAGACACAGTTGCCCGTGGGGGCACCTTGCATCTGGGAGATATCCTGAAGCATGCGGAATTTCAGCAGGCAGCCGGCCACCCCGGGCCACCGGGCCCTGGACACGAACGATGGCCTTTGCCCTGAGAAACAAAACTCACCAGGCCAGGTTCCTGATGTCAGTTTGCAGGAGGCACTTGGCACTGTCAAACCAGACACAGTTGCCGGTGGGGGCACCTTGCATCTGGGAGATATCCTGAAGCATGCGGAATTTCAGCAGGCAGCCGGCCACTCCGGGCCACCGGGCCCTGGACACGAACCATGCCCTTTCCCCTGAGAAACAAAACTCACCAGGCCAGGTTCCTGATGTCAGTTTGCAGGAGGCACTTGGCACTGTCAAACCAGACACAGTTGCCTGTGGGGGCACCTTGCATCTGGGAGATATCCTGAAGCATGCGGAATTTCAGCAGGCAGCCGGCCACTCCGGGCCACCCGGCCCTGGACACGAACGATGCCCTTTCCCCTGAGAAACAAAACTCACCAGGCCAGGTTCCTGATGTCAGTTTGCAGGAGGCACTTGGCACTGTCAAACCAGACACAGTTGCCTGTGGGGGCACCTTGCATCTGGGAGATATCCTGAAGCATGCGGAATTTCAGCAGGCAGCCGGCCACTCCGGGCCACCGGGCCCTGGACACGAACGATGCCCTTTCCCCTGAGAAACAAAACTCACCAGGCCAGGTTCCTGATGTCAGTTTGCAGGAGGCACTTGGCACTGTCAAACCAGACACAGTTGCCTGTGGGGGCACCTTGCATCTGGGAGATATCCTGAACCATGCGGAATTTCAGCAGGCAGCCGGCCACTCTGGGCCACCGGGCCCTGGACACGAACGATGCCCTTTCCCCTGAGAAACAAAACTCACCAGGCCAGGTTCCTGATGTCAGTTTGTAGGAGGCACTTGGCACTCTCAAACCAGACACAGTTGCCTGTGGGGGCACCTTGCATCTGGGAGATATCCTGAAGCATGCGGAATTTCAGCAGGCAGCCGGCCACTCCGGGCCACCGGGCCCTGGACACGAACGATGCCCTTTCCCCTGAGAAACAAAACTCACTAGGCCAGGTTCCTGATCTCAGTTTGCAGGAGGCATTTGGCACTGTCAAACCAGACACAGTTGCCTGTGGGCGCACCTTGCATCTGGGAGATATCCTGAAGCATGTGGAATTTCAGCAGGCAGCCGGCCACTCCGGGCCACCGGGCCCTGGACACGAACGATGCCCTTTCCCCTGAGAAACAAAACTCACCAGGCCAGGTTCCTGATGTCAGTTTGCAGGAGGCACTTGGCACTGTCAAACCAGACACAGTTGCCTGTGGGGGCACCTTGCATCTGGGAGATATCCTGAAGCATGCGGAATTTCAGCAGGCAGCCGGCCACTCCGGGCCACCGGGCCCTGGACACAAACGATGCCCTTTCCCCTGAGAAACAAAACTCACCAGGCCAGGTTCCTGATGTCAGTTTGTAGGAGGCACTTGGCACTGTCAAACCAGACACAGTTGCCTGTGGGGGCACCTTGCATCTGGGAGATATCCTGAAGCATGCGGAATTTCAGCAGGCAGCCGGCCACTCCGGGCCCTGGACACGAACCATGCCCTTTCCCCTGAGAAACAAAACTCACCAGGCCAGGTTCCTGATGTCAGTTTGCAGGAGGCACTTGGCACTGTCAAACCAGACACAGTTGCCTGTGGGGGCACCTTGCATCTGGGAGATATCCTGAAGCATGCGGAATTTCAGCAGGCAGCCGGCCACTCCGGGCCACCGGGCCCTGGACACAAACGATGCCCTTTCCCCTGAGAAACAAAACTCACCAGGCCAGGTTCCTGATGTCAGTTTGTAGGAGGCACTTGGCACTGTCAAACCAGACACAGTTGCCTGTGGGGGCACCTTGCATCTGGGAGATATCCTGAAGCATGCGGAATTTCAGCAGGCAGCCGGCCACTCCGGGCCACCGGGCCCTGGACACGAACGATGCCCTTTCCCCTGAGAAACAAAACTCACCAGGCCAGGTTCCTGATGTCAGTTTGCAGGAGGCATTTGGCACTGTCAAACCAGACACAGTTGCCTGTGGGGGCACCTTGCATCTGGGAGATATCCTGAAGCATGCGGAATTTCAGCAGGCAGCCGGCCACTCCGGGCCACCGGGCCCTGGACACGAACGATGCCCTTTCCCCTGAGAAACAAAACTCACCAGGCCAGGTTCCTGATGTCAGTTTGCAGGAGGCACTTGGCACTGTCAAACCAGACACAGTTGCCTGTGGGGGCACCTTGCATCTGGGAGATATCCCGAAGCATGCGGAATTTCAGCAGGCAGCCGGCCACCCCGGGCCACCGGGCCCTGGACACGAACGATGCCCTTTCCCCTGAGAAACAAAACTCACCAGGCCAGGTTCCTGATGTCAGTTTGCAGGAGGCACTTGGCACTGTCAAACCAGACACAGTTGCCCGTGGGGGCACCTTGCATCTGGGAGATATCTTGAAGCATGTGGAATTTCAGCAGGCAGCCGGCCACCCCGGGCCACCGGGACCTGGACACTAACGATGGCCTTTGCCCTGAGAAACAAAACTCACCAGGCCTGGTTCCTGATGTCAGTTTGCAGGAGGCACTTGGCACTGTCAAACCAGACACAGTTGCCGGTGGGGGCACCTTGCATCTGGGAGATATCCTGAAGCATGCGGAATTTCAGCAGGCAGCCGGCCACTCCGGGCCACCGGGCCCTGGACACGAACCATGCCCTTTCCCCTGAGAAACAAAACTCACCAGGCCAGGTTCCTGATGTCAGTTTGCAGGAGGCACTTGGCACTGTCAAACCAGACACAGTTGCCTGTGGGGGCACCTTGCATCTGGGAGATATCCTGAAGCATGCGGAATTTCAGCAGGCAGCCGGCCACTCCGGGCCACCCGGCCCTGGACACGAACGATGCCCTTTCCCCTGAGAAACAAAACTCACCAGGCCAGGTTCCTGATGTCAGTTTGCAGGAGGCACTTGGCACTGTCAAACCAGACACAGTTGCCTGTGGGGGCACCTTGCATCTGGGAGATATCCTGAAGCATGTGGAATTTCAGCAGGCAGCCGGCCACTCCGGGCCACCGGGCCCTGGACACGAACGATGCCCTTTCCCCTGAGAAACAAAACTCACCAGGCCAGGTTCCTGATGTCAGTTTGCAGGAGGCACTTGGCACTGTCAAACCAGACACAGTTGCCCGTGGGGGCACCTTGCATCTGGGAGATATCCTGAAGCATGCGGAATTTCAGCAGGCAGCCGGCCACTCCGGGCCACCGGGCCCTGGACACGAACGATGCCCTTTCCCCTGAGAAACAAAACTCACCAGGCCAGGTTCCTGATGTCAGTTTGCAGGAGGCACTTGGCACTCTCAAACCAGACACAGTTGCCGGTGGGGGCACCTTGCATCTGGGAGATATCCTGAAGCATGCGGAATTTCAGCAGGCAGCCGGCCACTCCGGGCCACCGGGCCCTGGACACGAACCATGCCCTTTCCCCTGAGAAACAAAACTCACCAGGCCAGGTTCCTGATGTCAGTTTGTAGGAGGCACTTGGCACTGTCAAACCAGACACAGTTGCCTGTGGGGGCACCTTGCATCTGGGAGATATCCTGAAGCATGCGGAATTTCAGCAGGCAGCCGGCCACTCCGGGCCACCCGGCCCTGGACACGAACCATGCCCTTTCCCCTGAGAAACAAAACTCACCAGGCCAGGTTCCTGATGTCAGTTTGCAGGAGGCACTTGGCACTGTCAAACCAGACACAGTTGCCTGTGGGGGCACCTTGCATCTGGGAGATATCCTGAAGCATGCGGAATTTCAGCAGGCAGCCGGCCACTCCGGGCCACCGGGCCCTGGACACGAACGATGCCCTTTCCCCTGAGAAACAAAACTCACCAGGCCAGGTTCCTGATGTCAGTTTGCAGGAGGCACTTGGCACTGTCAAACCAGACACAGTTGCCTGTGGGGGCACCTTGCATCTGGGAGATATCCCGAAGCATGCGGAATTTCAGCAGGCAGCCGGCCACCCCGGGCCACCGGGCCCTGGACACAAACGATGCCCTTTCCCCTGAGAAACAAAACTCACCAGACCAGGTTCCTGATGTCAGTTTGCAGGAGGCACTTGGCACTGTCAAACCAGACACAGGTGCCCGTGGGGGCACCTTGCATCTGGGAGATATCCTGAAGCATGCGGAATTTCAGCAGGCAGCCGGCCACCCCGGGCCACCGGGCCCTGGACACGAACGATGCCCTTTCCCCTGAGAAACAAAACTCACCAGGCCAGGTTCCTGATGTCAGTTTGCAGGAGGCACTTGGCACTGTCAAACCAGACACAGTTGCCTGTGGGGGCACCTTGCATCTGGGAGATATCCTGAAGCATGCGGAATTTCAGCAGGCAGCCGGCCACTCCGGGCCACCGGGCCCTGGACACGAACGATGGCCTTTCCCCTGAGAAACAAAACTCACCAGGCCAGGTTCCTGATGTCAGTTTGCAGGAGGCACTTGGCACTCTCAAACCAGACACAGTTGCCTGTGGGGGCACCTTGCATCTGGGAGATATCCTGAAGCATGCGGAATTTCAGCAGGCAGCCGGCCACTCCGGGCCACCGGGCCCTGGACACGAACGATGGCCTTTGCCCTGAGAAACAAAACTCACCAGGCCAGGTTCCTGATGTCAGTTTGCAGGAGGCACTTGGCACTGTCAAACCAGACACAGTTGCCTGTGGGTGCTCCTTGCATCTGGGAGATATCCTGAAGCATGCGGAATTTCAGCAGGCAGCCGGCCACTCCGGGCCACCGGGCCCTGGACACGAATGATGCCCTTTCCCCTGAGAAACAAAACTCACCAGGCCAGGTTCCTGATGTCAGTTTGCAGGAGGCACTTGGCACTGTCAAACCAGACACAGTTGCCTGTGGGGGCACCTTGCATCTGGGAGATATCCTGAACCATGCGGAATTTCAGCAGGCAGCCGGCCACTCCGGGCCACCGGGCCCTGGACACGAACCATGCCCTTTCCCCTGAGAAACAAAACTCACCAGGCCAGGTTCCTGATCTCAGTTTGCAGGAGGCACTTGGCACTGTCAAACCAGACACAGTTGCCTGTGGGGGCACCTTGCATCTGGGAGATATCCTGAAGCATGCGGAATTTCAGCAGGCAGCCGGCCACTCCGGGCCACCGGGCCCTGGACACGAACGATGCCCTTTCCCCTGAGAAACAAAACTCACCAGGCCAGGTTCCTGATCTCAGTTTGCAGGAGGCACTTGGCACTGTCAAACCAGACACAGTTGCCTGTGGGGGCACCTTGCATCTGGGAGATATCCTGAAGCATGCGGAATTTCAGCAGGCAGCCGGCCACTCCGGGCCACCGGGCCCTGGACACGAAGGATGCCCTTTCCCCTGAGAAACAAAACTCACCAGGCCAGGTTCCTGATGTCAGTTTGCAGGAGGTACTTGGCACTCTCAAACCAGACACAGTCGCCTGTGGGGGCACCTTGCATCTGGGAGATATCCTGAAGCATGCGGAATTTCAGCAGGCAGCCGGCCACTCCGGGCCACCGGGCCCTGGACACGAACGATGGCCTTTCCCCTGAGAAACAAAACTCACCAGGCCAGGTTCCTGATGTCAGTTTGCAGGAGGCACTTGGCACTGTCAAACCAGACACAGTTGCCTGTGGGGGCACCTTGCATCTGGGAGATATCCCGAAGCATGCGGAATTTCAGCAGGCAGCCGGCCACTCCGGGCCACCGGGCCCTGGACACGAACGATGCCCTTTCCCCTGAGAAACAAAACTCACCAGGCCAGGTTCCTGATGTCAGTTTGCAGGAGGCACTTGGCACTGTCAAACCAGACACAGTTGCCTGTGGGGGCACCTTGCATCTGGGAGATATCCTGAAGCATGCGGAATTTCAGCAGGCAGCCGGCCACTCCGGGCCACCGGGCCCTGGACACAAACGATGGCCTTTCCCCTGAGAAACAAAACTCACCAGGCCAGGTTCCTGATGTCAGTTTGCAGGAGGCACTTGGCACTGTCAAACCAGACACAGTTGCCTGTGGGGGCACCTTGCATCTGGGAGATATCCTGAAGCATGCGGAATTTCAGCAGGCAGCTGGCCACTCCGGGCCACCGGGCCCTGGACACGAAGGATGCCCTTTCCCCTGAGAAACAAAACTCACCAGGCCAGGTTCCTGATGTCAGTTTGCAGGAGGCACTTGGCACTGTCAAACCAGACACAGTTGCCTGTGGGGGCACCTTGCATCTGGGAGATATCCTGAAGCATGCGGAATTTCAGCAGGCAGCCGGCCACTCCGGGCCACCGGGCCCTGGACACGAACGATGGCCTTTCCCCTGAGAAACAAAACTCACCAGGCCAGGTTCCTGATGTCAGTTTGCAGGAGGCACTTGGCACTGTCAAACCAGACACAGTTGCCTGTGGGGGCACCTTGCATCTGGGAGATATCCTGAAGCATGCGGAATTTCAGCAGGCAGCCGGCCACTCCGGGCCACCGGGCCCTGGACACGAACCATGCCCTTTCCCCTGAGAAACAAAACTCACCAGGCCAGGTTCCTGATCTCAGTTTGCAGGAGGCACTTGGCACTGTCAAACCAGACACAGTTGCCTGTGGGGGCACCTTGCATCTGGGAGATATCCTGAAGCATGCGGAATTTCAGCAGGCAGCCGGCCACTCCGGGCCACTGGGCCCTGGACACAAACGATGCCCTTTCCCCTGAGAAACAAAACTCACCAGGCCAGGTTCCTGATGTCAGTTTGCAGGAGGCACTTGGCACTGTCAAACCAGACACAGTTGCCTGTGGGGGCACCTTGCATCTGGGAGATATCCTGAAGCATGCGGAATTTCAGCAGGCAGCCGGCCACTCCGGGCCACCGGGCCCTGGACACGAACGATGGCCTTTCCCCTGAGAAACAAAACTCACCAGGCCAGGTTCCTGATGTCAGTTTGCAGGAGGCACTTGGCACTGTCAAACCAGACACAGTTGCCTGTGGGGGCACCTTGCATCTGGGAGATATCCTGAAGCATGCGGAATTTCAGCAGGCAGCCGGCCACTCCGGGCCACCGGGCCCTGGACACGAACGATGCCCTTTCCCCTGAGAAACAAAACTCACCAGGCCAGGTTCCTGATGTCAGTTTGCAGGAGGCACTTGGCACTGTCAAACCAGACACAGTTGCCTGTGGGGGCACCTTGCATCTGGGAGATATCCTGAAGCATGCGGAATTTCAGCAGGCAGCCGGCCACTCCGGGCCACCGGGCCCTGGACACGAAGGATGCCCTTTCCCCTGAGAAACAAAACTCACCAGGCCAGGTTCCTGATGTCAGTTTGCAGGAGGCACTTGGCACTGTCAAACCAGACACAGTTGCCTGTGGGGGCACCTTGCATCTGGGAGATATCCTGAAGCATGCGGAATTTCAGCAGGCAGCCGGCCACTCCGGGCCACCGGGCCCTGGACACGAACGATGCCCTTTCCCCTGAGAAACAAAACTCACCAGGCCAGGTTCCTGATGTCAGTTTGCAGGAGGCACTTGGCACTCTCAAACCAGACACAGTTGCCTGTGGGGGCACCTTGCATCTGGGAGATATCCTGAAGCATGCGGAATTTCAGCAGGCAGCCGGCCACTCCGGGCCACCGGGCCCTGGACACGAACGATGCCCTTTCCCCTGAGAAACAAAACTCACCAGGCCAGGTTCCTGATGTCAGTTTGCAGGAGGCACTTGGCACTGTCAAACCAGACACAGTTGCCTGTGGGGGCACCTTGCATCTGGGAGATATCCTGAACCATGTGGAATTTCAGCAGGCAGCTGGCCACTCCGGGCCACCGGGCCCTGGACACGAAGGATGCCCTTTCCCCTGAGAAACAAAACTCACCAGGCCAGGTTCCTGATGTCAGTTTGCAGGAGGCACTTGGCACTCTCAAACCAGACACAGTTGCCTGTGGGGGCACCTTGCATCGGGGAGATATCCTGAAGCATGCGGAATTTCAGCAGGCAG
Organism: Passer domesticus; assembly: GCF_036417665.1. Taxonomy (NCBI): domain Eukaryota; kingdom Metazoa; phylum Chordata; class Aves; order Passeriformes; family Passeridae; genus Passer; species Passer domesticus. The sequence continues at coordinate 4,217,993 of NC_087504.1, forward strand.
CCGACCACTCCGGGCCACCGGGCCCTGGACACGAACCATGCCCTTTCCCCTGAGAAACAAAACTCACCAGGCCAGGTTCCTGATGTCAGTTTGCAGGAGGCACTTGGCACTCTCAAAGCAGACACAGTTGCCTGTGGGGGCACCTTGCATCTGGGAGATATCCTGAAGCATGCGGAATTTCAGCAGGCAGCCGGCCACTCCGGGCCACCGGGCCCTGGACACGAACGATGCCCTTTCCCCTGAGAAACAAAACTCACCAGGCCAGGTTCCTGATGTCAGTTTGCAGGAGGCACTTGGCACTCTCAAAGCAGACACAGTTGCCTGTGGGGGCACCTTGCATCTGGGAGATATCCTGAAGCATGCGGAATTTCAGCAGGCAGCCGGCCACTCCGGGCCACCGGGCCCTGGACACGAACGATGCCCTTTCCCCTGAGAAACAAAACTCACCAGGCCAGGTTCCTGATGTCAGTTTGCAGGAGGCACTTGGCACTGTCAAACCAGACACAGTTGCCTGTGGGGGCACCTTGCATCTGGGAGATATCCTGAAGCATGCGGAATTTCAGCAGGCAGCCGGCCACTCCGGGCCACCGGGCCCTGGACACGAACGATGCCCTTTCCCCTGAGAAACAAAACTCACCAGGCCAGGTTCCTGATCTCAGTTTGCAGGAGGCACTTGGCACTGTCAAACCAGACACAGTTGCCTGTGGGGGCACCTTGCATCTGGGAGATATCCTGAAGCATGCGGAATTTCAGCAGGCAGCCGGCCACTCCGGGCCACCGGGCCCTGGACACGAACGATGCCCTTTCCCCTGAGAAACAAAACTCACCAGGCCAGGTTCCTGATCTCAGTTTGCAGGAGGCACTTGGCACTGTCAAACCAGACACAGTTGCCTGTGGGGGCACCTTGCATCTGGGAGATATCCTGAAGCATGCGGAATTTCAGCAGGCAGCCGGCCACTCCGGGCCACTGGGCCCTGGACACAAACGATGCCCTTTCCCCTGAGAAACAAAACTCACCAGGCCAGGTTCCTGATGTCAGTTTGCAGGAGGCACTTGGCACTGTCAAACCAGACACAGTTGCCTGTGGGGGCACCTTGCATCTGGGAGATATCCTGAAGCATGCGGAATTTCAGCAGGCAGCCGGCCACTCCGGGCCACCGGGCCCTGGACACGAACGATGCCCTTTCCCCTGAGAAACAAAACTCACCAGGCCAGGTTCCTGATGTCAGTTTGCAGGAGGCACTTGGCACTGTCAAACCAGACACAGTTGCCTGTGGGGGCACCTTGCATCTGGGAGATATCCTGAAGCATGCGGAATTTCAGCAGGCAGCCGGCCACTCCGGGCCACCGGGCCCTGGACACGAACGATGGCCTTTCCCCTGAGAAACAAAACTCACCAGGCCAGGTTCCTGATGTCAGTTTGCAGGAGGCACTTGGCACTGTCAAACCAGACACAGTTGCCTGTGGGGGCACCTTGCATCTGGGAGATATCCTGAAGCATGCGGAATTTCAGCAGGCAGCCGGCCACTCCGGGCCACCGGGCCCTGGACACAAACGATGCCCTTTCCCCTGAGAAACAAAACTCACCAGGCCAGGTTCCTGATGTCAGTTTGCAGGAGGCACTTGGCACTGTCAAACCAGACACAGTTGCCTGTGGGGGCACCTTGCATCTGGGAGATATCCTGAAGCATGCGGAATTTCAGCAGGCAGCCGGCCACTCCGGGCCACCGGGCCCTGGACACGAACGATGGCCTTTCCCCTGAGAAACAAAACTCACCAGGCCAGGTTCCTGATGTCAGTTTGCAGGAGGCACTTGGCACTCTCAAACCAGACACAGTTGCCTGTGGGGGCACCTTGCATCTGGGAGATATCCTGAAGCATGCGGAATTTCAGCAGGCAGCCGGCCACTCCGGGCCACCGGGCCCTGGACACGAACGATGCCCTTTCCCCTGAGAAACAAAACTCACCAGGCCAGGTTCCTGATGTCAGTTTGCAGGAGGCACTTGGCACTGTCAAACCAGACACAGTTGCCTGTGGGGGCACCTTGCATCTGGGAGATATCCTGAACCATGCGGAATTTCAGCAGGCAGCCGGCCACTCCGGGCCACCGGGCCCTGGACACGAACCATGCCCTTTCCCCTGAGAAACAAAACTCACCAGGCCAGGTTCCTGATGTCAGTTTGCAGGAGGCACTTGGCACTCTCAAACCAGACACAGTTGCCTGTGGGGGCACCTTGCATCTGGGAGATATCCTGAAGCATGCGGAATTTCAGCAGGCAGCCGGCCACTCCGGGCCACCGGGCCCTGGACACAAACGATGCCCTTTCCCCTGAGAAACAAAACTCACCAGGCCAGGTTCCTGATGTCAGTTTGCCGGAGGCATTTGGCACTGTCAAACCAGACACAGTTGCCTGTGGGGGCACCTTGCATCTGGGAGATATCCCGAAGCATGCGGAATTTCAGCAGGCAGCCGGCCACTCCGGGCCACCGGGCCCTGGACACGAACGATGCCCTTTCCCCTGAGAAACAAAACTCACCAGGCCAGGTTCCTGATGTCAGTTTGCAGGAGGCACTTGGCACTGCCAAACCAGACACAGGCGCCTGTGGGGGCACCTTGCATCTGGGAGATATCCTGAAGCATGCGGAATTTCAGCAGGCAGTCGGCCACCCCGGGCCACTGGGCCCTGGACACGAACGATGGCCTTTCCCCTGAGAAACAAAACTCACCAGGCCAGGTTCCTGATGTCAGTTTGCAGGAGGCACTTGGCACTGTCAAACCAGACACAGTTGCCTGTGGGGGCACCTTGCATCTGGGAGATATCCTGAAGCATGCGGAATTTCAGCAGGCAGCCGGCCACTCCGGGCCACCAGGCCCTGGACACGAACGATGGCCTTTCCCCTGAGAAACAAAACTCACCAGGCCAGGTTCCTGATGTCAGTTTGCAGGAGGCACTTGGCACTCTCAAACCAGACACAGTTGCCTGTGGGGGCACCTTGCATCTGGGAGATATCCTGAAGCATGCGGAATTTCAGCAGGCAGCCGGCCACTCCGGGCCACCGGGCCCTGGACACGAACGATGCCCTTTCCCCTGAGAAACAAAACTCACCAGGCCAGGTTCCTGATGTCAGTTTGCAGGAGGCACTTGGCACTCTCAAACCAGACACAGTTGCCTGTGGGGGCACCTTGCATCTGGGAGATATCCTGAAGCATGCGGAATTTCAGCAGGCAGCCGGCCACTCCGGGCCACAGGGCCCTGGACACGAACGATGCCCTTTCCCCTGAGAAACAAAACTCACCAGGCCAGGTTCCTGATGTCAGTTTGTAGGAGGCACTTGGCACTCTCAAACAAGACACAGTTGCCTGTGGGGGCACCTTGCATCTGGGAGATATCCTGAAGCATGCGGAATTTCAGCAGGCAGCCGGCCACTCCGGGCCACCCGGCCCTGGACACGAACCATGCCCTTTCCCCTGAGAAACAAAACTCACCAGGCCAGGTTCCTGATGTCAGTTTGCAGGAGGCACTTGGCACTGTCAAACCAGACACAGTTGCCTGTGGGGGCACCTTGCATCTGGGAGATATCCTGAAGCATGCGGAATTTCAGCAGGCAGCCGGCCACTCCGGGCCACCGGGCCCTGGACACGAACGATGGCCTTTGCCCTGAGAAACAAAACTCACCAGGCCAGGTTCCTGATGTCAGTTTGCAGGAGGCACTTGGCACTGTCAAACCAGACACAGTTGCCTGTGGGGGCACCTTGCATCTGGGAGATATCCTGAAGCATGCGGAATTTCAGCAGGCAGCCGGCCACTCCGGGCCACCGGGCCCTGGACACGAACGATGCCCTTTGCCCTGAGAAACAAAACTCACCAGGCCAGGTTCCTGATGTCAGTTTGCAGGAGGCACTTGGCACTCTCAAACCAGACACAGTTGCCTGTGGGGGCACCTTGCATCTGGGAGATATCCTGAAGCATGCGGAATTTCAGCAGGCAGCCGGCCACTCCGGGCCCTGGACACGAACGATGCCCTTTCCCCTGAGAAACAAAACTCACCAGGCCAGGTTCCTGATGTCAGTTTGCCGGAGGCATTTGGCACTGTCAAACCAGACACAGTTGCCTGTGGGGGCACCTTGCATCTGGGAGATATCCTGAAGCATGCGGAATTTCAGCAGGCAGCCGGCCACTCCGGGCCACCGGGCCCTGGACACAAACGATGCCCTTTCCCCTGAGAAACAAAACTCACCAGGCCAGGTTCCTGATGTCAGTTTGTAGGAGGCACTTGGCACTGTCAAACCAGACACAGTTGCCTGTGGGGGCACCTTGCATCAGGGAGATATCCTGAAGCATGCGGAATTTCAGCAGGCAGCCGGCCACTCCGGGCCACCGGGCCCTGGACACGAACCATGCCCTTTCCCCTGAGAAACAAAACTCACCAGGCCAGGTTCCTGATGTCAGTTTGCAGGAGGCACTTGGCACTCTCAAACAAGACACAGTTGCCTGTGGGGCACCTTGCATCTGGGAGATATCCTGAAGCATGCGGAATTTCAGCAGGCAGCCGGCCACTCCGGGCCACCCGGCCCTGGACACGAACGATGCCCTTTCCCCTGAGAAACAAAACTCACCAGGCCAGGTTCCTGATGTCAGTTTGCAGGAGGCACTTGGCACTGTCAAACCAGACACAGTTGCCTGTGGGGGCACCTTGCATCTGGGAGATATCCTGAAGCATGTGGAATTTCAGCAGGCAGCCGGCCACTCCGGGCCACCGGGCCCTGGACACGAACCATGCCCTTTCCCCTGAGAAACAAAACTCACCAGGCCAGGTTCCTGATGTCAGTTTGCAGGAGGCACTTGGCACTGTCAAACCAGACACAGTTGCCTGTGGGGGCACCTTGCATCTGGGAGATATCCCGAAGCATGCGGAATTTCAGCAGGCAGCCGGCCACCCCGGGCCACCGGGCCCTGGACACGAACGATGCCCTTTCCCCTGAGAAACAAAACTCACCAGGCCAGGTTGCTGATGTCAGTTTGCAGGAGGCACTTGGCACTCTCAAACCAGACACAGTTGCCTGTGGGGGCACCTTGCATCTGGGAGATATCCTGAAGCATGCGGAATTTCAGCAGGCAGCCGGCCACTCCGGGCCACCGGGCCCTGGACACGAACGATGGCCTTTCCCCTGAGAAACAAAACTCACCAGGCCAGGTTCCTGATGTCAGTTTGCAGGAGGCACTTGGCACTGTCAAACCAGACACAGTTGCCTGTGGGGGCACCTTGCATCTGGGAGATATCCTGAAGCATGCGGAATTTCAGCAGGCAGCCGGCCGCTCCGGGCCACCGGGCCCTGGACACGAACGATGCCCTTTCCCCTGAGAAACAAAACTCACCAGGCCAGGTTCCTGATGTCAGTTTGCAGGAGGCACTTGGCACTGTCAAACCAGACACAGTTGCCTGTGGGGGCACCTTGCATCTGGGAGATATCCTGAAGCATGCGGAATTTCAGCAGGCAGCCGGCCACTCCGGGCCACCGGGCCCTGGACACGAACGATGCCCTTTCCCCTGAGAAACAAAACTCACCAGGCCAGGTTCCTGATGTCAGTTTGCTGGAGGCACTTGGCACTCTCAAACCAGACACAGTTGCCTGTGGGGGCACCTTGCATCTGGGAGATATCCTGAAGCATGCGGAATTTCAGCAGGCAGCCGGCCACTCCGGGCCACCGGGCCCTGGACACGAACGATGCCCTTTCCCCTGAGAAACAAAACTCACCAGGCCAGGTTCCTGATGTCAGTTTGCAGGAGGCACTTGGCACTGTCAAACCAGACACAGTTGCCTGTGGGGGCACCTTGCATCTGGGAGATATCCTGAAGCATGCGGAATTTCAGCAGGCAGCCGGCCACTCCGGGCCACCGGGCCCTGGACACGAAGGATGCCCTTTCCCCTGAGAAACAAAACTCACCAGGCCAGGTTCCTGATGTCAGTTTGCAGGAGGCACTTGGCACTGTCAAACCAGACACAGTTGCCTGTGGGGGCACCTTGCATCTGGGAGATATCCCGAAGCATGCGGAATTTCAGCAGGCAGCCGGCCACCCCGGGCCACCGGGCCCTGGACACGAACCATGCCCTTTCCCCTGAGAAACAAAACTCACCAGGCCAGGTTCCTGATGTCAGTTTGCAGGAGGCACTTGGCACTGTCAAACCAGACACAGTTGCCTGTGGGGGCACCTTGCATCTGGGAGATATCCTGAAGCATGCGGAATTTCAGCAGGCAGCCGGCCACCCCGGGCCACCGGGCCCTGGACACGAACGATGGCCTTTGCCCTGAGAAACAAAACTCACCAGGCCAGGTTCCTGATGTCAGTTTGCAGGAGGCACTTGGCACTGTCAAACCAGACACAGTTGCCCGTGGGGGCACCTTGCATCTGGGAGATATCCTGAAGCATGCGGAATTTCAGCAGGCAGCCGGCCACTCCGGGCCACCGGGCCCTGGACACGAACGATGGCCTTTGCCCTGAGAAACAAAACTCACCAGGCCAGGTTCCTGATGTCAGTTTGCAGGAGGCACTTGGCACTGTCAAACCAGACACAGTTGCCTGTGGGGGCACCTTGCATCTGGGAGATATCCTGAAGCATGCGGAATTTCAGCAGGCAGCCGGCCACTCCGGGCCACCCGGCCCTGGACACGAACCATGCCCTTTCCCCTGAGAAACAAAACTCACCAGGCCAGGTTCCTGATGTCAGTTTGCAGGAGGCACTTGGCACTGTCAAACCAGACACAGTTGCCTGTGGGGGCACCTTGCATCTGGGAGATATCCTGAAGCATGTGGAATTTCAGCAGGCAGCCGGCCACTCCGGGCCACCGGGCACTGGACACGAACGATGCCCTTTCCCCTGAGAAACAAAACTCACCAGGCCAGGTTCCTGATGTCAGTTTGCAGGAGGCACTTGGCACTGTCAAACCAGACACAGTTGCCTGTGGGGGCACCTTGCATCTGGGAGATATCCTGAAGCATGCGGAATTTCAGCAGGCAGCCGGCCACTCCGGGCCACCGGGCCCTGGACACGAACGATGCCCTTTCCCCTGAGAAACAAAACTCACCAGGCCAGGTTGCTGATGTCAGTTTGCAGGAGGCACTTGGCACTCTCAAACCAGACACAGTTGCCTGTGGGGGCACCTTGCATCTGGGAGATATCCTGAAGCATGCGGAATTTCAGCAGGCAGCCGGCCACTCCGGGCCACCGGGCCCTGGACACGAACGATGGCCTTTCCCCTGAGAAACAAAACTCACCAGGCCAGGTTCCTGATGTCAGTTTGCAGGAGACACTTGGCACTGTCAAACCAGACACAGTTGCCTGTGGGGGCACCTTGCATCTGGGAGATATCCTGAAGCATGCGGAATTTCAGCAGGCAGCCGGCCGCTCCGGGCCACCGGGCCCTGGACACGGACGATGCCCTTTCCCCTGAGAAACAAAACTCACCAGGCCAGGTTCCTGATGTCAGTTTGCAGGAGGCACTTGGCACTGTCAAACCAGACACAGTTGCCTGTGGGGGCACCTTGCATCTGGGAGATATCCTGAAGCATGCGGAATTTCAGCAGGCAGCCGGCCACTCCGGGCCACCGGGCCCTGGACACGAACGATGGCCTTTCCCCTGAGAAACAAAACTCACCAGGCCAGGTTCCTGATGTCAGTTTGCAGGAGGCACTTGGCACTCTCAAACCAGACACAGTTGCCTGTGGGGGCACCTTGCATCTGGGAGATATCCTGAAGCATGCGGAATTTCAGCAGGCAGCCGGCCACTCCGGGCCCTGGACACGAACGATGCCCTTTCCCCTGAGAAACAAAACTCACCAGGCCAGGTTCCTGATGTCAGTTTGCCGGAGGCATTTGGCACTGTCAAACCAGACACAGTTGCCTGTGGGGGCACCTTGCATCTGGGAGATATCCTGAACCATGCGGAATTTCAGCAGGCAGCCGGCCACTCCGGGCCACCGGGCCCTGGACACAAACGATGCCCTTTCCCCTGAGAAACAAAACTCACCAGGCCAGGTTCCTGATGTCAGTTTGCAGGAGGCACTTGGCACTGTCAAACCAGACACAGTTGCCTGTGGGGGCACCTTGCATCTGGGAGATATCCTGAAGCATGCGGAATTTCAGCAGGCAGCCGGCCACTCCGGGCCACCAGGCCCTGGACACGAACGATGGCCTTTGCCCTGAGAAACAAAACTCACAAGGCCAGGTTCCTGATGTCAGTTTGCAGGAGGCACTTGGCACTGTCAAACCAGACACAGTTGCCTGTGGGTGCTCCTTGCATCTGGGAGATATCCTGAAGCATGCGGAATTTCAGCAGGCAGCCGGCCACTCCGGGCCACCGGGCCCTGGACACGAACCATGCCCTTTCCCCTGAGAAACAAAACTCACCAGGCCAGGTTCCTGATGTCAGTTTGCAGGAGGCACTTGGCACTGTCAAACCAGACACAGTTGCCTGTGGGGGCACCTTGCATCTGGGAGATATCCTGAAGCATGCGGAATTTCAGCAGGCAGCCGGCCACTCCGGGCCACCGGGCCCTGGACACGAACCATGCCCTTTCCCCTGAGAAACAAAACTCACCAGGCCAGGTTCCTGATGTCAGTTTGCAGGAGGCACTTGGCACTGTCAAACCAGACACAGTTGCCTGTGGGGGCACCTTGCATCTGGGAGATATCCTGAAGCATGCGGAATTTCAGCAGGCAGCCGGCCACTCCGGGCCACCGGGCCCTGGACACGAACGATGCCCTTTCCCCTGAGAAACAAAACTCACCAGGCCAGGTTCCTGATGTCAGTTTGCAGGAGGCACTTGGCACTCTCAAACCAGACACAGTTGCCTGTGGGGGCACCTTGCATCTGGGAGATATCCTGAAGCATGCGGAATTTCAGCAGGCAGCCGGCCACTCCGGGCCACCGGGCCCTGGACACGAACGATGCCCTTTCCCCTGAGAAACAAAACTCACCAGGCCAGGTTCCTGATGTCAGTTTGCAGGAGGCACTTGGCACTGTCAAACCAGACACAGTTGCCTGTGGGGGCACCTTGCATCTGGGAGATATCCTGAAGCATGCGGAATTTCAGCAGGCAGCCGGCCACTGCGGGCCACTGGGCCCTGGACACGAACGATGCCCTTTCCCCTGAGAAACAAAACTCACCAGGCCAGGTTCCTGATGTCAGTTTGCAGGAGGCACTTGGCACTCTCAAACCAGACACAGTTGCCTGTGGGGGCACCTTGCATCTGGGAGATATCCTGAAGCATGCGGAATTTCAGCAGGCAGCCGGCCACTCCGGGCCACCGGGCCCTGGACACAAACGATGCCCTTTCCCCTGAGAAACAAAACTCACCAGGCCAGGTTCCTGATGTCAGTTTGCAGGAGGCACTTGGCACTCTCAAACCAGACACAGTTGCCTGTGGGGGCACCTTGCATCTGGGAGATATCCTGAAGCATGCGGAATTTCAGCAGGCAGCCGGCCACTCCGGGCCACCAGGCCCTGGACACGAACGATGGCCTTTGCCCTGAGAAACAAAACTCACCAGGCCAGGTTCCTGATGTCAGTTTGCAGGAGGCACTTGGCACTGTCAAACCAGACACAGTTGCCTGTGGGTGCTCCTTGCATCTGGGAGATATCCTGAAGCATGCGGAATTTCAGCAGACAGCCGGCCACTCCGGGCCACCGGGCCCTGGACACGAACGATGCCCTTTCCCCTGAGAAACAAAACTCACCAGGCCAGGTTGCTGATGTCAGTTTGCAGGAGGCACTTGGCACTGTCAAACCAGACACAGTTGCCTGTGGGGGCCGCTTGCATCTGGGAGATATCCTGAAGCATGCGGAATTTCAGCAGGCAGCCGGCCACTCCGGGCCACCAGGCCCTGGACACGAACGATGGCCTTTGCCCTGAGAAACAAAACTCACCAGGCCAGGTTCCTGATGTCAGTTTGCAGGAGGCACTTGGCACTGTCAAACCAGACACAGTTGCCTGTGGGTGCTCCTTGCATCTGGGAGATATCCTGAAGCATGCGGAATTTCAGCAGACAGCCGGCCACTCCGGGCCACCGGGCCCTGGACACGAACGATGCCCTTTCCGCTGAGAAACAAAACTCACCAGGCCAGGTTCCTGATGTCAGTTTGCAGGAGGCACTTGGCACTGTCAAACCAGACACAGTTGCCTGTGGGGGCACCTTGCATCTGGGAGATATCCTGAAGCATGCGGAATTTCAGCAGGCAGCCGGCCACTCCGGGCCACCGGGCCCTGGACACGAACGATGCCCTTTCCCCTGAGAAACAAAACTCACCAGGCCAGGTTCCTGATGTCAGTTTGCAGGAGGCACTTGGCACTGTCAAACCAGACACAGTTGCCTGTGGGGGCACCTTGCATCTGGGAGATATCCTGAAGCATGCGGAATTTCAGCAGGCAGCCGGCCACTCCGGGCCACTGGGCCCTGGACACGAACGATGCCCTTTCCCCTGAGAAACAAAACTCACCAGGCCAGGTTCCTGATGTCAGTTTGCAGGAGGCACTTGGCACTCTCAAACCAGACACAGTTGCCTGTGGGGGCACCTTGCATCTGGGAGATATCCTGAACCATGCGGAATTTCAGCAGGCAGCCGGCCACTCCGGGCCACCGGGCCCTGGACACGAACGATGCCCTTTCCCCTGAGAAACAAAACTCACCAGGCCAGGTTCCTGATGTCAGTTTGCAGGAGGCACTTGGCACTCTCAAACCAGACACAGTTGCCTGTGGGGGCACCTTGCATCTGGGAGATATCCTGAACCATGCGGAATTTCAGCAGGCAGCCGGCCACTCCGGGCCACCGGGCCCTGGACACGAACCATGCCCTTTCCCCTGAGAAACAAAACTCACCAGGCCAGGTTCCTGATGTCAGTTTGCCGGAGGCATTTGGCACTGTCAAACCAGACACAGTTGCCTGTGGGGGCACCTTGCATCTGGGAGATATCCCGAAGCATGCGGAATTTCAGCAGGCAGCCGGCCACTCCGGGCCACCGGGCCCTGGACACAAACGATGCCCTTTCCCCTGAGAAACAAAACTCACCAGGCCAGGTTCCTGATGTCAGTTTGCAGGAGGCACTTGGCACTCTCAAACCAGACACAGTTGCCTGTGGGGGCACCTTGCATCTGGGAGATATCCTGAAGCATGCGGAATTTCAGCAGGCAGCCGGCCACTCCGGGCCACCAGGCCCTGGACACGAACGATGGCCTTTGCCCTGAGAAACAAAACTCACCAGGCCAGGTTCCTGATGTCAGTTTGCAGGAGGCACTTGGCACTGTCAAACCAGACACAGTTGCCTGTGGGTGCTCCTTGCATCTGGGAGATATCCTGAAGCATGCGGAATTTCAGCAGACAGCCGGCCACCCCGGGCCACCGGGCCCTGGACACGAAGGATGCCCTTTCCCCTGAGAAACAAAACTCACCAGGCCAGGTTCCTGATGTCAGTTTGCAGGAGGCACTTGGCACTGTCAAACCAGACACAGTTGCCTGTGGGGGCCGCTTGCATCTGGGAGATATCCTGAAGCATGCGGAATTTCAGCAGGCAGCCGGCCACTCCGGGCCACCGGGCCCTGGACACGAACCATGCCCTTTCCCCTGAGAAACAAAACTCACCAGGCCAGGTTGCTGATGTCAGTTTGCAGGAGGCACTTGGCACTGTCAAACCAGACACAGTTGCCTGTGGGGGCACCTTGCATCTGGGAGATATCCTGAAGCATGCGGAATTTCAGCAGGCAGCCGGCCACTCCGGGCCACCGGGCCCTGGACACGAACGATGCCCTTTCCCCTGAGAAACAAAACTCACCAGGCCAGGTTCCTGATGTCAGTTTGCAGGAGGCACTTGGCACTGTCAAACCAGACACAGTTGCCTGTGGGGGCACCTTGCATCTGGGAGATATCCTGAAGCATGCGGAATTTCAGCAGGCAGCCGGCCACTCCGGGCCACCGGGCCCTGGACACGAACGATGCCCTTTCCCCTGAGAAACAAAACTCACCAGGCCAGGTTCCTGATGTCAGTTTGCAGGAGGCACTTGGCACTGTCAAACCAGACACAGTTGCCTGTGGGGGCACCTTGCATCTGGGAGATATCCTGAAGCATGCGGAATTTCAGCAGGCAGCCGGCCACTCCGGGCCACTGGGCCCTGGACACGAACGATGCCCTTTCCCCTGAGAAACAAAACTCACCAGGCCAGGTTCCTGATGTCAGTTTGCAGGAGGCACTTGGCACTCTCAAACCAGACACAGTTGCCTGTGGGGGCACCTTGCATCTGGGAGATATCCTGAACCATGCGGAATTTCAGCAGGCAGCCGGCCACTCCGGGCCACCGGGCCCTGGACACGAACGATGCCCTTTCCCCTGAGAAACAAAACTCACCAGGCCAGGTTCCTGATGTCAGTTTGCAGGAGGCACTTGGCACTCTCAAACCAGACACAGTTGCCTGTGGGGGCACCTTGCATCTGGGAGATATCCTGAACCATGCGGAATTTCAGCAGGCAGCCGGCCACTCCGGGCCACCGGGCCCTGGACACGAACCATGCCCTTTCCCCTGAGAAACAAAACTCACCAGGCCAGGTTCCTGATGTCAGTTTGCCGGAGGCATTTGGCACTGTCAAACCAGACACAGTTGCCTGTGGGGGCACCTTGCATCTGGGAGATATCCCGAAGCATGCGGAATTTCAGCAGGCAGCCGGCCACTCCGGGCCACCGGGCCCTGGACACAAACGATGCCCTTTCCCCTGAGAAACAAAACTCACCAGGCCAGGTTCCTGATGTCAGTTTGCAGGAGGCACTTGGCACTCTCAAACCAGACACAGTTGCCTGTGGGGGCACCTTGCATCTGGGAGATATCCTGAAGCATGCGGAATTTCAGCAGGCAGCCGGCCACTCCGGGCCACCAGGCCCTGGACACGAACGATGGCCTTTGCCCTGAGAAACAAAACTCACCAGGCCAGGTTCCTGATGTCAGTTTGCAGGAGGCACTTGGCACTGTCAAACCAGACACAGTTGCCTGTGGGTGCTCCTTGCATCTGGGAGATATCCTGAAGCATGCGGAATTTCAGCAGACAGCCGGCCACTCCTGGCCACCGGGCCCTGGACACGAAGGATGCCCTTTCCCCTGAGAAACAAAACTCACCAGGCCAGGTTCCTGATGTCAGTTTGCAGGAGGCACTTGGCACTGTCAAACCAGACACAGTTGCCTGTGGGGGCCGCTTGCATCTGGGAGATATCCTGAAGCATGCGGAATTTCAGCAGGCAGCCGGCCACTCCGGGCCACCGGGCCCTGGACACGAACCATGCCCTTTCCCCTGAGAAACAAAACTCACCAGGCCAGGTTGCTGATGTCAGTTTGCAGGAGGCACTTGGCACTGTCAAACCAGACACAGTTGCCTGTGGGGGCACCTTGCATCTGGGAGATATCCTGAAGCATGCGGAATTTCAGCAGGCAGCCGGCCACTCCGGGCCACCGGGCCCTGGACACGAACGATGCCCTTTCCGCTGAGAAACAAAACTCACCAGGCCAGGTTCCTGATGTCAGTTTGCAGGAGGCACTTGGCACTGTCAAACCAGACACAGTTGCCTGTGGGGGCACCTTGCATCTGGGAGATATCCTGAAGCATGCGGAATTTCAGCAGGCAGCCGGCCACTCCGGGCCACCGGGCCCTGGACACGAACCATGCCCTTTCCCCTGAGAAACAAAACTCACCAGGCCAGGTTCCTGATGTCAGTTTGCAGGAGGCACTTGGCACTGTCAAACCAGACACAGTTGCCTGTGGGGGCACCTTGCATCTGGGAGATATCCTGAAGCATGCGGAATTTCAGCAGGCAGCCGGCCACTCCGGGCCACTGGGCCCTGGACACGAACGATGCCCTTTCCCCTGAGAAACAAAACTCACCAGGCCAGGTTCCTGATGTCAGTTTGCAGGAGGCACTTGGCACTGTCAAACCAGACACAGTTGCCTGTGGGGGCACCTTGCATCTGGGAGATATCCTGAACCATGCGGAATTTCAGCAGGCAGCCGGCCACTCCGGGCCACCGGGCCCTGGACACGAACGATGCCCTTTCCCCTGAGAAACAAAACTCACCAGGCCAGGTTCCTGATGTCAGTTTGCAGGAGGCACTTGGCACTCTCAAACCAGACACAGTTGCCTGTGGGGGCACCTTGCATCTGGGAGATATCCCGAAGCATGCGGAATTTCAGCAGGCAGCCGGCCACTCCGGGCCACCGGGCGCCGGACACGAACGATGCCCTTTCCCCTGAGAAACAAAACTCACCAGGCCAGGTTCCTGATGTCAGTTTGCAGGAGGCACTTGGCACTGTCAAACCAGACACAGGTGCCTGTGGGGGCACCTTGCATCTGGGAGATATCCTGAAGCATGCGGAATTTCAGCAGGCAGCCGGCCACTCCGGGCCACCGGGCGCCGGACACGAACGATGCCCTTTCCCCTGAGAAACAAAACTCACCAGGCCAGGTTCCTGATGTCAGTTTGCAGGAGGCACTTGGCACTGTCAAACCAGACACAGTTGCCTGTGGGGGCACCTTGCATCTGGGAGATATCCTGAAGCATGCGGAATTTCAGCAGGCAGCCGGCCACTCCGGGCCACCGGGCCCTGGACACGAACGATGGCCTTTCTCCTGAGAAACAAAACTCACCAGGCCAGGTTCCTGATGTCAGTTTGCAGGAGGCACTTGGCACTCTCAAAGCAGACACAGTTGCCTGTGGGGGCACCTTGCATCTGGGAGATATCCTGAAGCATGCGGAATTTCAGCAGGCAGCCGGCCACTCCGGGCCACCGGGCCCTGGACACGAACGATGCCCTTTCCCCTGAGAAACAAAACTCACCAGGCCAGGTTCCTGATGTCAGTTTGCAGGAGGCACTTGGCACTCTCAAACCAGACACAGTTGCCTGTGGGGGCACCTTGCATCTGGGAGATATCCTGAAGCATGCGGAATTTCAGCAGGCAGCCGGCCAATCCGGGCCACCGGGCCCTGGACACGAACGATGCCCTTTCCCCTGAGAAACAAAACTCACCAGGCCAGGTTCCTGATGTCAGTTTGCAGGAGGCACTTGGCACTGTCAAACCAGACACAGTTGCCTGTGGGGGCACCTTGCATCTGGGAGATATCCTGAAGCATGCGGAATTTCAGCAGGCAGCCGGCCACTGCGGGCCACTGGGCCCTGGACACGAACGATGCCCTTTCCCCTGAGAAACAAAACTCACCAGGCCAGGTTCCTGATGTCAGTTTGCAGGAGGCACTTGGCACTCTCAAACCAGACACAGTTGCCTGTGGGGGCACCTTGCATCTGGGAGATATCCTGAAGCATGCGGAATTTCAGCAGGCAGCCGGCCACTCCGGGCCACCGGGCCCTGGACACAAACGATGCCCTTTCCCCTGAGAAACAAAACTCACCAGGCCAGGTTCGTGATGTCAGTTTGCAGGAGGCACTTGGCACTCTCAAACCAGACACAGTTGCCTGTGGGGGCACCTTGCATCTGGGAGATATCCTGAAGCATGCGGAATTTCAGCAGGCAGCCGGCCACTCCGGGCCACCGGGCCCTGGACACGAACGATGGCCTTTCCCCTGAGAAACAAAACTCACCAGGCCAGGTTCCTGATGTCAGTTTGCAGGAGGCACTTGGCACTCTCAAACCAGACACAGTTGCCTGTGGGGGCACCTTGCATCTGGGAGATATCCTGAAGCATGCGGAATTTCAGCAGGCAGCCGGCCACTCCGGGCCACCGGGCCCTGGACACGAACGATGGCCTTTCCCCTGAGAAACAAAACTCACCAGGCCAGGTTCCTGATGTCAGTTTGCAGGAGGCACTTGGCACTCTCAAACCAGACACAGTTGCCTGTGGGGGCACCTTGCATCTGGGAGATATCCTGAACCATGCGGAATTTCAGCAGGCAGCCGGCCACTCCGGGCCACCGGGCCCTGGACACGAACGATGCCCTTTGCCCTGAGAAACAAAACTCACCAGGCCAGGTTCCTGATGTCAGTTTGCAGGAGGCACTTGGCACTGTCAAACCAGACACAGTTGCCTGTGGGGGCACCTTGCATCTGGGAGATATCCTGAAGCATGCGGAATTTCAGCAGGCAGCCGGCCACTCTGGGCCACCGGGCCCTGGACACGAACGATGCCCTTTCCCCTGAGAAACAAAACTCACCAGGCCAGGTTCCTGATGTCAGTTTGCCGGAGGCATTTGGCACTGTCAAACCAGACACAGTTGCCTGTGGGGGCACCTTGCATCTGGTAGATATCCTGAAGCATGCGGAATTTCAGCAGGCAGCCGGCCACTCCGGGCCACTGGGCGCTGGACACGAACGATGCCCTTTCCCCTGAGAAACAAAACTCACCAGGCCAGGTTCCTGATGTCAGTTTGCAGGAGGCACTTGGCACTGTCAAACCAGACACAGGTGCCTGTGGGGGCACCTTGCATCTGGGAGATATCCTGAAGCATGCGGAATTTCAGCAGGCAGTCGGCCACCCCGGGCCACCGGGCCCTGGACACAAACGATGCCCTTTCCCCTGAGAAACAAAACTCACCAGGCCAGGTTCCTGATGTCAGTTTGCAGGAGGCACTTGGCACTCTCAAACCAGACACAGTTGCCTGTGGGGGCACCTTGCATCTGGGAGATATCCTGAAGCATGCGGAATTTCAGCAGGCAGCCGGCCACTCCGGGCCACCGGGCCCTGGACACGAACGATGGCCTTTCTCCTGAGAAACAAAACTCACCAGGCCAGGTTCCTGATGTCAGTTTGCAGGAGGCACTTGGCACTCTCAAAGCAGACACAGTTGCCTGTGGGGGCACCTTGCATCTGGGAGATATCCTGAAGCATGCGGAATTTCAGCAGGCAGCCGGCCACTCCGGGCCACCGGGCCCTGGACACGAACGATGCCCTTTCCCCTGAGAAACAAAACTCACCAGGCCAGGTTCCTGATGTCAGTTTGCAGGAGGCACTTGGCACTCTCAAACCAGACACAGTTGTCTGTGGGGGCACCTTGCATCTGGGAGATATCCTGAACCATGCGGAATTTCAGCAGGCAGCCGGCCACTCCGGGCCACCGGGCCCTGGACACGAACCATGCCCTTTGCCCTGAGAAACAAAACTCACCAGGCCAGGCTCCTGATGTCAGTTTGCAGGAGGCATTTGGCACTGTCAAACCAGACACAGTTGCCTGTGGGGGCACCTTGCATCTGGGAGATGTCCTGAACCATGCGGAATTTCAGCAGGCAGCCGGCCACTCTGGGCCACCGGGCCCTGGACACGAACGATGCCCTTTCCCCTGAGAAACAAAACTCACCAGGCCAGGTTCCTGATGTCAGTTTGCAGGAGGCACTTGGCACTCTCAAACCAGACACAGTTGCCTGTGGGGGCACCTTGCATCTGGGAGATATCCTGAAGCATGCGGAATTTCAGCAGGCAGCCGGCCACTCCGGGCCACCGGGCCCTGGACACGAACCATGGCCTTTGCCCTGAGAAACAAAACTCACCAGGCCAGGTTCCTGATGTCAGTTTGCAGGAGGCACTTGGCACTGTCAAACCAGACACAGTTGCCTGTGGGGGCACCTTGCATCTGGGAGATATCCTGAAGCATGCGGAATTTCAGCAGGCAGCCGGCCACTCCGGGCCACCGGGCCCTGGACACGAACCATGCCCTTTCCCCTGAGAAACAAAACTCACCAGGCCAGGTTCCTGATGTCAGTTTGCAGGAGGCACTTGGCACTCTCAAACCAGACACAGTTGCCTGTGGGGGCACCTTGCATCTGGGAGATATCCTGAAGCATGCGGAATTTCAGCAGGCAGCCGGCCACTCCGGGCCACCGGGCCCTGGACACGAACGATGCCCTTTCCCCTGAGAAACAAAACTCACCAGGCCAGGTTCCTGATGTCAGTTTGCAGGAGGCACTTGGCACTCTCAAACCAGACACAGTTGCCTGTGGGTGCTTCTTGCATCTGGGAGATATCCTGAAGCATGCGTAATTTCAGCAGGCAGCCGGCCGCTCCGGGCCACCGGGCCCTGGACACGAACGATGCCCTTTCCCCTGAGAAACAAAACTCACCAGGCCAGGTTCCTGATGTCAGTTTGCAGGAGGCACTTGGCACTCTCAAACCAGACACAGTTGCCTGTGGGGGCACCTTGCATCTGGGAGATATCCTGAAGCATGCGGAATTTCAGCAGGCAGCCGGCCACTCCGGGCCACCGGGCTCTGGACACGAACGATGCCCTTTCCCCTGAGAAACAAAACTCACCAGGCCAGGTTCCTGATGTCAGTTTGCAGGAGGCACTTGGCACTCTCAAACCAGACACAGTTGCCTGTGGGGGCACCTTGCATCTGGGAGATATCCTGAAGCATGCGGAATTTCAGCAGGCAGCCGGCCACTCCGGGCCACCGGGCCCTGGACACGAACGATGCCCTTTCCCCTGAGAAACAAAACTCACCAGGCCAGGTTCCTGATGTCAGTTTGCAGGAGGCACTTGGCACTCTCAAACCAGACACAGTTGCCTGTGGGGGCACCTTGCATCTGGGAGATATCCTGAAGCATGCGGAATTTCAGCAGGCAGCCGGCCACTCCGGGCCACCGGGCCCTGGACACGAACGATGCCCTTTCCCCTGAGAAACAAAACTCACCAGGCCAGGTTCCTGATGTCAGTTTGCAGGAGGCACTTGGCACTCTCAAACCAGACACAGTTGCCTGTGGGTGCTCCTTGCATCTGGGAGATATCCTGAAGCATGCGGAATTTCAGCAGGCAGCCGGCCGCTCCGGGCCACCGGGCCCTGGACACGAACGATGCCCTTTCCCCTGAGAAACAAAACTCACCAGGCCAGGTTCCTGATGTCAGTTTGCAGGAGGCACTTGGCACTCTCAAACCAGACACAGTTGCCTGTGGGGGCACCTTGCATCTGGGAGATATCCTGAACCATGCGGAATTTCAGCAGGCAGCCGGCCACTCCGGGCCACCGGGCCCTGGACACGAACCATGCCCTTTCCCCTGAGAAACAAAACTCACCAGGCCAGGTTGCTGATGTCAGTTTGCAGGAGGCACTTGGCACTGTCAAACCAGACACAGATGCCTGTGGGGGCACCTTGCATCTGGGAGATATCCTGAAGCATGCGGAATTTCAGCAGGCAGCCGGCCACTCCGGGCCACCGGGCCCTGGACACGAACGATGCCCTTTCCGCTGAGAAACAAAACTCACCAGGCCAGGTTCCTGATGTCAGTTTGCAGGAGGCACTTGGCACTGTCAAACCAGACACAGTTGCCTGTGGGGGCACCTTGCATCTAGGAGATATCCTGAAGCATGCGGAATTTCAGCAGGCAGCCGGCCACTCCGGGCCACCGGGCCCTGGACACGAACGATGCCCTTTCCCCTGAGAAACAAAACTCACCAGGCCAGGTTCCTGATGTCAGTTTGCAGGAGGCACTTGGCACTGTCAAACCAGACACAGTTGCCTGTGGGGGCACCTTGCATCTGGGAGATATCCTGAAGCATGCGGAATTTCAGCAGGCAGCCGGCCACTCCGGGCCACTGGGCCCTGGACACGAACGATGCCCTTTCCCCTGAGAAACAAAACTCACCAGGCCAGGTTCCTGATGTCAGTTTGCAGGAGGCACTTGGCACTCTCAAACCAGACACAGTTGCCTGTGGGGGCACCTTGCATCTGGGAGATATCCTGAACCATGCGGAATTTCAGCAGGCAGCCGGCCACTCCGGGCCACCGGGCCCTGGACACGAACGATGGCCTTTCCCCTGAGAAACAAAACTCACCAGGCCAGGTTCCTGATGTCAGTTTGCAGGAGGCACTTGGCACTCTCAAACCAGACACAGTTGCCTGTGGGGGCACCTTGCATCTGGGAGATATCCTGAAGCATGCGGAATTTCAGCAGGCAGCCGGCCACTCCGGGCCACCGGGCCCTGGACACGAACCATGCCCTTTCCCCTGAGAAACAAAACTCACCAGGCCAGGTTCCTGATGTCAGTTTGCCGGAGGCATTTGGCACTGTCAAACCAGACACAGTTGCCTGTGGGGGCACCTTGCATCTGGGAGATAGCCCGAAGCATGCGGAATTTCAGCAGGCAGGCGGCCACTCCGGGCCACCGGGCGCCGGACACGAACGATGCCCTTTCCCCTGAGAAACAAAACTCACCAGGCCAGGTTCCTGATGTCAGTTTGCAGGAGGCACTTGGCACTGTCAAACCAGACACAGGTGCCTGTGGGGGCACCTTGCATCTGGGAGATATCCTGAAGCATGCGGAATTTCAGCAGGCAGTCGGCCACCCCGGGCCACCGGGCCCTGGACACGAACGATGGCCTTTCCCCTGAGAAACAAAACTCACCAGGCCAGGTTCCTGATGTCAGTTTGCAGGAGGCACTTGGCACTGTCAAACCAGACACAGTTGCCTGTGGGGGCACCTTGCATCTGGGAGATATCCTGAAGCATGCGGAATTTCAGCAGGCAGCCGGCCACTCCGGGCCACCGGGCCCTGGACACGAACGATGGCCTTTCTCCTGAGAAACAAAACTCACCAGGCCAGGTTCCTGATGTCAGTTTGCAGGAGGCACTTGGCACTCTGAAAGCAGACACAGTTGCCTGTGGGGGCACCTTGCATCTGGGAGATATCCTGAAGCATGCGGAATTTCAGCAGGCAGCCGGCCACTCCGGGCCACCGGGCCCTGGACACGAACGATGCCCTTTCCCCTGAGAAACAAAACTCACCAGGCCAGGTTCCTGATGTCTGTTTGCAGGAGGCACTTGGCACTCTCAAACCAGACACAGTTGCCTGTGGGGGCACCTTGCATCTGGGAGATATCCTGAAGCATGCGGAATTTCAGCAGGCAGCCGGCCACTCCGGGCCACCGGGCCCTGGACACGAACGATGCCCTTTCCCCTGAGAAACAAAACTCACCAGGCCAGGTTCCTGATGTCAGTTTGCAGGAGGCACTTGGCACTGTCAAACCAGACACAGTTGCCTGTGGGGGCACCTTGCATCTGGGAGATATCCTGAAGCATGCGGAATTTCAGCAGGCAGCCGGCCACTGCGGGCCACTGGGCCCTGGACACGAACGATGCCCTTTCCCCTGAGAAACAAAACTCACCAGGCCAGGTTCCTGATGTCAGTTTGCAGGAGGCACTTGGCACTCTCAAACCAGACACAGTTGCCTGTGGGGGCACCTTGCATCTGGGAGATATCCTGAAGCATGCGGAATTTCAGCAGGCAGCCGGCCACTCCGGGCCACCGGGCCCTGGACACAAACGATGCCCTTTCCCCTGAGAAACAAAACTCACCAGGCCAGGTTCGTGATGTCAGTTTGCAGGAGGCACTTGGCACTCTCAAACCAGACACAGTTGCCTGTGGGGGCACCTTGCATCTGGGAGATATCCTGAAGCATGCGGAATTTCAGCAGGCAGCCGGCCACTCCGGGCCACCGGGCCCTGGACACGAACGATGGCCTTTCCCCTGAGAAACAAAACTCACCAGGCCAGGTTCCTGATGTCAGTTTGCAGGAGGCACTTGGCACTGTCAAACCAGACACAGTTGCCTGTGGGGGCACCTTGCATCTGGGAGATATCCTGAACCATGCGGAATTTCAGCAGGCAGCCGGCCACTGCGGGCCACCGGGCCCTGGACACGAACGATGCCCTTTGCCCTGAGAAACAAAACTCACCAGGCCAGGTTCCTGATGTCAGTTTGCAGGAGGCACTTGGCACTCTCAAACCAGACACAGTTGCCTGTGGGGGCACCTTGCATCTGGGAGATATCCTGAAGCATGCGGAATTTCAGCAGGCAGCCGGCCACTCTGGGCCACCGGGCCCTGGACACGAACGATGCCCTTTCCCCTGAGAAACAAAACTCACCAGGCCAGGTTCCTGATGTCAGTTTGCCGGAGGCATTTGGCACTGTCAAACCAGACACAGTTGCCTGTGGGGGCACCTTGCATCTGGGAGATATCCTGAAGCATGCGGAATTTCAGCAGGCAGCCGGCCACTCCGGGCCACCGGGCGCTGGACACGAACGATGCCCTTTCCCCTGAGAAACAAAACTCACCAGGCCAGGTTCCTGATGTCAGTTTGCAGGAGGCACTTGGCACTGTCAAACCAGACACAGGTGCCTGTGGGGGCACCTTGCATCTGGGAGATATCCTGAAGCATGCGGAATTTCAGCAGGCAGTCGGCCACCCCGGGCCACCGGGCCCTGGACACGAACGATGGCCTTTCCCCTGAGAAACAAAACTCACCAGGCCAGGTTCCTGATGTCAGTTTGCAGGAGGCACTTGGCACTCTCAAACCAGACACAGTTGCCTGTGGGGGCACCTTGCATCTGGGAGATATCCTGAAGCATGCGGAATTTCAGCAGGCAGCCGGCCACTCCGGGCCACCGGGCCCTGGACACGAACGATGGCCTTTCTCCTGAGAAACAAAACTCACCAGGCCAGGTTCCTGATGTCAGTTTGCAGGAGGCACTTGGCACTCTCAAAGCAGACACAGTTGCCTGTGGGGGCACCTTGCATCTGGGAGATATCCTGAAGCATGCGGAATTTCAGCAGGCAGCCGGCCACTCCGGGCCACCGGGCCCTGGACACGAACGATGCCCTTTCCCCTGAGAAACAAAACTCACCAGGCCAGGTTCCTGATGTCAGTTTGCAGGAGGCACTTGGCACTCTCAAAGCAGACACAGTTGTCTGTGGGGGCACCTTGCATCTGGGAGATATCCTGAACCATGCGGAATTTCAGCAGGCAGCCGGCCACTCCGGGCCACCGGGCCCTGGACACGAACCATGCCCTTTGCCCTGAGAAACAAAACTCACCAGGCCAGGCTCCTGATGTCAGTTTGCAGGAGGCATTTGGCACTGTCAAACCAGACACAGTTGCCTGTGGGGGCACCTTGCATCTGGGAGATGTCCTGAACCATGCGGAATTTCAGCAGGCAGCCGGCCAGTCTGGGCCACCGGGCCCTGGACACGAACGATGCCCTTTCCCCTGAGAAACAAAACTCACCAGGCCAGGTTCCTGATGTCAGTTTGCAGGAGGCACTTGGCACTCTCAAACCAGACACAGTTGCCTGTGGGGGCACCTTGCATCTGGGAGATATCCTGAAGCATGCGGAATTTCAGCAGGCAGCCGGCCACTCCGGGCCACCGGGCCCTGGACACGAACCATGGCCTTTGCCCTGAGAAACAAAACTCACCAGGCCAGGTTCCTGATGTCAGTTTGCAGGAGGCACTTGGCACTGTCAAACCAGACACAGTTGCCTGTGGGGGCACCTTGCATCTGGGAGATATCCTGAAGCATGCGGAATTTCAGCAGGCAGCCGGCCACTCCGGGCCACCGGGCCCTGGACACGAACCATGCCCTTTCCCCTGAGAAACAAAACTCACCAGGCCAGGTTCCTGATGTCAGTTTGCAGGAGGCACTTGGCACTCTCAAACCAGACACAGTTGCCTGTGGGTGCTCCTTGCATCTGGGAGATATCCTGAAGCATGCGGAATTTCAGCAGGCAGCCGGCCACTCCGGGCCACCGGGCCCTGGACACGAACGATGCCCTTTCCCCTGAGAAACAAAACTCACCAGGCCAGGTTCCTGATGTCAGTTTGCAGGAGGCACTTGGCACTCTCAAACCAGACACAGTTGCCTGTGGGTGCTCCTTGCATCTGGGAGATATCCTGAAGCATGCGTAATTTCAGCAGGCAGCCGGCCGCTCCGGGCCACCGGGCCCTGGACACGAACGATGCCCTTTCCCCTGAGAAACAAAACTCACCAGGCCAGGTTCCTGATGTCAGTTTGCAGGAGGCACTTGGCACTCTCAAACCAGACACAGTTGCCTGTGGGGGCACCTTGCATCTGGGAGATATCCTGAAGCATGCGGAATTTCAGCAGGCAGCCGGCCACTCCGGGCCACCGGGCTCTGGACACGAACGATGCCCTTTCCCCTGAGAAACAAAACTCACCAGGCCAGGTTCCTGATGTCAGTTTGCAGGAGGCACTTGGCACTCTCAAACCAGACACAGTTGCCTGTGGGGGCACCTTGCATCTGGGAGATATCCTGAAGCATGCGGAATTTCAGCAGGCAGCCGGCCACTCCGGGCCACCGGGCCCTGGACACGAACGATGCCCTTTCCCCTGAGAAACAAAACTCACCAGGCCAGGTTCCTGATGTCAGTTTGCAGGAGGCACTTGGCACTCTCAAACCAGACACAGTTGCCTGTGGGGGCACCTTGCATCTGGGAGATATCCTGAAGCATGCGGAATTTCAGCAGGCAGCCGGCCACTCCGGGCCACCGGGCCCTGGACACGAACGATGCCCTTTCCCCTGAGAAACAAAACTCACCAGGCCAGGTTCCTGATGTCAGTTTGCAGGAGGCACTTGGCACTCTCAAACCAGACACAGTTGCCTGTGGGTGCTCCTTGCATCTGGGAGATATCCTGAAGCATGCGGAATTTCAGCAGGCAGCCGGCCGCTCCGGGCCACCGGGCCCTGGACACGAACGATGCCCTTTCCCCTGAGAAACAAAACTCACCAGGCCAGGTTCCTGATGTCAGTTTGCAGGAGGCACTTGGCACTCTCAAACCAGACACAGTTGCCTGTGGGGGCACCTTGCATCTGGGAGATATCCTGAAGCATGCGGAATTTCAGCAGGCAGCCGGCCGCTCCGGGCCACCGGGCCCTGGACACGAACGATGCCCTTTCCCCTGAGAAACAAAACTCACCAGGCCAGGTTCCTGATGTCAGTTTGCAGGAGGCACTTGGCACTGTCAAACCAGACACAGTTGCCTGTGGGGGCACCTTGCATCTGGGAGATATCCTGAACCATGCGGAATTTCAGCAGGCAGCCGGCCACTCCGGGCCACCGGGCCCTGGACACGAACGATGCCCTTTCCCCTGAGAAACCAAACTCACCAGGCCAGGTTCCTGATGTCAGTTTGCAGGAGGCATTTGGCACTCTCAAACCAGACACAGTTGCCTGTGGGGGCACCTTGCATCTGGGAGATATCCTGAAGCATGCGGAATTTCAGCAGGCAGCCGGCCACTCCGGGCCACCGGGCCCTGGACACGAACGATGCCCTTTCCCCTCAGAAACAAAACTCACCAGGCCAGGTTCCTGATGTCAGTTTGCAGGAGGCACTTGGCACTCTCAAACCAGACACAGTTGCCTGTGGGGGCACCTTGCATCTGGGAGATATCCTGAACCATGCGGAATTTCAGCAGGCAGCCGGCCACTCCGGGCCACCGGGCCCTGGACACGAACCATGGCCTTTGCCCTGAGAAACAAAACTCACCAGGCCAGGTTCCTGATGTCAGTTTGCAGGAGGCACTTGGCACTCTCAAACCAGACACAGTTGCCTGTGGGGGCACCTTGCATCTGGGAGATATCCTGAAGCATGCGGAATTTCAGCAGGCAGCCGGCCACTCCGGGCCACCGGGCCCTGGACACGAACGATGCCCTTTCCCCTGAGAAACAAAACTCACCAGGCCAGGTTCCTGATGTCAGTTTGCAGGAGGCACTTGGCACTCTCAAACCAGACACAGTTGCCTGTGGGGGCACCTTGCATCTGGGAGATATCCTGAAGCATGCGGAATTTCAGCAGGCAGCCGGCCACTCCGGGCCACCGGGCGCTGGACACGAACGATGCCCATTCCCCTGAGAAACAAAACTCACCAGGCCAGGTTCCTGATGTCAGTTTGCAGGAGGCACTTGGCACTCTCAAACCAGACACAGTTGCCTGTGGGGGCACCTTGCATCTGGGAGATATCCTGAAGCATGCGGAATTTCAGCAGGCAGCCGGCCACTCCGGGCCACCGGGCCCTGGACACGAACGATGCCCTTTCCCCTGACAAACAAAACTCACCAGGCCAGGTTCCTGATGTCAGTTTGCAGGAGGCACTTGGCACTCTCAAACCAGACACAGTTGCCTGTGGGGGCACCTTGCATCTGGGAGATATCCTGAAGCATGCGGAATTTCAGCAGGCAGCCGGCCGCTCCGGGCCACCGGGCCCTGGACACGAACCATGCCCTTTCCCCTGAGAAACAAAACTCACCAGGCCAGGTTCCTGATGTCAGTTTGCAGGAGGCACTTGGCACTCTCAAACCAGACACAGTTGCCTGTGGGGGCACCTTGCATCTGGGAGATATCCTGAAGCATGCGGAATTTCAGCAGGCAGCCGGCCACTCCGGGCCACCGGGCCCTGGACACGAACGATGCCCTTTCCCCTGAGAAACAAAACTCACCAGGCCAGGTTCCTGATGTCAGTTTGCAGGAGGCACTTGGCACTGTCAAACCAGACACAGTTGCCTGTGGGGGCACCTTGCATCTGGGAGATATCCTGAACCATGCGGAATTTCAGCAGGCAGCCGGCCACTCCGGGCCACCGGGCCCTGGACACGAACGATGCCCTTTCCCCTGAGAAACCAAACTCACCAGGCCAGGTTCCTGATGTCAGTTTGCAGGAGGCATTTGGCACTCTCAAACCAGACACAGTTGCCTGTGGGGGCACCTTGCATCTGGGAGATATCCTGAAGCATGCGGAATTTCAGCAGGCAGCCGGCCACTCCGGGCCACCGGGCCCTGGACACGAACGATGCCCTTTCCCCTGAGAAACAAAACTCACCAGGCCAGGTTCCTGATGTCAGTTTGCAGGAGGCACTTGGCACTCTCAAACCAGACACAGTTGCCTGTGGGGGCACCTTGCATCTGGGAGATATCCTGAAGCATGCGGAATTTCAGCAGGCAGCCGGCCACTCCGGGCCACCGGGCCCTGGACACGAACCATGCCCTTTCCCCTGAGAAACAAAACTCACCAGGCCAGGTTCCTGATGTCAGTTTGCAGGAGGCACTTGGCACTCTCAAACCAGACACAGTTGCCTGTGGGGGCACCTTGCATCTGGGAGATATCCTGAAGCATGCGGAATTTCAGCAGGCAGCCAGCCACTCCGGGCCACCGGGCCCTGGACACGAACGATGCCCTTTCCCCTGAGAAACAAAACTCACCAGGCCAGGTTCCTGATGTCAGTTTGCAGGAGGCACTTGGCACTGTCAAACCAGACACAGTTGCCTGTGGGGGCACCTTGCATCTGGGAGATATCCTCAAGCATGCGGAATTTCAGCAGGCAGCCGGCCACTCTGGGCCACCGGGCCCTGGACACGAACGATGCCCTTTCCCCTGAGAAACAAAACTCACCAGGCCAGGTTCCTGATGTCAGTTTGCAGGAGGCACTTGGCACTGTCAAACCAGACACAGTTGCCTGTGGGGGCACCTTGCATCTGGGAGATATCCTGAACCATGCGGAATTTCAGCAGGCAGCCGGCCACTCCGGGCCACCGGGCCCTGGACACGAACGATGCCCTTTCCCCTGAGAAACCAAACTCACCAGGCCAGGTTCCTGATGTCAGTTTGCAGGAGGCATTTGGCACTCTCAAACCAGACACAGTTGCCTGTGGGGGCACCTTGCATCTGGGAGATATCCTGAAGCATGCGGATTTTCAGCAGGCAGCCGGCCACTCCGGGCCACCGGGCCCTGGACACGAACGATGGCCTTTCCCCTGAGAAACAAAACTCACCAGGCCAGGTTCCTGATGTCAGTTTGCAGGAGGCACTTGGCACTCTCAAACCAGACACAGTTGCCTGTGGGGGCACCTTGCATCTGGGAGATATCCTGAAGCATGCGGAATTTCAGCAGGCAGCCGGCCACTCTGGGCCACCGGGCCCTGGACACGAACGATGGCCTTTCCCCTGAGAAACAAAACTCACCAGGCCAGGTTCCTGATGTCAGTTTGCAGGAGGCACTTGGCACTCTCAAACCAGACACAGGTGCCTGTGGGGGCACCTTGCATCTGGGAGATATCCTGAAGCATGCGGAATTTCAGCAGGCAGCCGGCCACTCCGGGCCACCGGGCTCTGGACACGAACGATGCCCTTTGCCCTGAGAAACAAAACTCACCAGGCCAGGTTCCTGATGTCAGTTTGCAGGAGGCACTTGGCACTGTCAAACCAGACACAGTTGCCTGTGGGGGCACCTTGCATCTGGGAGATATCCTGAAGCATGCGGAATTTCAGCAGGCAGCCGGCCACTCTGGGCCACCGGGCCCTGGACACGAACGATGCCCTTTCCCCTGAGAAACAAAACTCACCAGGCCAGGTTCCTGATGTCAGTTTGCAGGAGGCACTTGGCACTCTCAAACCAGACACAGTTGCCTGTGGGGGCACCTTGCATCTGGGAGATATCCTGAAGCATGCGGAATTTCAGCAGGCAGCCGGCCACTCCGGGCCACCGGGCGCTGGACACGAACGATGCCCATTCCCCTGAGAAACAAAACTCACCAGGCCAGGTTCCTGATGTCAGTTTGCAGGAGGCACTTGGCACTCTCAAACCAGACACAGTTGCCTGTGGGGGCACCTTGCATCTGGGAGATATCCTGAAGCATGCGGAATTTCAGCAGGCAGCCGGCCACTCCGGGCCACCGGGCCCTGGACACGAACGATGCCCTTTCCCCTGAGAAACAAAACTCACCAGGCCAGGTTCCTGATGTCAGTTTGCAGGAGGCACTTGGCACTGTCAAACCAGACACAGTTGCCTGTGGGGGCACCTTGCATCTGGGAGATATCCTGAACCATGCGGAATTTCAGCAGGCAGCCGGCCACTCTGGGCCACCGGGCCCTGGACACGAACGATGCCCTTTCCCCTGAGAAACAAAACTCACCAGGCCAGGTTCCTGATGTCAGTTTGCAGGAGGCATTTGGCACTGTCAAACCAGACACAGTTGCCTGTGGGGGCACCTTGCATCTGGGAGATATCCTGAAGCATGCGGAATTTCAGCAGGCAGCCGGCCACTCTGGGCCACCGGGCCCTGGACACGAACGATGCCCTTTCCCCTCAGAAACAAAACTCACCAGGCCAGGTTCCTGATGTCAGTTTGCAGGAGGCACTTGGCACTGTCAAACCAGACACAGTTGCCTGTGGGGGCACCTTGCATCTGGGAGATAACCTGAAGCATGCGGAATTTCAGCAGGCAGCCGGCCACTCCGGGCCACCGGGCCCTGGACACGAACCATGCCCTTTCCCCTCAGAAACAAAACTCACCAGGCCAGGTTCCTGATGTCAGTTTGCAGGAGGCACTTGGCACTCTCAAACCAGACACAGTTGCCTGTGGGGGCACCTTGCATCTGGGAGATATCCTGAAGCACGCGGAATTTCAGCAGGCAGCCGGCCGCTCCGGGCCACCGGGCCCTGGACACGAACGATGGCCTTTCCCCTGAGAAACAAAACTCACCAGGCCAGGTTGCTGATGTCAGTTTGCAGGAGGCACTTGGCACTCTCAAACCAGACACAGTTGCCTGTGGGGGCACCTTGCATCTGGGAGATATCCTGAAGCATGCGGAATTTCAGCAGGCAGCCGGCCACTCCGGGCCACCGGGCCCTGGACACGAACCATGCCCTTTCCCCTGAGAAACAAAACTCACCTGGCCAGGTTCCTGATGTCAGTTTGCAGGAGGCACTTGGCACTCTCAAACCAGACACAGTTGCCTGTGGGGGCACCTTGCATCTGGGAGATATCCTGAAGCATGCGGAATTTCAGCAGGCAGCCGGCCACTCCGGGCCACCGGGCCCTGGACACGAACGATGCCCTTTCCCCTGAGAAACAAAACTCACCAGGCCAGGTTCCTGATGTCAGTTTGCAGGAGGCACTTGGCACTCTCAAACCAGACACAGTTGCCTGTGGGGGCACCTTGCATCTGGGAGATATCCTGAACCATGCGGAATTTCAGCAGGCAGCCGGCCACTCCGGGCCACCGGGCCCTGGACACAAACGATGCCCTTTCCCCTGAGAAACAAAACTCACCAGGCCAGGTTCCTCATGTCAGTTTGCAGGAGGCACTTGGCACTGTCAAACCAGACACAGTTGCCTGTGGGGGCACCTTGCATCTGGGAGATATCCTGAAGCATGCGGAATTTCAGCAGGCAGCCGGCCACTCCGGGCCACCGGGCCCTGGACACGAACGATGCCCTTTCCCCTGAGAAACCAAACTCACCAGGCCAGGTTCCTGATGTCAGTTTGCAGGAGGCATTTGGCACTCTCAAACCAGACACAGTTGCCTGTGGGGGCACCTTGCATCTGGGAGATATCCTGAAGCATGCGGAATTTCAGCAGGCAGCCGGCCACTCCGGGCCACCGGGCCCTGGACACGAACGATGCCCTTTCCCCTGAGAAACAAAACTCACCAGGCCAGGTTCCTGATGTCAGTTTGCAGGAGGCACTTGGCACTCTCAAACCAGACACAGTTGCCTGTGGGGGCACCTTGCATCTGGGAGATATCCTGAAGCATGCGGAATTTCAGCAGGCAGCCGGCCGCTCCGGGCCACCGGGCGCTGGACACGAACGATGCCCTTTCCCCTGAGAAACAAAACTCACCAGGCCAGGTTCCTGATGTCAGTTTGCAGGAGGCACTTGGCACTGTCAAACCAGACACAGTTGCCTGTGGGGGCACCTTGCATCTGGGAGATATCCTGAAGCATGCGGAATTTCAGCAGGCAGCCGGCCACTCCGGGCCACCGGGCCCTGGACACGAACGATGCCCTTTGCCCTGAGAAACAAAACTCACCAGGCCAGGTTCCTGATGTCAGTTTGCAGGAGGCACTTGGCACTGTCAAACCAGACACAGTTGCCTGTGGGGGCACCTTGCATCTGGGAGATATCCTGAACCATGCGGAATTTCAGCAGGCAGCCGGCCACTCCGGGCCACCGGGCCCTGGACACGAACGATGCCCTTTCCCCTGAGAAACAAAACTCACCAGGCCAGGTTCCTGATGTCAGTTTGCAGGAGGCACTTGGCACTGTCAAACCAGACACAGTTGCCTGTGGGGGCACCTTGCATCTGGGAGATATCCTGAAGCATGCGGAATTTCAGCAGGCAGCCGGCCACTCCGGGCCACCGGGCCCTGGACACGAACCATGCCCTTTCCGCTGAGAAACAAAACTCACCAGGCCAGGTTCCTGATGTCAGTTTGCAGGAGGCACTTGGCACTCTCAAACCAGACACAGTTGCCTGTGGGGGCACCTTGCATCTGGGAGATATCCTGAAGCATGCGGAATTTCAGCAGGCAGCCGGCCACTCCGGGCCACCGGGCCCTGGACACGAACGATGCCCTTTCCCCTGAGAAACAAAACTCACCAGGCCAGGTTCCTGATGTCAGTTTGCAGGAGGCACTTGGCACTGTCAAACCAGACACAGTTGCCTGTGGGGGCACCTTGCATCTGGGAGATATCCTGAAGCATGCGGAATTTCAGCAGGCAGCCGGCCACTCCGGGCCACCGGGCCCTGGACACGAACGATGGCCTTTCCCCTGAGAAACAAAACTCACCAGGCCAGGTTCCTGATGTCAGTTTGCCGGAGGCATTCGGCACTGTCAAACCAGACACAGTTGCCTGTGGAGGCACCTTGCATCTGGGAGATATCCTGAACCATGCGGAATTTCAGCAGGCAGCCGGCCACTCCGGGCCACCGGGCGCTGGACACGAACGATGCCCTTTCCCCTGAGAAACAAAACTCACCAGGCCAGGTTCCTGATGTCAGTTTGCAGGAGGCACTTGGCACTCTCAAACCAGACACAGTTGCCTGTGGGTGCTCCTTGCATCTGGGAGATATCCTGAAGCATGCGGAATTTCAGCAGGCAGCCGGCCACTCCGGGCCACCGGGCCCTGGACACGAATGATGCCCTTTCCCCTGAGAAACAAAACTCACCAGGCCAGGTTCCTGATGTCAGTTTGCAGGAGGCACTTGGCACTGTCAAACCAGACACAGTTGCCTGTGGGGGCACCTTGCATCTGGGAGATATCCTGAACCATGCGGAATTTCAGCAGGCAGCCGGCCGCTCCGGGCCATCGGGCCCTGAACACGAACGATGCCCTTTCCCCTGAGAAACAAAACTCACCAGGCCAGGTTCCTGATGTCAGTTTGCAGGAGGCACTTGGCACTGTCAAACCAGACACAGTTGCCTGTGGGGGCACCTTGCATCTGGGAGATATCCTGAAGCATGCGGAATTTCAGCAGGCAGCCGGCCACTCCGGGCCACCGGGCCCTGGACACGAACGATGCCCTTTCCCCTGAGAAACAAAACTCACCAGGCCAGGTTCCTGATGTCAGTTTGCAGGAGGCACTTGGCACTCTCAAACCAGACACAGTTGCCTGTGGGGGCACCTTGCATCTGGGAGATATCCTGAACCATGCGGAATTTCAGCAGGCAGCCGGCCACTCCGGGCCACCGGGCCCTGGACACGAACGATGCCCTTTCCCCTCAGAAACAAAACTCACCAGGCCAGGTTCCTGATGTCAGTTTGCAGGAGGCACTTGGCACTCTCAAACCAGACACAGTTGCCTGTGGGGGCACCTTGCATCTGGGAGATATCCTGAACCATGCGGAATTTCAGCAGGCAGCCGGCCACTCCGGGCCACCGGGCCCTGGACACGAACCATGCCCTTTCCCCTGAGAAACAAAACTCACCAGGCCAGGTTCCTGATGTCAGTTTGCAGGAGGCACTTGGCACTGTCAAACCAGACACAGTTGCCTGTGGGGGCACCTTGCATCTGGGAGATATCCTGAAGCATGCGGAATTTCAGCAGGCAGCCGGCCACTCCGGGCCACCGGGCCCTGGACACGAACCATGCCCTTTCCCCTGAGAAACAAAACTCACCAGGCCAGGTTCCTGATGTCAGTTTGCAGGAGGCACTTGGCACTGTCAAACCAGACACAGTTGCCTGTGGGGGCACCTTGCATCTGGGAGATATCCTGAAGCATGCGGAATTTCAGCAGGCAGCCGGCCACTCCGGGCCACTGGGCACTGGACACGAACGATGCCCTTTCCCCTGAGAAACAAAACTCACCAGGCCAGGTTCCTGATGTCAGTTTGCAGGAGGCACTTGGCACTCTCAAACCAGACACAGTTGCCTGTGGGGGCACCTTGCATCTGGGAGATATCCTGAAGCATGCGGAATTTCAGCAGGCAGCCGGCCACTCCGGGCCACCGGGCCCTGGACACGAACGATGGCCTTTCCCCTGAGAAACAAAACTCACCAGGCCAGGTTCCTGATGTCAGTTTGCAGGAGGCACTTGGCACTGTCAAGCCAGACACAGTTGCCTGTGGGGGCACCTTGCATCTGGGAGATATCCTGAACCATGCGGAATTTCAGCAGGCAGCCGGCCGCTCCGGGCCACCGGGCCCTGGACACGAACCATGCCCTTTCCCCTCAGAAACAAAACTCACCAGGCCAGGTTCCTGATGTCAGTTTGCAGGAGGCACTTGGCACTGTCAAACCAGACACAGTTGCCTGTGGGGGCACCTTGCATCTGGGAGATATCCTGAAGCATGCGGAATTTCAGCAGGCAGCCGGCCACTCCGGGCCACCGGGCCCTGGACACGAACGATGCCCTTTCCCCTGACAAACAAAACTCACCAGGCCAGGTTCCTGATGTCAGTTTGCAGGAGGCACTTGGCACTCTCAAACCAGACACAGTTGCCTGTGGGGGCACCTTGCATCTGGGAGATATCCTGAACCATGCGGAATTTCAGCAGGCAGCCGGCCACTCCGGGCCACCGGGCCCTGGACACGAACGATGCCCTTTCCCCTGAGAAACAAAACTCACCAGGCCAGGTTCCTGATGTCAGTTTGCAGGAGGCACTTGGCACTCTCAAACCAGACACAGTTGCCTGTGGGGGCACCTTGCATCTGGGAGATATCCTGAAGCATGCGGAATTTCAGCAGGCAGCCGGCCACTCCGGGCCACCGGGCCCTGGACACGAACGATGCCCTTTCCCCTGAGAAACAAAACTCACCAGGCCAGGTTCCTGATGTCAGTTTGCCGGAGGCACTTGGCACTGTCAAACCAGACACAGTTGCCTGTGGGGGCACCTTGCATCTGGGAGATATCCTGAAGCATGCGGAATTTCAGCAGGCAGCCGGCCACTCCGGGCCACCGGGCCCTGGACACGAACGATGCCCTTTGCCCTGAGAAACAAAACTCACCAGGCCAGGTTCCTGATGTCAGTTTGCAGGAGGCACTTGGCACTGTCAAACCAGACACAGTTGCCTGTGGGGGCACCTTGCATCTGGGAGATATCCTGAACCATGCGGAATTTCAGCAGGCAGCCGGCCACTCCGGGCCACCGGGCCCTGGACACGAACGATGCCCTTTCCCCTGAGAAACAAAACTCACCAGGCCAGGTTCCTGATGTCAGTTTGCAGGAGGCACTTGGCACTGTCAAACCAGACACAGTTGCCTGTGGGGGCACCTTGCATCTGGGAGATATCCTGAAGCATGCGGAATTTCAGCAGGCAGCCGGCCACTCCGGGCCACCGGGCCCTGGACACGAACCATGCCCTTTCCGCTGAGAAACAAAACTCACCAGGCCAGGTTCCTGATGTCAGTTTGCAGGAGGCACTTGGCACTCTCAAACCAGACACAGTTGCCTGTGGGGGCACCTTGCATCTGGGAGATATCCTGAAGCATGCGGAATTTCAGCAGGCAGCCGGCCACTCCGGGCCACCGGGCCCTGGACACGAACGATGCCCTTTCCCCTGAGAAACAAAACTCACCAGGCCAGGTTCCTGATGTCAGTTTGCAGGAGGCACTTGGCACTGTCAAACCAGACACAGTTGCCTGTGGGGGCACCTTGCATCTGGGAGATATCCTGAAGCATGCGGAATTTCAGCAGGCAGCCGGCCACTCCGGGCCACCGGGCCCTGGACACGAACGATGGCCTTTCCCCTGAGAAACAAAACTCACCAGGCCAGGTTCCTGATGTCAGTTTGCCGGAGGCATTCGGCACTGTCAAACCAGACACAGTTGCCTGTGGAGGCACCTTGCATCTGGGAGATATCCTGAACCATGCGGAATTTCAGCAGGCAGCCGGCCACTCCGGGCCACCGGGCGCTGGACACGAACGATGCCCTTTCCCCTGAGAAACAAAACTCACCAGGCCAGGTTCCTGATGTCAGTTTGCAGGAGGCACTTGGCACTCTCAAACCAGACACAGTTGCCTGTGGGTGCTCCTTGCATCTGGGAGATATCCTGAAGCATGCGGAATTTCAGCAGGCAGCCGGCCACTCCGGGCCACCGGGCCCTGGACACGAATGATGCCCTTTCCCCTGAGAAACAAAACTCACCAGGCCAGGTTCCTGATGTCAGTTTGCAGGAGGCACTTGGCACTGTCAAACCAGACACAGTTGCCTGTGGGGGCACCTTGCATCTGGGAGATATCCTGAACCATGCGGAATTTCAGCAGGCAGCCGGCCGCTGCGGGCCATCGGGCCCTGGACACGAACGATGCCCTTTCCCCTCAGAAACAAAACTCACCAGGCCAGGTTCCTGATGTCAGTTTGCAGGAGGCACTTGGCACTCTCAAACCAGACACAGTTGCCTGTGGGGGCACCTTGCATCTGGGAGATATCCTGAACCATGCGGAATTTCAGCAGGCAGCCGGCCACTCCGGGCCACCGGGCCCTGGACACGAACCATGCCCTTTCCCCTGAGAAACAAAACTCACCAGGCCAGGTTCCTGATGTCAGTTTGCAGGAGGCACTTGGCACTGTCAAACCAGACACAGTTGCCTGTGGGGGCACCTTGCATCTGGGAGATATCCTGAAGCATGCGGAATTTCAGCAGGCAGCCGGCCACTCCGGGCCACCGGGCCCTGGACACGAGCGATGCCCTTTCCCCTGAGAAACAAAACTCACCAGGCCAGGTTCCTGATGTCAGTTTGCAGGAGGCACTTGGCACTGTCAAACCAGACACAGTTGCCTGTGGGGGCACCTTGCATCTGGGAGATATCCTGAAGCATGCGGAATTTCAGCAGGCAGCCGGCCACTCCGGGCCACCGGGCCCTGGACACGAACGATGCCCTTTCCCCTGAGAAACAAAACTCACCAGGCCAGGTTCCTGATGTCAGTTTGCAGGAGGCACTTGGCACTGTCAAACCAGACACAGTTGCCTGTGGGGGCACCTTGCATCTGGGAGATATCCTGAAGCATGCGGAATTTCAGCAGGCAGCCGGCCACTCCGGGCCACTGGGCACTGGACACGAACGATGCCCTTTCCCCTGAGAAACAAAACTCACCAGGCCAGGTTCCTGATGTCAGTTTGCAGGAGGCACTTGGCACTCTCAAACCAGACACAGTTGCCTGTGGGGGCACCTTGCATCTGGGAGATATCCTGAAGCATGCGGAATTTCAGCAGGCAGCCGGCCACTCCGGGCCACCGGGCCCTGGACACGAACGATGGCCTTTCCCCTGAGAAACAAAACTCACCAGGCCAGGTTCCTGATGTCAGTTTGCAGGAGGCACTTGGCACTGTCAAGCCAGACACAGTTGCCTGTGGGGGCACCTTGCATCTGGGAGATATCCTGAAGCATGCGGAATTTCAGCAGGCAGCCGGCCGCTCCGGGCCACCGGGCCCTGGACACGAACGATGCCCTTTCCCCTGAGAAACAAAACTCACCAGGCCAGGTTCCTGATGTCAGTTTGCAGGAGGCACTTGGCACTCTCAAACCAGACACAGTTGCCTGTGGGGGCACCTTGCATCTGGGAGATATCCTGAAGCATGCGGAATTTCAGCAGGCAGCCGGCCACTCCGGGCCACCGGGCCCTGGACACGAACGATGCCCTTTCCCCTGACAAACAAAACTCACCAGGCCAGGTTCCTGATGTCAGTTTGCAGGAGGCACTTGGCACTGTCAAACCAGACACAGTTGCCTGTGGGGGCACCTTGCATCTGGGAGATATCCTGAACCATGCGGAATTTCAGCAGGCAGCCGGCCACTCCGGGCCACCGGGCCCTGGACACGAACCATGCCCTTTGCCCTGAGAAACAAAACTCACCAGGCCAGGTTCCTGATGTCAGTTTGCAGGAGGCACTTGGCACTGTCAAACCAGACACAGTTGCCTGTGGGGGCACCTTGCATCTGGGAGATATCCTGAAGCATGCGGAATTTCAGCAGGCAGCCGGCCACTCCGGGCCACCGGGCCCTGGACACGAACGATGCCCTTTCCCCTGAGAAACAAAACTCACCAGGCCAGGTTCCTGATGTCAGTTTGCAGGAGGCACTTGGCACTCTCAAACCAGACACAGTTGCCTGTGGGGGCACCTTGCATCTGGGAGATATCCTGAAGCATGCGGAATTTCAGCAGGCAGCCGGCCACTCCGGGCCACCGGGCCCTGGACACGAACCATGCCCTTTCCCCTGAGAAACAAAACTCACCAGGCCAGGTTCCTGATGTCAGTTTGCAGGAGGCACTTGGCACTCTCAAACCAGACACAGTTGCCTGTGGGGGCACCTTGCATCTGGGAGATATCCTGAAGCATGCGGAATTTCAGCAGGCAGCCGGCCACTCCGGGCCACCGGGCCCTGGACACGAACCATGCCCTTTCCCCTGAGAAACAAAACTCACCAGGCCAGGTTCCTGATGTCAGTTTGCAGGAGGCACTTGGCACTCTCAAACCAGACACAGTTGCCTGTGGGGGCACCTTGCATCTGGGAGATATCCTGAAGCATGCGGAATTTCAGCAGGCAGCCGGCCACTCCGGGCCACCGGGCCCTGGACACGAACCATGCCCTTTCCCCTGAGAAACAAAACTCACCAGGCCAGGTTCCTGATGTCAGTTTGCAGGAGGCATTCGGCACTCTCAAACCAGACACAGTTGCCTGTGGGGGCACCTTGCATCTGGGAGATATCCTGAACCATGCGGAATTTCAGCAGGCAGCCGGCCACTCGGGGCCACCGGGCCCTGGACACGAACGATGGCCTTTCCCCTGAGAAACAAAACTCACCAGGCCAGGTTCCTGATGTCAGTTTGCAGGAGGCACTCGGCACTGTCAAGCCAGACACAGTTGCCTGTGGGGGCACCTTGCATCTGGGAGATATCCTGAAGCATGCGGAATTTCAGCAGGCAGCCGGCCGCTCCGGGCCACCGGGCCCTGGACACGAACGATGCCCTTTCCCCTGAGAAACAAAACTCACCAGGCCAGGTTCCTGATGTCAGTTTGCAGGAGGCACTTGGCACTCTCAAACCAGACACAGTTGCCTGTGGGGGCACCTTGCATCTGGGAGATATCCTGAAGCATGCGGAATTTCAGCAGGCAGCCGGCCACTCCGGGCCACCGGGCCCTGGACACAAACGATGCCCTTTCCCCTGAGAAACAAAACTCACCAGGCCAGGTTCCTGATGTCAGTTTGCAGGAGGCACTTGGCACTCTCAAACCAGACACAGTTGCCTGTGGGGGCACCTTGCATCTGGGAGATATCCTGAAGCATGCGGAATTTCAGCAGGCAGCCGGCCACTCCGGGCCACCGGGCCCTGGACACGAACGATGCCCTTTCCCCTGAGAAACCAAACTCACCAGGCCAGGTTCCTGATGTCAGTTTGCAGGAGGCACTTGGCACTCTCAAACCAGACATAGTTGCCTGTGGGGGCACCTTGCATCTGGGAGATATCCTGAAGCATGCGGAATTTCAGCAGGCAGCCGGCCACTCCGGGCCACCGGGCCCTGGACACGAACGATGCCCTTTCCCCTGAGAAACAAAACTCACCAGGCCAGGTTCCTGATGTCAGTTTGCAGGAGGCACTTGGCACTGTCAAACCAGACACAGTTGCCTGTGGGGGCACCTTGCATCTGGGAGATATCCTGAAGTATGTGGAATTTCAGCAGGCAGCCGGCCACTCCGGGCCACCGGGCCCTGTACACGAACGATGGCCTTTCCCCTGAGAAACAAAACTCACCAGGCCAGGTTCCTGATGTCAGTTTGCAGGAGGCACTTGGCACTCTCAAACCAGACACAGTTGCCTGTGGGGGCACCTTGCATCTGGGAGATATCCTGAAGCATGCGGAATTTCAGCAGGCAGCCGGCCACTCCGGGCCACCGGGCCCTGGACACGAACCATGCCCTTTCCCCTGAGAAACAAAACTCACCAGGCCAGGTTCCTGATGTCAGTTTGCAGGAGGCACTTGGCACTCTCAAACCAGACACAGGTGCCTGTGGGGGCACCTTGCATCTGGGAGATATCCTGAAGCATGCGGAATTTCAGCAGGCAGCCGGCCACTCCGGGCCACCGGGCCCTGGACACGAACCATGCCCTTTCCCCTGAGAAACAAAACTCACCAGGCCAGGTTCCTGATGTCAGTTTGCAGGAGGCATTCGGCACTCTCAAACCAGACACAGTTGCCTGTGGGGGCACCTTGCATCTGGGAGATATCCTGAACCATGCGGAATTTCAGCAGGCAGCCGGCCACTCGGGGCCACCGGGCCCTGGACACGAACGATGGCCTTTCCCCTGAGAAACAAAACTCACCAGGCCAGGTTCCTGATGTCAGTTTGCAGGAGGCACTCGGCACTGTCAAGCCAGACACAGTTGCCTGTGGGGGCACCTTGCATCTGGGAGATATCCTGAAGCATGCGGAATTTCAGCAGGCAGCCGGCCGCTCCGGGCCACCGGGCCCTGGACACGAACGATGCCCTTTCCCCTGAGAAACAAAACTCACCAGGCCAGGTTCCTGATGTCAGTTTGCAGGAGGCACTTGGCACTCTCAAACCAGACACAGTTGCCTGTGGGGGCACCTTGCATCTGGGAGATATCCTGAAGCATGCGGAATTTCAGCAGGCAGCCGGCCACTCCGGGCCACCGGGCCCTGGACACAAACGATGCCCTTTCCCCTGAGAAACAAAACTCACCAGGCCAGGTTCCTGATGTCAGTTTGCAGGAGGCACTTGGCACTCTCAAACCAGACACAGTTGCCTGTGGGGGCACCTTGCATCTGGGAGATATCCTGAAGCATGCGGAATTTCAGCAGGCAGCCGGCCACTCCGGGCCACCGGGCCCTGGACACGAACGATGCCCTTTCCCCTGAGAAACCAAACTCACCAGGCCAGGTTCCTGATGTCAGTTTGCAGGAGGCACTTGGCACTCTCAAACCAGACATAGTTGCCTGTGGGGGCACCTTGCATCTGGGAGATATCCTGAAGCATGCGGAATTTCAGCAGGCAGCCGGCCACTCCGGGCCACCGGGCCCTGGACACGAACGATGCCCTTTCCCCTGAGAAACAAAACTCACCAGGCCAGGTTCCTGATGTCAGTTTGCAGGAGGCACTTGGCACTGTCAAACCAGACACAGTTGCCTGTGGGGGCACCTTGCATCTGGGAGATATCCTGAAGTATGTGGAATTTCAGCAGGCAGCCGGCCACTCCGGGCCACCGGGCCCTGGACACGAACCATGCCCTTTCCCCTGAGAAACAAAACTCACCAGGCCAGGTTCCTGATGTCAGTTTGCAGGAGGCACTTGGCACTCTCAAACCAGACACAGTTGCCTGTGGGGGCACCTTGCATCTGGGAGATATCCTGAAGCATGCGGAATTTCAGCAGGCAGCCGGCCACTCCGGGCCACCGGGCCCTGGACAGGAACGATGCCCTTTCCACTGAGAAACAAAACTCACCAGGCCAGGTTCCTGATGTCAGTTTGCAGGAGGCACTTGGCACTCTCAAACCAGACACAGTTGCCTGTGGGGGCACCTTGCATCTGGGAGATATCCTGAAGCATGCGGAATTTCAGCAGGCAGCCGGCCACTCCGGGCCACCGGGCCCTGGACACGAACGATGCCCTTTCCCCTGAGAAACAAAACTCACCAGGCCAGGTTCCTGATGTCAGTTTGCAGGAGGCACTTGGCACTCTCAAACCAGACACAGTTGCCTGTGGGGGCACCTTGCATCTGGGAGATATCCTGAAGCATGCGGAATTTCAGCAGGCAGCCGGCCACTCCGGGCCACCGGGCCCTGGACACGAACCATGCCCTTTCCCCTGAGAAACAAAACTCACCAGGCCAGGTTCCTGATGTCAGTTTGCAGGAGGCACTTGGCACTGTCAAACCAGACACAGTTGCCTGTGGGGGCACCTTGCATCTGGGAGATATCCTGAAGCATGCGGAATTTCAGCAGGCAGCCGGCCACTCCGGGCCACCGGGCCCTGGACACGAACGATGCCCTTTCCCCTGAGAAACAAAACTCACCAGGCCAGGTTCCTGATGTCAGTTTGCAGGAGGCACTTGGCACTCTCAAACCAGACACAGTTGCCTGTGGGGGCACCTTGCATCTGGGAGATATCCTGAAGCATGCGGAATTTCAGCAGGCAGCCGGCCACTCCGGGCCACCGGGCCCTGGACACGAACGATGCCCTTTCCCCTGAGAAACAAAACTCACCAGGCCAGGTTCCTGATGTCAGTTTGCAGGAGGCACTTGGCACTCTCAAACCAGACACAGTTGCCTGTGGGGGCACCTTGCATCTGGGAGATATCCTGAAGCATGCGGAATTTCAGCAGGCAGCCGGCCACTCCGGGCCACCGGGCCCTGGACACAAACGATGCCCTTTCCCCTGAGAAACAAAACTCACCAGGCCAGGTTCCTGATGTCAGTTTGCAGGAGGCACTTGGCACTCTCCAACCAGACACAGTTGCCTGTGGGGGCACCTTGCATCTGGGAGATATCCTGAAGCATGCGGAATTTCAGCAGGCAGCCGGCCACTCCGGGCCACCGGGCCCTGGACACGAACGATGCCCTTTCCCCTGAGAAACCAAACTCACCAGGCCAGGTTCCTGATGTCAGTTTGCAGGAGGCACTTGGCACTGTCAAACCAGACACAGTTGCCTGTGGGGGCACCTTGCATCTGGGAGATATCCTGAAGCATGCGGAATTTCAGCAGGCAGCCGGCCACTCCGGGCCACCGGGCCCTGGACACGAACGATGCCCTTTCCCCTGAGAAACAAAACTCACCAGGCCAGGTTCCTGATGTCAGTTTGCAGGAGGCACTTGGCACTGTCAAACCAGACACAGTTGCCTGTGGGGGCACCTTGCATCTGGGAGATATCCTGAAGCATGCGGAATTTCAGCAGGCAGCCGGCCACTCCGGGCCACCGGGCCCTGGACAGGAACGATGGCCTTTCCCCTGAGAAACGAAACTCACCAGGCCAGGTTCCTGATGTCAGTTTGCAGGAGGCACTTGGCACTCTCAAACCAGACACAGTTGCCTGTGGGGGCACCTTGCATCTGGGAGATATCCTGAAGCATGCGGAATTTCAGCAGGCAGCCGGCCACTCTGGGCCACCGGGCCCTGGACACGAACCATGCCCTTTCCCCTGAGAAACAAAACTCACCAGGCCAGGTTCCTGATGTCAGTTTGCAGGAGGCACTTGGCACTCTCAAACCAGACAGTTGCCTGTGGGGGCACCTTGCATCTGGGAGATATCCTGAACCATGCGGAATTTCAGCAGGCAGCCGGCCGCTCCGGGCCATCGGGCCCTGGACACGAACGATGCCCTTTCCCCTGAGAAACAAAACTCACCAGGCCAGGTTCCTGATGTCAGTTTGCAGGAGGCACTTGGCACTGTCAAACCAGACACAGTTGCCTGTGGGGGCACCTTGCATCTGGGAGATATCCTGAAGCATGCGGAATTTCAGCAGGCAGCCGGCCACTCCGGGCCACCGGGCCCTGGACACGAACGATGCCCTTTCCCCTGAGAAACCAAACTCACCAGGCCAGGTTCCTGGTGTCAGTTTGCAGGAGGCACTTGGCACTGTCAAACCAGACACAGTTGCCTGTGGGGGCACCTTGCATCTGGGAGATATCCTGAAGCATGCGGAATTTCAGCAGGCAGCCGGCCACTCCGGGCCACCGGGCCCTGGACACGAACGATGCCCTTTCCCCTGAGAAACAAAACTCACCAGGCCAGGTTCCTGATGTCAGTTTGCCGGAGGCATTCGGCACTGTCAAACCAGACACAGTTGCCTGTGGAGGCACCTTGCATCTGGGAGATATCCTGAAGCATGCGGAATTTCAGCAGGCAGCCGGCCACTCCGGGCCACCGGGCGCTGGTCACGAACGATGCCCTTTCCCCTGAGAAACAAAACTCACCAGGCCAGGTTCCTGATGTCAGTTTGCAGGAGGCACTTGGCACTCTCAAACCAGACACAGTTGCCTGTGGGGGCACCTTGCATCTGGGAGATATCCTGAAGCATGCGGAATTTCAGCAGGCAGCCGGCCACTCCGGGCCACCGGGCCCTGGACACAAACGATGCCCTTTCCCCTGAGAAACAAAACTCACCAGGCCAGGTTCCTGATGTCAGTTTGCAGGAGGCACTTGGCACTCTCAAACCAGACACAGTTGCCTGTGGGGGCACCTTGCATCTGGGAGATATCCTGAAGCATGCGGAATTTCAGCAGGCAGCCGGCCACTCCGGGCCACCGGGCCCTGGACACGAACGATGCCCTTTCCCCTGAGAAACCAAACTCACCAGGCCAGGTTCCTGATGTCAGTTTGCAGGAGGCACTTGGCACTCTCAAACCAGACATAGTTGCCTGTGGGGGCACCTTGCATCTGGGAGATATCCTGAAGCATGCGGAATTTCAGCAGGCAGCCGGCCACTCCGGGCCACCGGGCCCTGGACACGAACGATGCCCTTTCCCCTGAGAAACAAAACTCACCAGGCCAGGTTCCTGATGTCAGTTTGCAGGAGGCACTTGGCACTGTCAAACCAGACACAGTTGCCTGTGGGGGCACCTTGCATCTGGGAGATATCCTGAAGTATGTGGAATTTCAGCAGGCAGCCGGCCACTCCGGGCCACCGGGCCCTGTACACGAA
This sequence comes from Passer domesticus, assembly GCF_036417665.1. Taxonomy (NCBI): domain Eukaryota; kingdom Metazoa; phylum Chordata; class Aves; order Passeriformes; family Passeridae; genus Passer; species Passer domesticus. The sequence goes on from NC_087504.1 coordinate 4,261,709, forward strand.
CGATGGCCTTTCCCCTGAGAAACAAAACTCACCAGGCCAGGTTCCTGATGTCAGTTTGCAGGAGGCACTTGGCACTCTCAAACCAGACACAGTTGCCTGTGGGGGCACCTTGCATCTGGGAGATATCCTGAAGCATGCGGAATTTCAGCAGGCAGCCGGCCACTCCGGGCCACCGGGCCCTGGACACGAACGATGGCCTTTCCCCTGAGAAACAAAACTCACCAGGCCAGGTTCCTGATGTCAGTTTGCAGGAGGCACTTGGCACTCTCAAACCAGACACAGTTGCCTGTGGGGGCACCTTGCATCTGGGAGATATCCTGAAGCATGCGGAATTTCAGCAGGCAGCCGGCCACTCCGGGCCACCGGGCCCTGGACACGAACCATGCCCTTTCCCCTGAGAAACAAAACTCACCAGGCCAGGTTCCTGATGTCAGTTTGCAGGAGGCACTTGGCACTCTCAAACCAGACACAGTTGCCTGTGGGGGCACCTTGCATCTGGGAGATATCCTGAAGCATGCGGAATTTCAGCAGGCAGCCGGCCACTCCGGGCCACCGGGCCCTGGACACGAACCATGCCCTTTCCCCTGAGAAACAAAACTCACCAGGCCAGGTTCCTGATGTCAGTTTGCAGGAGGCATTCGGCACTCTCAAACCAGACACAGTTGCCTGTGGGGGCACCTTGCATCTGGGAGATATCCTGAACCATGCGGAATTTCAGCAGGCAGCCGGCCACTCGGGGCCACCGGGCCCTGGACACGAACGATGGCCTTTCCCCTGAGAAACAAAACTCACCAGGCCAGGTTCCTGATGTCAGTTTGCAGGAGGCACTCGGCACTGTCAAGCCAGACACAGTTGCCTGTGGGGGCACCTTGCATCTGGGAGATATCCTGAAGCATGCGGAATTTCAGCAGGCAGCCGGCCGCTCCGGGCCACCGGGCCCTGGACACGAACGATGCCCTTTCCCCTGAGAAACAAAACTCACCAGGCCAGGTTCCTGATGTCAGTTTGCAGGAGGCACTTGGCACTCTCAAACCAGACACAGTTGCCTGTGGGGGCACCTTGCATCTGGGAGATATCCTGAAGCATGCGGAATTTCAGCAGGCAGCCGGCCACTCCGGGCCACCGGGCCCTGGACACAAACGATGCCCTTTCCCCTGAGAAACAAAACTCACCAGGCCAGGTTCCTGATGTCAGTTTGCAGGAGGCACTTGGCACTCTCAAACCAGACACAGTTGCCTGTGGGGGCACCTTGCATCTGGGAGATATCCTGAAGCATGCGGAATTTCAGCAGGCAGCCGGCCACTCCGGGCCACCGGGCCCTGGACACGAACGATGCCCTTTCCCCTGAGAAACCAAACTCACCAGGCCAGGTTCCTGATGTCAGTTTGCAGGAGGCACTTGGCACTCTCAAACCAGACATAGTTGCCTGTGGGGGCACCTTGCATCTGGGAGATATCCTGAAGCATGCGGAATTTCAGCAGGCAGCCGGCCACTCCCGGCCACCGGGCCCTGGACACGAACCATGCCCTTTCCCCTGAGAAACAAAACTCACCAGGCCAGGTTCCTGATGTCAGTTTGCAGGAGGCACTTGGCACTGTCAAACCAGACACAGTTGCCTGTGGGGGCACCTTGCATCTGGGAGATATCCTGAAGTATGTGGAATTTCAGCAGGCAGCCGGCCACTCCGGGCCACCGGGCCCTGTACACGAACGATGGCCTTTCCCCTGAGAAACAAAACTCACCAGGCCAGGTTCCTGATGTCAGTTTGCAGGAGGCACTTGGCACTCTCAAACCAGACACAGTTGCCTGTGGGGGCACCTTGCATCTGGGAGATATCCTGAAGCATGCGGAATTTCAGCAGGCAGCCGGCCACTCCGGGCCACCGGGCCCTGGACAGGAACGATGCCCTTTCCACTGAGAAACAAAACTCACCAGGCCAGGTTCCTGATGTCAGTTTGCAGGAGGCACTTGGCACTCTCAAACCAGACACAGTTGCCTGTGGGGGCACCTTGCATCTGGGAGATATCCTGAAGCATGCGGAATTTCAGCAGGCAGCCGGCCACTCCGGGCCACCGGGCCCTGGACACGAACGATGCCCTTTCCCCTGAGAAACAAAACTCACCAGGCCAGGTTCCTGATGTCAGTTTGCAGGAGGCACTTGGCACTCTCAAACCAGACACAGTTGCCTGTGGGGGCACCTTGCATCTGGGAGATATCCTGAAGCATGCGGAATTTCAGCAGGCAGCCGGCCACTCCGGGCCACCGGGCCCTGGACACGAACCATGCCCTTTCCCCTGAGAAACAAAACTCACCAGGCCAGGTTCCTGATGTCAGTTTGCAGGAGGCACTTGGCACTGTCAAACCAGACACAGTTGCCTGTGGGGGCACCTTGCATCTGGGAGATATCCTGAAGCATGCGGAATTTCAGCAGGCAGCCGGCCACTCCGGGCCACCGGGCCCTGGACACGAACGATGCCCTTTCCCCTGAGAAACAAAACTCACCAGGCCAGGTTCCTGATGTCAGTTTGCAGGAGGCACTTGGCACTCTCAAACCAGACACAGTTGCCTGTGGGGGCACCTTGCATCTGGGAGATATCCTGAAGCATGCGGAATTTCAGCAGGCAGCCGGCCACTCCGGGCCACCGGGCCCTGGACACGAACGATGCCCTTTCCCCTGAGAAACAAAACTCACCAGGCCAGGTTCCTGATGTCAGTTTGCAGGAGGCACTTGGCACTCTCAAACCAGACACAGTTGCCTGTGGGGGCACCTTGCATCTGGGAGATATCCTGAAGCATGCGGAATTTCAGCAGGCAGCCGGCCACTCCGGGCCACCGGGCCCTGGACACAAACGATGGCCTTTGCCCTGAGAAACAAAACTCACCAGGCCAGGTTCCTGATGTCAGTTTGCAGGAGGCACTTGGCACTCTCAAACCAGACACAGTTGCCTGTGGGGGCACCTTGCATCTGGGAGATATCCTGAAGCATGCGGAATTTCAGCAGGCAGCCGGCCACTCCGGGCCACCGGGCCCTGGACACGAACGATGCCCTTTCCCCTGAGAAACCAAACTCACCAGGCCAGGTTCCTGATGTCAGTTTGCAGGAGGCACTTGGCACTGTCAAACCAGACACAGTTGCCTGTGGGGGCACCTTGCATCTGGGAGATATCCTGAAGCATGCGGAATTTCAGCAGGCAGCCGGCCACTCCGGGCCACCGGGCCCTGGACACGAACGATGCCCTTTCCCCTGAGAAACAAAACTCACCAGGCCAGGTTCCTGATGTCAGTTTGCAGGAGGCACTTGGCACTGTCAAACCAGACACAGTTGCCTGTGGGGGCACCTTGCATCTGGGAGATATCCTGAAGCATGCGGAATTTCAGCAGGCAGCCGGCCACTCCGGGCCACCGGGCCCTGGACAGGAACGATGGCCTTTCCCCTGAGAAACGAAACTCACCAGGCCAGGTTCCTGATGTCAGTTTGCAGGAGGCACTTGGCACTCTCAAACCAGACACAGTTGCCTGTGGGGGCACCTTGCATCTGGGAGATATCCTGAAGCATGCGGAATTTCAGCAGGCAGCCGGCCACTCTGGGCCACCGGGCCCTGGACACGAACCATGCCCTTTCCCCTGAGAAACAAAACTCACCAGGCCAGGTTCCTGATGTCAGTTTGCAGGAGGCACTTGGCACTCTCAAACCAGACAGTTGCCTGTGGGGGCACCTTGCATCTGGGAGATATCCTGAACCATGCGGAATTTCAGCAGGCAGCCGGCCGCTCCGGGCCATCGGGCCCTGGACACGAACGATGCCCTTTCCCCTGAGAAACAAAACTCACCAGGCCAGGTTCCTGATGTCAGTTTGCAGGAGGCACTTGGCACTGTCAAACCAGACACAGTTGCCTGTGGGGGCACCTTGCATCTGGGAGATATCCTGAAGCATGCGGAATTTCAGCAGGCAGCCGGCCACTCCGGGCCACCGGGCCCTGGACACGAACGATGCCCTTTCCCCTGAGAAACCAAACTCACCAGGCCAGGTTCCTGGTGTCAGTTTGCAGGAGGCACTTGGCACTGTCAAACCAGACACAGTTGCCTGTGGGGGCACCTTGCATCTGGGAGATATCCTGAAGCATGCGGAATTTCAGCAGGCAGCCGGCCACTCCGGGCCACCGGGCCCTGGACACGAACGATGCCCTTTCCCCTGAGAAACAAAACTCACCAGGCCAGGTTCCTGATGTCAGTTTGCCGGAGGCATTCGGCACTGTCAAACCAGACACAGTTGCCTGTGGAGGCACCTTGCATCTGGGAGATATCCTGAAGCATGCGGAATTTCAGCAGGCAGCCGGCCACTCCGGGCCACCGGGCGCTGGTCACGAACGATGCCCTTTCCCCTGAGAAACAAAACTCACCAGGCCAGGTTCCTGATGTCAGTTTGCAGGAGGCACTTGGCACTCTCAAACCAGACACAGTTGCCTGTGGGGGCACCTTGCATCTGGGAGATATCCTGAAGCATGCGGAATTTCAGCAGGCAGCCGGCCACTCCGGGCCACCGGGCCCTGGACACAAACGATGCCCTTTCCCCTGAGAAACAAAACTCACCAGGCCAGGTTCCTGATGTCAGTTTGCAGGAGGCACTTGGCACTCTCAAACCAGACACAGTTGCCTGTGGGGGCACCTTGCATCTGGGAGATATCCTGAAGCATGCGGAATTTCAGCAGGCAGCCGGCCACTCCGGGCCACCGGGCCCTGGACACGAACGATGCCCTTTCCCCTGAGAAACCAAACTCACCAGGCCAGGTTCCTGATGTCAGTTTGCAGGAGGCACTTGGCACTCTCAAACCAGACATAGTTGCCTGTGGGGGCACCTTGCATCTGGGAGATATCCTGAAGCATGCGGAATTTCAGCAGGCAGCCGGCCACTCCGGGCCACCGGGCCCTGGACACGAACGATGCCCTTTCCCCTGAGAAACAAAACTCACCAGGCCAGGTTCCTGATGTCAGTTTGCAGGAGGCACTTGGCACTGTCAAACCAGACACAGTTGCCTGTGGGGGCACCTTGCATCTGGGAGATATCCTGAAGTATGTGGAATTTCAGCAGGCAGCCGGCCAATCCGGGCCACCGGGCCCTGTACACGAACGATGGCCTTTCCCCTGAGAAACAAAACTCACCAGGCCAGGTTCCTGATGTCAGTTTGCAGGAGGCACTTGGCACTCTCAAACCAGACACAGTTGCCTGTGGGGGCACCTTGCATCTGGGAGATATCCTGAAGCATGCGGAATTTCAGCAGGCAGCCGGCCACTCCGGGCCACCGGGCCCTGGACACGAACGATGGCCTTTCCCCTGAGAAACAAAACTCACCAGGCCAGGTTCCTGATGTCAGTTTGCAGGAGGCACTTGGCACTCTCAAACCAGACACAGTTGCCTGTGGGGGCACCTTGCATCTGGGAGATATCCTGAAGCATGCGGAATTTCAGCAGGCAGCCGGCCACTCCGGGCCACCGGGCCCTGGACACGAACCATGCCCTTTCCCCTGAGAAACAAAACTCACCAGGCCAGGTTCCTGATGTCAGTTTGCAGGAGGCACTTGGCACTCTCAAACCAGACACAGTTGCCTGTGGGGGCACCTTGCATCTGGGAGATATCCTGAAGCATGCGGAATTTCAGCAGGCAGCCGGCCACTCCGGGCCACCGGGCCCTGGACACGAACCATGCCCTTTCCCCTGAGAAACAAAACTCACCAGGCCAGGTTCCTGATGTCAGTTTGCAGGAGGCATTCGGCACTCTCAAACCAGACACAGTTGCCTGTGGGGGCACCTTGCATCTGGGAGATATCCTGAACCATGCGGAATTTCAGCAGGCAGCCGGCCACTCGGGGCCACCGGGCCCTGGACACGAACGATGGCCTTTCCCCTGAGAAACAAAACTCACCAGGCCAGGTTCCTGATGTCAGTTTGCAGGAGGCACTCGGCACTGTCAAGCCAGACACAGTTGCCTGTGGGGGCACCTTGCATCTGGGAGATATCCTGAAGCATGCGGAATTTCAGCAGGCAGCCGGCCGCTCCGGGCCACCGGGCCCTGGACACGAACGATGCCCTTTCCCCTGAGAAACAAAACTCACCAGGCCAGGTTCCTGATGTCAGTTTGCAGGAGGCACTTGGCACTCTCAAACCAGACACAGTTGCCTGTGGGGGCACCTTGCATCTGGGAGATATCCTGAAGCATGCGGAATTTCAGCAGGCAGCCGGCCACTCCGGGCCACCGGGCCCTGGACACAAACGATGCCCTTTCCCCTGAGAAACAAAACTCACCAGGCCAGGTTCCTGATGTCAGTTTGCAGGAGGCACTTGGCACTCTCAAACCAGACACAGTTGCCTGTGGGGGCACCTTGCATCTGGGAGATATCCTGAAGCATGCGGAATTTCAGCAGGCAGCCGGCCACTCCGGGCCACCGGGCCCTGGACACGAACGATGCCCTTTCCCCTGAGAAACCAAACTCACCAGGCCAGGTTCCTGATGTCAGTTTGCAGGAGGCACTTGGCACTCTCAAACCAGACATAGTTGCCTGTGGGGGCACCTTGCATCTGGGAGATATCCTGAAGCATGCGGAATTTCAGCAGGCAGCCGGCCACTCCCGGCCACCGGGCCCTGGACACGAACCATGCCCTTTCCCCTGAGAAACAAAACTCACCAGGCCAGGTTCCTGATGTCAGTTTGCAGGAGGCACTTGGCACTGTCAAACCAGACACAGTTGCCTGTGGGGGCACCTTGCATCTGGGAGATATCCTGAAGTATGTGGAATTTCAGCAGGCAGCCGGCCACTCCGGGCCACCGGGCCCTGTACACGAACGATGGCCTTTCCCCTGAGAAACAAAACTCACCAGGCCAGGTTCCTGATGTCAGTTTGCAGGAGGCACTTGGCACTCTCAAACCAGACACAGTTGCCTGTGGGGGCACCTTGCATCTGGGAGATATCCTGAAGCATGCGGAATTTCAGCAGGCAGCCGGCCACTCCGGGCCACCGGGCCCTGGACAGGAACGATGCCCTTTCCACTGAGAAACAAAACTCACCAGGCCAGGTTCCTGATGTCAGTTTGCAGGAGGCACTTGGCACTCTCAAACCAGACACAGTTGCCTGTGGGGGCACCTTGCATCTGGGAGATATCCTGAAGCATGCGGAATTTCAGCAGGCAGCCGGCCACTCCGGGCCACCGGGCCCTGGACACGAACGATGCCCTTTCCCCTGAGAAACAAAACTCACCAGGCCAGGTTCCTGATGTCAGTTTGCAGGAGGCACTTGGCACTCTCAAACCAGACACAGTTGCCTGTGGGGGCACCTTGCATCTGGGAGATATCCTGAAGCATGCGGAATTTCAGCAGGCAGCCGGCCACTCCGGGCCACCGGGCCCTGGACACGAACCATGCCCTTTCCCCTGAGAAACAAAACTCACCAGGCCAGGTTCCTGATGTCAGTTTGCAGGAGGCACTTGGCACTGTCAAACCAGACACAGTTGCCTGTGGGGGCACCTTGCATCTGGGAGATATCCTGAAGCATGCGGAATTTCAGCAGGCAGCCGGCCACTCCGGGCCACCGGGCCCTGGACACGAACGATGCCCTTTCCCCTGAGAAACAAAACTCACCAGGCCAGGTTCCTGATGTCAGTTTGCAGGAGGCACTTGGCACTCTCAAACCAGACACAGTTGCCTGTGGGGGCACCTTGCATCTGGGAGATATCCTGAAGCATGCGGAATTTCAGCAGGCAGCCGGCCACTCCGGGCCACCGGGCCCTGGACACGAACGATGCCCTTTCCCCTGAGAAACAAAACTCACCAGGCCAGGTTCCTGATGTCAGTTTGCAGGAGGCACTTGGCACTCTCAAACCAGACACAGTTGCCTGTGGGGGCACCTTGCATCTGGGAGATATCCTGAAGCATGCGGAATTTCAGCAGGCAGCCGGCCACTCCGGGCCACCGGGCCCTGGACACAAACGATGGCCTTTGCCCTGAGAAACAAAACTCACCAGGCCAGGTTCCTGATGTCAGTTTGCAGGAGGCACTTGGCACTCTCAAACCAGACACAGTTGCCTGTGGGGGCACCTTGCATCTGGGAGATATCCTGAAGCATGCGGAATTTCAGCAGGCAGCCGGCCACTCCGGGCCACCGGGCCCTGGACACGAACGATGCCCTTTCCCCTGAGAAACCAAACTCACCAGGCCAGGTTCCTGATGTCAGTTTGCAGGAGGCACTTGGCACTGTCAAACCAGACACAGTTGCCTGTGGGGGCACCTTGCATCTGGGAGATATCCTGAAGCATGCGGAATTTCAGCAGGCAGCCGGCCACTCCGGGCCACCGGGCCCTGGACACGAACGATGCCCTTTCCCCTGAGAAACAAAACTCACCAGGCCAGGTTCCTGATGTCAGTTTGCAGGAGGCACTTGGCACTGTCAAACCAGACACAGTTGCCTGTGGGGGCACCTTGCATCTGGGAGATATCCTGAAGCATGCGGAATTTCAGCAGGCAGCCGGCCACTCCGGGCCACCGGGCCCTGGACAGGAACGATGGCCTTTCCCCTGAGAAACGAAACTCACCAGGCCAGGTTCCTGATGTCAGTTTGCAGGAGGCACTTGGCACTCTCAAACCAGACACAGTTGCCTGTGGGGGCACCTTGCATCTGGGAGATATCCTGAAGCATGCGGAATTTCAGCAGGCAGCCGGCCACTCTGGGCCACCGGGCCCTGGACACGAACCATGCCCTTTCCCCTGAGAAACAAAACTCACCAGGCCAGGTTCCTGATGTCAGTTTGCAGGAGGCACTTGGCACTCTCAAACCAGACAGTTGCCTGTGGGGGCACCTTGCATCTGGGAGATATCCTGAACCATGCGGAATTTCAGCAGGCAGCCGGCCGCTCCGGGCCATCGGGCCCTGGACACGAACGATGCCCTTTCCCCTGAGAAACAAAACTCACCAGGCCAGGTTCCTGATGTCAGTTTGCAGGAGGCACTTGGCACTGTCAAACCAGACACAGTTGCCTGTGGGGGCACCTTGCATCTGGGAGATATCCTGAAGCATGCGGAATTTCAGCAGGCAGCCGGCCACTCCGGGCCACCGGGCCCTGGACACGAACGATGCCCTTTCCCCTGAGAAACCAAACTCACCAGGCCAGGTTCCTGGTGTCAGTTTGCAGGAGGCACTTGGCACTGTCAAACCAGACACAGTTGCCTGTGGGGGCACCTTGCATCTGGGAGATATCCTGAAGCATGCGGAATTTCAGCAGGCAGCCGGCCACTCCGGGCCACCGGGCCCTGGACACGAACGATGCCCTTTCCCCTGAGAAACAAAACTCACCAGGCCAGGTTCCTGATGTCAGTTTGCAGGAGGCACTTGGCACTGTCAAACCAGACACAGTTGCCTGTGGGGGCACCTTGCATCTGGGAGATATCCTGAACCATGCGGAATTTCAGCAGGCAGCCGGCCGCTCCGGGCCATCGGGCCCTGGACACGAACGATGCCCTTTCCCCTGAGAAACAAAACTCACCAGGCCAGGTTCCTGATGTCAGTTTGCAGGAGGCACTTGGCACTGTCAAACCAGACACAGTTGCCTGTGGGGGCACCTTGCATCTGGGAGATATCCTGAAGCATGCGGAATTTCAGCAGGCAGCCGGCCACTCCGGGCCACCGGGCCCTGGACACGAACGATGCCCTTTCCCCTGAGAAACAAAACTCACCAGGCCAGGTTCCTGATGTCAGTTTGCAGGAGGCACTTGGCACTCTCAAACCAGACACAGTTGCCTGTGGGGGCACCTTGCATCTGGGAGATATCCTGAAGCATGCGGAATTTCAGCAGGCAGCCGGCCACTCCGGGCCACCGGGCCCTGGACACGAACGATGCCCTTTCCCCTCAGAAACAAAACTCACCAGGCCAGGTTCCTGATGTCAGTTTGCAGGAGGCACTTGGCACTGTCAAACCAGACACAGTTGCCTGTGGGGGCACCTTGCATCTAGGAGATATCCTGAAGCATGCGGAATTTCAGCAGGCAGCCGGCCACTCCGGGCCACCGGGCCCTGGACACGAGCGATGCCCTTTCCCCTGAGAAACAAAACTCACCAGGCCAGGTTCCTGATGTCAGTTTGCAGGAGGCACTTGGCACTCTCAAACCAGACACAGTTGCCTGTGGGGGCACCTTGCATCTGGGAGATATCCTGAAGCATGCGGAATTTCAGCAGGCAGCCGGCCACTCCGGGCCACCGGGCCCTGGACACGAACGATGGCCTTTCCCCTGAGAAACAAAACTCACCAGGCCAGGTTCCTGATGTCAGTTTGCAGGAGGCACTTGGCACTCTCAAACCAGACACAGTTGCCTGTGGGGGCACCTTGCATCTGGGAGATATCCTGAAGCATGCGGAATTTCAGCAGGCAGCCGGCCACTCCGGGCCACCGGGCCCTGGACACGAACCATGCCCTTTCCCCTGAGAAACAAAACTCACCAGGCCAGGTTCCTGATGTCAGTTTGCAGGAGGCACTTGGCACTCTCAAACCAGACACAGTTGCCTGTGGGGGCACCTTGCATCTGGGAGATATCCTGAAGCATGCGGAATTTCAGCAGGCAGCCGGCCACTCCGGGCCACCGGGCCCTGGACACGAACGATGCCCTTTCCCCTGAGAAACAAAACTCACCAGGCCAGGTTCCTGATGTCAGTTTGCAGGAGGCACTTGGCACTGTCAAACCAGACACAGTTGCCTGTGGGGGCACCTTGCATCTGGGAGATATCCTGAAGCATGCGGAATTTCAGCAGGCAGCCGGCCACTCCGGGCCACCGGGCCCTGGACACGAACGATGCCCTTTCCCCTGAGAAACAAAACTCACCAGGCCAGGTTCCTGATGTCAGTTTGCCGGAGGCATTCGGCACTGTCAAACCAGACACAGTTGCCTGTGGAGGCACCTTGCATCTGGGAGATATCCTGAACCATGCGGAATTTCAGCAGGCAGCCGGCCACTCCGGGCCACCGGGCGCTGGTCACGAACGATGCCCTTTCCCCTGAGAAACAAAACTCACCAGGCCAGGTTCCTGATGTCAGTTTGCAGGAGGCACTTGGCACTCTCAAACCAGACACAGTTGCCTGTGGGTGCTCCTTGCATCTGGGAGATATCCTGAAGCATGCGGAATTTCAGCAGGCAGCCGGCCACTCCGGGCCACCGGGCCCTGGACACGAACGATGCCCTTTCCCCTGAGAAACAAAACTCACCAGGCCAGGTTCCTGATGTCAGTTTGCAGGAGGCACTTGGCACTGTCAAACCAGACACAGTTGCCTGTGGGGGCACCTTGCATCTGGGAGATATCCTGAACCATGCGGAATTTCAGCAGGCAGCCGGCCGCTCCGGGCCATCGGGCCCTGGACACGAACGATGCCCTTTCCCCTGAGAAACAAAACTCACCAGGCCAGGTTCCTGATGTCAGTTTGCAGGAGGCACTTGGCACTGTCAAACCAGACACAGTTGCCTGTGGGGGCACCTTGCATCTGGGAGATATCCTGAAGCATGCGGAATTTCAGCAGGCAGCCGGCCACTCCGGGCCACCGGGCCCTGGACACGAGCGATGCCCTTTCCCCTGAGAAACAAAACTCACCAGGCCAGGTTCCTGATGTCAGTTTGCAGGAGGCACTTGGCACTGTCAAACCAGACACAGTTGCCTGTGGGGGCACCTTGCATCTGGGAGATATCCTGAAGCATGCGGAATTTCAGCAGGCAGCCGGCCACTCCGGGCCACCGGGCCCTGGACACGAACGATGCCCTTTCCCCTGAGAAACAAAACTCACCAGGCCAGGTTCCTGATGTCAGTTTGCAGGAGGCACTTGGCACTGTCAAACCAGACACAGTTGCCTGTGGGGGCACCTTGCATCTGGGAGATATCCTGAAGCATGCGGAATTTCAGCAGGCAGCCGGCCACTCCGGGCCACCGGGCCCTGGACACGAGCGATGCCCTTTCCCCTGAGAAACAAAACTCACCAGGCCAGGTTCCTGATGTCAGTTTGCAGGAGGCACTTGGCACTCTCAAACCAGACACAGTTGCCTGTGGGGGCACCTTGCATCTGGGAGATATCCTGAAGCATGCGGAATTTCAGCAGGCAGCCGGCCACTCCGGGCCACCGGGCCCTGGACACGAACGATGGCCTTTCCCCTGAGAAACAAAACTCACCAGGCCAGGTTCCTGATGTCAGTTTGCAGGAGGCACTTGGCACTCTCAAACCAGACACAGTTGCCTGTGGGGGCACCTTGCATCTGGGAGATATCCTGAAGCATGCGGAATTTCAGCAGGCAGCCGGCCACTCCGGGCCACCGGGCCCTGGACACGAACCATGCCCTTTCCCCTGAGAAACAAAACTCACCAGGCCAGGTTCCTGATGTCAGTTTGCAGGAGGCACTTGGCACTCTCAAACCAGACACAGTTGCCTGTGGGGGCACCTTGCATCTGGGAGATATCCTGAAGCATGCGGAATTTCAGCAGGCAGCCGGCCACTCCGGGCCACCGGGCCCTGGACACGAACGATGCCCTTTCCCCTGAGAAACAAAACTCACCAGGCCAGGTTCCTGATGTCAGTTTGCAGGAGGCACTTGGCACTGTCAAACCAGACACAGTTGCCTGTGGGGGCACCTTGCATCTGGGAGATATCCTGAAGCATGCGGAATTTCAGCAGGCAGCCGGCCACTCCGGGCCACCGGGCCCTGGACACGAACGATGGCCTTTGCCCTGAGAAACAAAACTCACCAGGCCAGGTTCCTGGTGTCAGTTTGCAGGAGGCACTTGGCACTGTCAAACCAGACACAGTTGCCTGTGGGGGCACCTTGCATCTGGGAGATATCCTGAAGCATGCGGAATTTCAGCAGGCAGCCGGCCACTCCGGGCCACCGGGCCCTGGACACGAACGATGCCCTTTCCCCTGAGAAACAAAACTCACCAGGCCAGGTTCCTGATGTCAGTTTGCAGGAGGCACTTGGCACTGTCAAACCAGACACAGTTGCCTGTGGGTGCTCCTTGCATCTGGGAGATATCCTGAAGCATGCGGAATTTCAGCAGGCAGCCGGCCACTCCGGGCCACCGGGCCCTGGACAGGAACGATGCCCTTTCCCCTGAGAAACAAAACTCACCAGGCCAGGTTCCTGATGTCAGTTTGCAGGAGGCACTTGGCACTGTCAAACCAGACACAGTTGCCTGTGGGGGCACCTTGCATCTGGGAGATATCCTGAACCATGTGGAATTTCAGCAGGCAGCCGGCCGCTCCGGGCCATCGGGCCCTGGACACAAACGATGCCCTTTCCCCTGAGAAACAAAACTCACCAGGCCAGGTTCCTGATGTCAGTTTGCAGGAGGCACTTGGCACTGTCAAACCAGACACAGTTGCCTGTGGGGGCACCTTGCATCTGGGAGATATCCTGAAGCATGCGGAATTTCAGCAGGCAGCCGGCCACTCCGGGCCACCGGGCCCTGGACACGAACGATGCCCTTTCCCCTGAGAAACAAAACTCACCAGGCCAGGTTCCTGATGTCAGTTTGCAGGAGGCACTTGGCACTCTCAAACCAGACACAGTTGCCTGTGGGGGCACCTTGCATCTGGGAGATATCCTGAACCATGCGGAATTTCAGCAGGCAGCCGGCCGCTCCGGGCCACCGGGCCCTGGACACGAACGATGCCCTTTCCCCTGAGAAACAAAACTCACCAGGCCAGGTTCCTGATGTCAGTTTGCAGGAGGCACTTGGCACTGTCAAACCAGACACAGTTGCCTGTGGGGGCACCTTGCATCTGGGAGATATCCTGAAGCATGCGGAATTTCAGCAGGCAGCCGGCCGCTCCGGGCCACCGGGCCCTGGACACGAACGATGCCCTTTCCCCTGAGAAACAAAACTCACCAGGCCAGGTTCCTGATGTCAGTTTGCAGGAGGCACTTGGCACTCTCAAACCAGACACAGTTGCCTGTGGGGGCACCTTGCATCTGGGAGATATCCTGAAGCATGCGGAATTTCAGCAGGCAGCCGGCCACTCCGGGCCACCGGGCCCTGGACACGAACCATGCCCTTTCCCCTGAGAAACAAAACTCACCAGGCCAGGTTCCTGATGTCAGTTTGCAGGAGGCACTTGGCACTCTCAAACCAGACACAGTTGCCTGTGGGGGCACCTTGCATCTGGGAGATATCCTGAAGCATGCGGAATTTCAGCAGGCAGCCGGCCACTCCGGGCCACCGGGCCCTGGACACGAACCATGCCCTTTCCCCTGAGAAACAAAACTCACCAGGCCAGGTTCCTGATGTCAGTTTGCAGGAGGCACTTGGCACTCTCAAACCAGACACAGTTGCCTGTGGGGGCACCTTGCATCTGGGAGATATCCTGAAGCATGCGGAATTTCAGCAGGCAGCCGGCCACTCCGGGCCACCGGGCCCTGGACACGAACCAAGGCCTTTCCCCTGAGAAACAAAACTCACCAGGCCAGGTTCCTGATGTCAGTTTGCAGGAGGCACTTGGCACTCTCAAACCAGACACAGTTGCCTGTGGGGGCACCTTGCATCTGGGAGATATCCTGAAGCATGCGGAATTTCAGCAGGCAGCCGGCCACTCCGGGCCACCGGGCCCTGGACACGAACGATGCCCTTTCCCCTGAGAAACAAAACTCACCAGGCCAGGTTCCTGATGTCAGTTTGCAGGAGGCACTTGGCACTGTCAAACCAGACACAGTTGCCTGTGGGGGCACCTTGCATCTGGGAGATATCCTGAAGCATGCGGAATTTCAGCAGGCAGCCGGCCACTCCGGGCCACCGGGCCCTGGACACGAACGATGCCCTTTCCCCTGAGAAACAAAACTCACCAGGCCAGGTTCCTGATGTCAATTTGCAGGAGGCACTTGGCACTCTCACACCAGACACAGTTGCCTGTGGGGGCACCTTGCATCTGGGAGATATCCTGAAGCATGCGGAATTTCAGCAGGCAGCCGGCCACTCCGGGCCACCGGGCCCTGGACACGAACGATGCCCTTTCCCCTGAGAAACAAAACTCACCAGGCCAGGTTCCTGATGTCAGTTTGCAGGAGGCACTTGGCACTCTCAAACCAGACACAGTTGCCTGTGGGGGCACCTTGCATCTGGGAGATATCCTGAAGCATGCGGAATTTCAGCAGGCAGCCGGCCACTCCGGGCCACCGGGCCCTGGACACGAACGATGGCCTTTCCCCTGAGAAACCAAACTCACCAGGCCAGGTTCCTGATGTCAGTTTGCAGGAGGCACTTGGCACTCTCAAAGCAGACACAGTTGCCTGTGGGGGCACCTTGCATCTGGGAGATATCCTGAAGCATGCGGAATTTCAGCAGGCAGCCGGCCACTCCGGGCCACCGGGCCCTGGACACGAACGATGCCCTATCCCCTGAGAAACAAAACTCACCAGGCCAGGTTCCTGATGTCAGTTTGCAGGAGGCACTTGGCACTGTCAAACCAGACACAGTTGCCTGTGGGGGCACCTTGCATCTGGGAGATATCCTGAAGTATGTGGAATTTCAGCAGGCAGCCGGCCACTCCGGGCCACCGGGCCCTGGACACGAACCATGCCCTTTCCCCTGAGAAACAAAACTCACCAGGCCAGGTTCCTGATGTCAGTTTGCAGGAGGCACTTGGCACTCTCAAACCAGACACAGTTGCCTGTGGGGGCACCTTGCATCTGGGAGATATCCTGAAGCATGCGGAATTTCAGCAGGCAGCCGGCCACTCCGGGCCACCGGGCCCTGGACACGAACGATGCCCTTTCCCCTGAGAAACAAAACTCACCAGGCCAGGTTCCTGATGTCAGTTTGCAGGAGGCACTTGGCACTCTCAAACCAGACACAGTTGCCTGTGGGGGCACCTTGCATCTGGGAGATATCCTGAAGCATGCGGAATTTCAGCAGGCAGCCGGCCACTCCGGGCCACCGGGCCCTGGACACGAACCATGCCCTTTCCCCTGAGAAACAAAACTCACCAGGCCAGGTTCCTGATGTCAGTTTGCAGGAGGCACTTGGCACTCTCAAACCAGACACAGTTGCCTGTGGGTGCACCTTGCATCTGGGAGATATCCTGAAGCATGCGGAATTTCAGCAGGCAGCCGGCCACTCCGGGCCACCGGGCCCTGGACACGAACCAAGGCCTTTCCCCTGAGAAACAAAACTCACCAGGCCAGGTTCCTGATGTCAGTTTGCAGGAGGCACTTGGCACTCTCAAACCAGACACAGTTGCCTGTGGGGGCACCTTGCATCTGGGAGATATCCTGAAGCATGCGGAATTTCAGCAGGCAGCCGGCCACTCCGGGCCACCGGGCCCTGGACACGAACGATGCCCTTTCCCCTGAGAAACAAAACTCACCAGGCCAGGTTCCTGATGTCAGTTTGCAGGAGGCACTTGGCACTCTCAAACCAGACACAGTTGCCTGTGGGGGCACCTTGCATCTGGGAGATATCCTGAAGCATGCGGAATTTCAGCAGGCAGCCCGCCACTCCGGGCCACCGGGCCCTGGACACGAACGATGCCCTTTCCCCTGAGAAACAAAACTCACCAGGCCAGGTTCCTGATGTCAATTTGCAGGAGGCACTTGGCACTCTCACACCAGACACAGTTGCCTGTGGGGGCACCTTGCATCTGGGAGATATCCTGAAGCATGCGGAATTTCAGCAGGCAGCCGGCCACTCCGGGCCACCGGGCCCTGGACACGAACGATGGCCTTTCCCCTGAGAAACAAAACTCACCAGGCCAGGTTCCTGATGTCAATTTGCAGGAGGCACTTGGCACTCTCACACCAGACACAGTTGCCTGTGGGGGCACCTTGCATCTAGGAGATATCCTGAAGCATGCGGAATTTCAGCAGGCAGCCGGCCACTCCGGGCCACCGGGCCCTGGACACGAACGATGCCCTTTCCCCTGAGAAACAAAACTCACCAGGCCAGGTTCCTGATGTCAGTTTGCAGGAGGCACTTGGCACTCTCAAACCAGACACAGTTGCCCGTGGGGGCACCTTGCATCTGGGAGATATCCTGAACCATGCGGAATTTCAGCAGGCAGCCGGCCACTCCGGGCCACCGGGCCCTGGACACGAACGATGCCCTATCCCCTGAGAAACAAAACTCACCAGGCCAGGTTCCTGATGTCAGTTTGCAGGAGGCACTTGGCACTCTCAAACCAGACACAGTTGCCTGTGGGGGCACCTTGCATCTGGGAGATATCCTGAAGCATGCGGAATTTCAGCAGGCAGCCGGCCACTCCGGGCCACCGGGCCCTGGACACGAACCATGCCCTTTCCCCTGAGAAACAAAACTCACCAGGCCAGGTTCCTGATGTCAGTTTGCAGGAGGCACTTGGCACTCTCAAACCAGACACAGTTGCCTGTGGGGGCACCTTGCATCTGGGAGATATCCTGAAGCATGCGGAATTTCAGCAGGCAGCCGGCCACTCCGGGCCACCGGGCCCTGGACACGAACCATGCCCTTTCCCCTGAGAAACAAAACTCACCAGGCCAGGTTCCTGATGTCAGTTTGCAGGAGGCACTTGGCACTCTCAAACCAGACACAGTTGCCTGTGGGGGCACCTTGCATCTGGGAGATATCCTGAAGCATGCGGAATTTCAGGAGGCAGCCGGCCACTCCGGGCCACCGGGCCCTGGACACGAACCAAGGCCTTTCCCCTGAGAAACAAAACTCACCAGGCCAGGTTCCTGATGTCAGTTTGCAGGAGGCACTTGGCACTCTCAAACCAGACACAGTTGCCTGTGGGGGCACCTTGCATCTGGGAGATATCCTGAAGCATGCGGAATTTCAGCAGGCAGCCGGCCACTCCGGGCCACCGGGCCCTGGACACGAACGATGCCCTTTCCCCTGAGAAACAAAACTCACCAGGCCAGGTTCCTGATGTCAGTTTGCAGGAGGCACTTGGCACTGTCAAACCAGACACAGTTGCCTGTGGGGGCACCTTGCATCTGGGAGATATCCTGAAGCATGCGGAATTTCAGCAGGCAGCCGGCCACTCCGGGCCACCGGGCCCTGGACACGAACGATGCCCTTTCCCCTGAGAAACAAAACTCACCAGGCCAGGTTCCTGATGTCAATTTGCAGGAGGCACTTGGCACTCTCACACCAGACACAGTTGCCTGTGGGGGCACCTTGCATCTGGGAGATATCCTGAAGCATGCGGAATTTCAGCAGGCAGCCGGCCACTCCGGGCCACCGGGCCCTGGACACGAACGATGCCCTTTCCCCTGAGAAACAAAACTCACCAGGCCAGGTTCCTGATGTCAGTTTGCAGGAGGCACTTGGCACTCTCAAACCAGACACAGTTGCCTGTGGGGGCACCTTGCATCTGGGAGATATCCTGAAGCATGCGGAATTTCAGCAGGCAGCCGGCCACTCCGGGCCACCGGGCCCTGGACACGAACGATGGCCTTTCCCCTGAGAAACCAAACTCACCAGGCCAGGTTCCTGATGTCAGTTTGCAGGAGGCACTTGGCACTCTCAAAGCAGACACAGTTGCCTGTGGGGGCACCTTGCATCTGGGAGATATCCTGAAGCATGCGGAATTTCAGCAGGCAGCCGGCCACTCCGGGCCACCGGGCCCTGGACACGAACGATGCCCTATCCCCTGAGAAACAAAACTCACCAGGCCAGGTTCCTGATGTCAGTTTGCAGGAGGCACTTGGCACTGTCAAACCAGACACAGTTGCCTGTGGGGGCACCTTGCATCTGGGAGATATCCTGAAGTATGTGGAATTTCAGCAGGCAGCCGGCCACTCCGGGCCACCGGGCCCTGGACACGAACCATGCCCTTTCCCCTGAGAAACAAAACTCACCAGGCCAGGTTCCTGATGTCAGTTTGCAGGAGGCACTTGGCACTCTCAAACCAGACACAGTTGCCTGTGGGGGCACCTTGCATCTGGGAGATATCCTGAAGCATGCGGAATTTCAGCAGGCAGCCGGCCACTCCGGGCCACCGGGCCCTGGACACGAACGATGCCCTTTCCCCTGAGAAACAAAACTCACCAGGCCAGGTTCCTGATGTCAGTTTGCAGGAGGCACTTGGCACTCTCAAACCAGACACAGTTGCCTGTGGGGGCACCTTGCATCTGGGAGATATCCTGAAGCATGCGGAATTTCAGCAGGCAGCCGGCCACTCCGGGCCACCGGGCCCTGGACACGAACCATGCCCTTTCCCCTGAGAAACAAAACTCACCAGGCCAGGTTCCTGATGTCAGTTTGCAGGAGGCACTTGGCACTCTCAAACCAGACACAGTTGCCTGTGGGTGCACCTTGCATCTGGGAGATATCCTGAAGCATGCGGAATTTCAGCAGGCAGCCGGCCACTCCGGGCCACCGGGCCCTGGACACGAACCAAGGCCTTTCCCCTGAGAAACAAAACTCACCAGGCCAGGTTCCTGATGTCAGTTTGCAGGAGGCACTTGGCACTCTCAAACCAGACACAGTTGCCTGTGGGGGCACCTTGCATCTGGGAGATATCCTGAAGCATGCGGAATTTCAGCAGGCAGCCGGCCACTCCGGGCCACCGGGCCCTGGACACGAACGATGCCCTTTCCCCTGAGAAACAAAACTCACCAGGCCAGGTTCCTGATGTCAGTTTGCAGGAGGCACTTGGCACTCTCAAACCAGACACAGTTGCCTGTGGGGGCACCTTGCATCTGGGAGATATCCTGAAGCATGCGGAATTTCAGCAGGCAGCCGGCCACTCCGGGCCACCGGGCCCTGGACACGAACGATGCCCTTTCCCCTGAGAAACAAAACTCACCAGGCCAGGTTCCTGATGTCAATTTGCAGGAGGCACTTGGCACTCTCACACCAGACACAGTTGCCTGTGGGGGCACCTTGCATCTGGGAGATATCCTGAAGCATGCGGAATTTCAGCAGGCAGCCGGCCACTCCGGGCCACCGGGCCCTGGACACGAACGATGGCCTTTCCCCTGAGAAACAAAACTCACCAGGCCAGGTTCCTGATGTCAATTTGCAGGAGGCACTTGGCACTCTCACACCAGACACAGTTGCCTGTGGGGGCACCTTGCATCTAGGAGATATTCTGAAGCATGCGGAATTTCAGCAGGCAGCCGGCCACTCCGGGCCACCGGGCCCTGGACACGAACGATGCCCTTTCCCCTGAGAAACAAAACTCACCAGGCCAGGTTCCTGATGTCAGTTTGCAGGAGGCACTTGGCACTCTCAAACCAGACACAGTTGCCCGTGGGGGCACCTTGCATCTGGGAGATATCCTGAACCATGCGGAATTTCAGCAGGCAGCCGGCCACTCCGGGCCACCGGGCCCTGGACACGAACGATGCCCTATCCCCTGAGAAACAAAACTCACCAGGCCAGGTTCCTGATGTCAGTTTGCAGGAGGCACTTGGCACTCTCAAACCAGACACAGTTGCCTGTGGGGGCACCTTGCATCTGGGAGATATCCTGAAGCATGCGGAATTTCAGCAGGCAGCCGGCCACTCTGGGCCACCGGGCCCTGGACACGAACGATGCCCTTTGCCCTGAGAAACAAAACTCACCAGGCCAGGTTCCTGATGTCAGTTTGCAGGAGGCACTTGGCACTCTCAAACCAGACACAGTTGCCTGTGCGTGCTTCTTGCATCTGGGAGATATCCCGAAGCATGCGGAATTTCAGCAGGCAGCCGGCCACTCCGGGCCACCGGGCCCTGGACACGAACAATGGCCTTTCCCCTGAGAAACAAAACTCACCAGGCCAGGTTCCTGATGTCAGTTTGCAGGAGGCACTTGGCACTGTCAAACCAGACACAGTTGCCTGTGGGGGCACCTTGCATCTGGGAGATATCCTGAAGCATGCGGAATTTCAGCAGGCAGCCGGCCACTCCGGGCCACCGGGCCCTGGACACAAACCATGGCCTTTCCCCTGAGAAACAAAAGTCACCAGGCCAGGTTCATGGTGTCAGGTTATATGTGGGTTCTTTTGGGGTGTTCATTTGTATAGTGCAGGATTCCTGTCCTACAGAGGTGTCCGCATCTGGTGCTAGCTACAATGACTCCATTTGGCCTGGAACTTACTGTCTTTAGAGCATGACTTTTTTTCCTAATTCACTCTGTGACCTCAGGCCCTTTTTAAATGTATTCCACTGCAGTCTTAAAACTCTGCATTTTCAGGGAGTACCCCTTCTTATTCTCACCCTGGAAGTGTTCCAAAAACCCCTGATATAGCCCTTATAACCTCCTTAGAATACCCTAAAATTCCCAGAATGTGCTGAGAAGCCTTCTAGAATCCCTTACATATCCTTAGAAGTTGTGGAAAAACCTTGAGAAAAACCTGCTCAGCCTCCAAGGCCCAGCTGTTGCTCTCAAACCCTCTGATGTCTTCCCTACCTTTTTGCAGTGGGTCTTGTTGTCCTCTGAGGGGTCCATCCTTGTCCTGCTGTGAGGGTTGTAGTCTTGTGCCAGCAGGAGGATTCCTGTCTGCTCCCGCTCTTAGGGTTGCTGGGTTGTGCTGCTGTTGGGGGAAAAGGCTGTTCTTTGGGGGGCTGGTTAGGGTGAGGCTAGGGCTGGGGTGAGAGGTGCTGCACCTGTGCCCTAACCCTACCTGGTACCCTGTGTCCTTTGCACCCCGAACCCTCAGTGGCAGCTCTCCACCTGTCAAGGCCCCCCCACCCACAATGTCTGTGTGTCACCCTAACCCCCCGACATTGTCACTTAGCCCCCTAACCTCCACCGAGCACTCTCCACCCAGGTAGGGGTGGTTTTTAGGGTGACGTTAGGGCTGGTGTGAGGGCTGCTTCACCTCTCACGCTCAGGCACCCCCCACTTTGCCCCTCGAGGCACCCCCTGCCCCTCTGCCTCTTTGTGTCACCCCCGAGTTCCCCACTGCAGCCTCTCAGGGTCTCTGTGCCACCCTGGAGCCCGCCCTTTGCTCCTAAAGGCCCCTTCTCCCTCTCAGCTGCCCCCATGCTCTGTGCCACCCTCCAGCCCCCTCCCCTCAGCCCGCAGCCCCTGGTGACACCCCGCAGCCCACAGACGTTGTCCCTACCTGTTTTATTTGGGTGCTGACCTGCTGCCAGGGCCGCACTGTCCCCGCCTTCCAGCTCCCACGAGCTGCTGGATGCCTCGTGGAGTGAGGGGCAGGGCCGGGGACAGGAGAAGGGCGGGGAGAGAGCTGGGCATGCGCGGGAGCGGGAGGGGAAAAGAGCGGCGTGTTGCGGAGTGGGGGGAAAGAGGGAACGCGGCAGGGCGGGAGGGGAGAGGGTGAGAGACGGGACAGGGGCGGGAGGGGGAGAGGAGAAGAACGGCGCTAAGGAAGGGGGGGAGAGGGACGGGACAGGGCGGGAGGGGAGAGGGTGAGAGACGGGACAGGGGCGGGAGGGGGAGAGGAGAAGAACGCGCTAGAGAAGGGGGGGAGAGGGGCAGGGAGAGGGACGGGGCAGGGCGGGAAATTCGCCGAGGAGTGCCGGGAGAAGAAGGGGACACGGCAGAAGAAGGCTGAGGGGAGGAGAAGGCACCCCAAATCTCCCAGACAAACGTAGCAGCCAAATAGAACTGTAGTCAGCCTTAGAGTGCCAAAGTGAAACAAGGAACCCGGGCTGGTGAGTTTTGTTTCTCAGGGAAAAGCCCAGCATTGCTGTTCAGCTGCCTTTGGCCCTGAGTGGCCGACTGTCTGCTGAAGTGCCGCACAGCACAGGATTCCACCCAGACGTAAGATGCCCCCACCGCAAACACTGGCTGCTTTGACAGTGCCAAGTGCCTCCTGCAAACCTGGGCATTTATTTGCCATTGTATCAGTTTCAGTGGAAGCAACTGTCCCATTTTCTAATTTTAAACAGGTTCACTTGAAGGAAGCTCTGCCTTTTTCAGAATTTTGAAGGTTTAAATTTGCATTTCAGGGCAATTTTTTCCACTCTCTAGGACCAAGTATCTCAGAGAAGGGCCAGGCTGGTACCTGGGTAGCCCTAATGCTAGGAAACTATTATTTTTCTATTTTTTCTTTATGATATAGATAGCCCTAATTCAAGGCCCCAAAGAGAGTGAGATCATTCATATAATTAGTACTGTTCTCTACCTTAATTAGTCACACTTGAAGCTCCGCTCAGTACTCACCAAGAAATAATTATGTAAGTTAACAACAAATTATACAATTTATCTAATCACGCAAGCTAAACACAAAGTTTTATTTCTTACCAGCATCTGCCCTTTTAGTCCAAACAGTTGTAGCAAAAAGAAAACACTGTCATTTCTCTGAAGAGTTTTCTCCTACAGCAAGCCCCTTACCCCTCTCAAATTCAAGTGAGTGGAGCCAAACAGCTGCAGCTGCTTTGAGGGCTTTTATACCTGGTGGGATTTGCCCCTCCCTCTTCCCAGGTGCTGTGGTAACGAGAGGCGGGGCCCATCAGGGGTATATTAACCCCAGCCTTTGCTAAGGTGCTTCATTCTTTCTCTGGGATCTGCTAAGGTAAGAGCTCTCTCAGCTTATATCAGCTTGTTTTCAGCAGGTGCTTTTGGGTATGTAAAGCAACAGGAGCTTTGAAGATACTGTGAGGAAAACAGCATGGAGCATAGAGAGTATTTAAGTTCATGATTTTTGGATTGTGGGTTTGGGAGTGGTAAGGTGCTTTTGTAATTTCTGCTTTTGTTCTTTGGGGTTTTTTTTTTTTTTTGGTTTTTTTTTTTTTTTTTTTTTTTTTTTTTGAGGAATGCAACTTTCTGAAATTCCAGATTGTGTCAAGTGGAGTACATTTTTCAGCAGATTCATAATGTCACAAAAGGGATTTGCTCTGTGTCCAAGATGATATTTGAGATTGAGGCTTCAAATGAGTTAAGCATTGTGATTAGGAGAGGGAGGGTGAAAAGCTTTTAATGACTCTATTTAGGAGTTATCGTGGGTGGTTTTGAGGGCAGCAGGGTGAGAAACAGTGTCTACAGCACACAAGCTCATCCATTGCAGTCAGAGAAATGCTATGTAACTTTCTCTCTCTAACCCAGGTGCCACTCACAATAACACGCTTGGACTCAGTGTGAAGCCAGAGACTCAAGGACCTAGGCACACTCAGGAGAGGACAAGTAGCCGACTTGCTGGGAGTTGGCCCATATAACACAAAGCTCATATGTTGTTTTTGGTTTACTTTATTGCAGCTGACTGAGAGGTTAACAGGCAATTGTGGCAGAGGTGCTCTGAGGCATACTCATTTCAGGTCCAGCATGGACTCACATCACCGGTCATCCAAAAGATAAGTTGGGGGCCACCGCCTGGAGATGGGATGATAGGAGAGTAGTGGGTTGGAAATTCCTGGGACAGATTTAAAAATTAGCAGGGGGAAAAGCAATGCCCTCTCAAGACACCCAAAAGGAGAGGCTCTACCTTTGCTAACAGCTGCAGGGTGCGCAGTGCAGAACAGTTCCAGTCTGTGTTGTGTTGTCCGGTGTATACTGTGTTACCTAGTGTGTCTTTGGGGTCCCTCGGATCAGATATCTCTGCCTCTTTCCCCTCGAGGCCCTTACCACAAGCATCAGCCGTAGGTTCTTGAACGCTCGCACTTCTCTGCATGATGCCGATATCATTTGTTCTTTTACTGGCGGGCTCGGCCGTGTTTCCGAGTCACATCGCAGAAGCGTCGAGTAGGACATGTTCTGAGGCCTTGCTCCCAGCCATATCACCATCCATCTTTTCTAGCCATGGGCTGTAATGTCCTGGAGTTCATAAGATTGTATGTGTTTGCGTGTCTCATGTCTTTCACTGTAGCCCTTTGAGGAGTCGTTCAGAAAACTGGCATCATTCTTAGCATCTGTGATGTCTTCTTGAATATGCGCCTAGGTAGAGGATGCTGACCACAGGATTTACAGGCATCCATCTTTGCAGTTCTTGGAAGAAATAAATCCGTTAGCATCTTCTTCCTCCAGGGTTCTCTGAGCCTCAGCGGCTCACCATCGGTCTCACCTCAGTCATTTCATTTTGCATTCTCTCGGTCCTTGCAGTCATTCCTCTTGCCCTGAGATTTCTGTTCCTGTTGTGTCCCCATTGTTTGTCCTGTCCTGTGTCACGGGTGTCTGCAC
The DNA here is from genome assembly GCF_036417665.1 of Passer domesticus. NCBI lineage: Eukaryota > Metazoa > Chordata > Aves > Passeriformes > Passeridae > Passer > Passer domesticus. The sequence goes on from NC_087504.1 coordinate 4,286,755, forward strand.
ATATTTGTGCCGGAGCTGCTCTGCCCTGCTGCATAGTCTGGTGTGATAGGACAAATCCTGGGGGCTTGAAATTTGTAGTGTGGGGTGTAGTTGGTCTCTACCTGGTATTCCTAGGTTGACCCAAGATGTCTGGAGCTGTGAAGTTGTCCTGCAGCCCTTTGACTTTTGTCCTGACTTTCTTTCAGATGCAGATGGATAAAATCCATAGCAGAGCACCCCATCCCAGGTGAGTAGGTTCCCCTGAGCAGGTCAGTCCCTGTTTGTCTGTGCAGGGGGAGTGTAAATGGTGACTCTGTGTTACAGCATTTTTCTTTTTCTTTATTTTAGGAAGTAAAGGCATATAGCAACAGTCAAGTTCAAGTGGGCAAGGTGAGCAGTGGGCAGAAGCAGCTGTTATTGCTGGGGTCTCAAGTTCCAGTGCAACTCTGTCTCTGTTCTTGTTTGTGTGCCTTAGGCAATCTGCTCAGGTTATGCCAAGCCCCTGTCATCAACCGGCCGATGGACCAGGTTTGCTGCTCTTGTGAGCCCTGTGGAGGTATTGCAGGACCCTGTGATGAAGCCTTGAAATTTTCTATTTAAAGGTTGCTTCTGAGTAGCCCTCAGGAATGACCAAGGAGTTGTGGTGAGTCTGGGAGGTATTGAGGGGGAGGGAGGGTCCGCTCAGTTCTCAGCTGTGCTACATCACCTCGTCTCCTCTGAGACGACAGCGTCAGTCTCGGAGTTCGGCCGAAGCGTGCGGCCCGAGGACCCAGTCACTCTTAGGAGGCGGTGAGTAGCAGACTTGTTGGGTTTTGGTCGATGTGCTGCTAAGATGATGCACTGATGTCTGGTTTTCTTTATCCTGACATACTAGGAGACGACAGCCCGGTGACAGCAGGAACCTCCCAGACAGCCTGGTGGCCTTCCTTTGCACCTGATGTGGATTCTCATTCCTGGACATGCAAGAGATAAGTTGAGGGCTATGACTCACAGAGGGGATGGAAGGGGGCTGCTGTGTCAGGACTCCCTGGGAGGGATTTTTGAGTCAGGCTTGGAGATGAGGCTATCCAGGAAAAGTCATCTTACGGCCACACAAAAGCAAAGTGTCACTTTTGATCCCAGTGCTGTGGTCAGCAGGGCAGAGCAGTCCCGGTGTGTATTGTGTCACTTGTCTATTGTGCATTATGTGTTGTTTGTATGTCTCATGTCTTTTTTCTTAGCCCTTTGAGTGGCCTGTCAGAAACCCTGGCATCATTCTTGGCATCTGTGATCTCTGCATTTCTTGGCCTGGCACCAATGCCATAGGACTTTTGTCTCAGGCTCTCTGATAGGCATGAGAAGCGCATCTCTCTTTAGAAGCTTCCGGTCAGATGTCTTTGAAGGTCTTGTTCTGAGCTGAAGGGACAGCTGCAGCCTGCAAGGATCCATTATTGCGGATTCAGACTTGTAAGAAAGCAAGGATAGGTAGAGGATTCTGACAGTAGGATTCTCGGGCATCCATCTTTGCAGTTCTTGCAATAAATCATTCAGTTAGCATCTTCTTACTCCAGGGCTCTCTGAGCATCGTCAGCGCACCATCGGTCTCACCTCAGTCCTCTCATTTTGCAATCTCTCGGTCCTTGCAGTCCTTCTTGCCCTGAGATTTCTGTTCCTGTTGTGTCCCCTTTGTTTGTCACGTCCTGTCCTGTGTCACGGGTGTCTGCACATATTTGTGCCGGAGCTGCTCTGCCCTGCTGCATAGTCTGGTGTGATAGGACAAATCCTGGGGGCTTGAAATTTGTAGTGTGGGGTGTAGTTGGACTCTAGATGGTATTCCTAGGTTGACCCAAGATGTCTGGAGCTGTGAAGTTATCCTGCAGCCCTTTGACATTTGTCCTGACATTCTTTCAGATGCAGGTGGATAAAATCCATGGCAGAGCACCCCATCCCAGGTGAGTAGGTTCCCCTGAGCAGGTCAGTCCCTGTTTGTCTGTGCAGGGGGAGTGTAAATGGTGACTCTGTGTTACTGCATTGTTCTTTATTTTTAGGAAGTAAAGCCATCTAGCAGCAGCCAAGGCGAAGTGGTCAAGGTGAGCAGTGACTAGTGGACAGAAGCAGTTGTTATTGCTGAGATCTCAATCTCTGGTGCAACTCTAAGCATGCTTATTCTCGTTTGTGGGCTTTAGGCAATCCATTTGGAGTATGCATAACTCCCCGTCTCACACTGGCCGATGGACTGTGATCGCTGCTCTCATGAGCCCTGTGGAGGTATTACAGGAGTTGATGATGAAGCCTCTGCCTTTTCTATTTAAAAGTGTGACCCGGGTAGCCTTTGGCAACGGCTGAGGAGTTGCAGTGAGTCGGGGAATAGGGAGGAGGAGCGGGGGTCCACTCTGGTTTCAGCAATGCCACATCACCTTTTCTCCCCTCAACCGAGGCGAACCCTGTGACGACGGCGTCAGCCTCTGAGCGCAGCCGAAGCATGCGGCATTGATAAGAGACCCAGGCATTGCTAGGAGAACGGTGAGTAACAGAATTGTCGGGTTTTGGCCGATGCGCTGCCAAGATCTGGCATTGATGCTCTGTTTTCTTGAATGCAGCTGACTAAGAGGCAACGGCCTGGTGACATCAGGAACTTCCCAGACGGCGAGGTGGCCTTCTTTGGCACCTGACCCGGACCAGCATCCGCAGATAAGTCGAGGCCTATGACCCAGAGAGGGGATGCTAGTGGGGTGCTGGGTTGGAACTCTCGGGGAGGGGGTTTTGAGGCTGCTTTGGAGATGGGGATGTCCAAGAAGCGGCCCCTTAGGCCACACAAAAGCCAAGTGTCACTTTTGATCGCAGGGCAGAGCAATCCCGGAGTGTATCGTGTCACTTGTCTGTCGTGCATTCTGTGTGTTTGGCTGTCTCATGTCTTTTACCTTAGCCCTTTGAGTGGCCTATCAGAAACCCTGGCATCATCCTTAGCATCTGTGATCTCTGCATTTCTTGGCCTGGCACCAGTAGGACTTTTGACTCGGGAGCTCAAACAGGCATTGGAATTGCATTTCTCTTTAGGAGCATCCAGTCTGATGTCTTTGCAGGTCTTGTTCTGAGCTGTACCTACTGCTGTGCCTTGCAAGGATCCATTATGGCAGATTAGGACTTGTAAGAATGCATGGATAGGTAGAGGATTCTGACAGTAGGATTCACAGGCATCCGTCTTTGCAGTTCTTGCAATAAATCATTCAGTTAGCATCTTCTTCCTCCAGGGCTCTCTGAGCATCGTCAGCTCACCATTGGTGTCACCTCAGTCATTTCATTTTGCATTCTCTTGGTCCTTGCAGTCATTCTTCTTGCCAAGTGATTTCTGTTCCTGTTGTGTCCCCTTTGTTTGTCACGTCCTGTCCTGTGTCACGGGTGTCTGCACATATTTGTGCCGGAGCTGCTCTGCCCTGCTGCATAGTCTGGTGTGATAGGACAAATCCTGGGGGCTTGAAATTTGTAGTGTGGGGTGTAGTTGGTCTCTACCTGGTATTCCTAGGTTGACCCAAGATGTCTGGAGCTGTGAAGTTGTCCTGCAGCCCTCTGACTTTTGTCCTGACTTTCTTTCAGATGCAGATGGATAAAATCCATGGCGGAGCACCCCATCCCAGGTGAGTGGGTTCCCCTGAGCAGGTCAGTCCCAGCAGTTTGTCTCTGCAGGGGGAGTGTAAATGGTGACTGTTACAGCATTTTTCTTTTTCTTTATTTTAGGAAGTAAAGGCATATAGCAACAGTTCAGTTCAAGTGGGCAAGGTGAGCAGTGGGCAGAAGCAGTTGTTATTGCAGGGGTCTCAATTTCTGGTGCAACTCTAAGCCTCTGTTCTTGTTTGTGTGCTTTAGGCCATCTACTCAGGTTCTGCTAAGCCCCTGTCACCAACCAGCTGATGGACCAAGTTTGCTGCTCTTGTGAGCCCTGTGGAGGTATTGCAGGACCCTGTGATGAAGCCTTGAAATTTTCTATTTAAAGGTTGCTTCTGGATAGCCCTCAGGCATGGCTGAGGAGTCACGGTGAGTCCGGGAGGTATTGAGGGGGAGGGAGGGTCCGCTCAGTTCTCAGCAGTGCCGCGTCACCTCGTCTCTCCTTTACCCAGGTGTAGCCTGAGATGTCGGCGTTGGCCTGAGAGCACAGCCGAAGCGTGCGGCCCGAGGAGCCGGTCACTCTTAGGAGGCCGTGAGTAGCAGAACTGTCGGGTTTTGGTCGATGTGCTGCTAAGATGCCGCACTGATGTCTGGTTTTCTTTCTGTTGACAGACTAGGAGACAGCAGCCTGGTGACAGCAGGAACCTCCCGGACAGCCTGGTGGCCTTCCTTTGCACCCGATGTGGATTCTCATTACCAGACATGCAAGAGATAAGTCGAGGGCTGTGAGTCACAGAGGGCATGCAGATGGAAGGGGGCTGCTGTGTCAGGACTCACCGGGAGGGATTTTTGAGTCAGCTTTGGAGCTGAGGATATCCAGAAAATGATGTCTTAAGACCACACAAAAGCCAAGTGTCACTTTCGATCCCAGCGCTGACGTGCGCAGGGCAGAGCAGTTCTGGTGTGTATCGTGTCACTTGTGAGTCGTGCCTTATGTGTTGTTTGCATGTCTCATGTTGCACATCTTTTACCTTAACCCTTTGAGTGGCCTATCAGAAACCCTGGCATCATTCTTAGCATCTGTGACCCTGCATTCTTTGGTATGGCACCAGTGCCATAGGACTTTTGACTCAGGAGCTCAGACAGACATCGGAATTGCATTTCTCATTAGGAGCATCCAGTCTGATGTCATTGAAGGTCTTGTTCCGAGCCATACAGACAGCTGTGCCTCACAAGAATCCATTATTGCAGATTAGGAGTTGTAAGAACGTGAGGATAGGTAAAGGATTCTGACCGCAGGATTCACAGGCATCCATCTTGGCAGTTCTTTGAAGAAATCATTCAGTTAGCATCTTCTTCCTCCAGGGTTCTCCGAGCCTCATCAGCTCGCCATCGGTCTCACCTCAGTCATTTCATTTTGCATTCTGTCAGTCCTTGCAGTCATTCTTCTTGCCAAGTGATTTCTGTTCCTGTTGTGTCCCCTTTGTTTGTCACGTCCTGTCCTGTGTCACGGGTGTCTGCACATATTTGTGCCGGAGCTGCTCTGCCCTGCTGCATAGTCAGGTGTGATAGGACAAATCGTGGGGGCTTGAAATTTGTAGTGTGGGGTGTAGTTGGATTCCAGATGACATTTGTAGATGGGCACAAGATGATTGGAAATACCTCAGAGGAAATGCCATCGTTCGTGTCCAGGGCCCGGTGGCCCGGAGTGGCCGGCTGCCTGCTGAAATTCCGCACGGATCAGGATACCTCCCAGATGCAAGGTGCCCCCACAGACAGCTATGTCTGGTTTGACAGTGCCAAGTGCCTCCTACAAACTGACATCAGGAACCTGGCCAGGTGAGTTTTGTTTCTCAGGGGAAAGGGCATCGTTCGTGTCCAGGGCCCGGTGGCCCGGAGTGGCCGGCTGCCTGCTGAAATTCCGCACGGATCCGGATATCTCCCAGATGCAAGGTGCCCCCACAGGCAACTGTGTCTGGTTTGAGAGTGCCAAGTGCCTCCTGCAAACTGACATCAGGAACCTGGCCTGGTGAGTTTTGTTTCTCAGGGGAAAGGGCATGGTTCGTGTCCAGGGCCCGGTGGCCCGGAGTGGCCGGCTGCCTGCTGAAATTCCGCACGGATCAGGATATCTCCCAGATGCAAGGTGCCCCCACAGGCAACTGTGTCTGGTTTGAGAGTGCCAAGTGCCTCCGGCAAACTGACATCAGGAACCTGGCCTGGTGAGTTTTGTTTCTCAGGGGAAAGGGCATGGTTCGTGTCCAGGGCCCGGTGGCCCGGAGTGGCCGGCTGCCTGCTGAAATTCCGCATGGTTCAGGATATCTCCCAGATGCAAGGTGCCCCCACAGGAAACTGTGTCTGGTTTGACAGTGCCAAGTGCCTCCTGCAAACTGACATCAGGAACCTGGCCTGGTGAGTTTTGTTTCTCAGGGGAAAGGGCATGGTTCGTGTCCAGGGCCCGGTGGCCCGGAGTGGCCGGCTGCCTGCTGAAATTCCGCATGCTTCAGGATATCTCCCAGATGCAAGGTGCCTCCACAGGCAACTGTGTCTGGTTTGAGAGTGCCAAGTGCCTCCTGCAAACTGACATCAGGAACCTGGCCTGGTGAGTTTTGTTTCTCAGGGGAAAGGGCATCGTTCGTGTCCAGGGCCCGGTGGCCCGGAGTGGCCGGCTGCCTGCTGAAATTCCGCATGCTTCAGGATATCTCCCAGATGCAAGGTGCCCCCACAGGCAACTGTGTCTGGTTTGAGAGTGCCAAGTGCCTCCTGCAAACTGACATCAGGAACCTGGCCTGGTGAGTTTTGTTTCTCAGGGGAAAGGGCATGGTTCGTGTCCAGGGCCCGGTGGCCCGGAGTGGCCGGCTGCCTGCTGAAATTCCGCATGGTTCAGGATATCTCCCAGATGCAAGGTGCCCCCACAGGCAACTGTGTCTGGTTTGACAGTGCCAAGTGCCTCCTGCAAACTGACATCAGGAACCTGGCCTGGTGAGTTTTACTTCTCAGGGGAAAGGGCATCGTTCGTGTCCAGGGCCCGGTGGCCCGGAGTGGCCGGCTGCCTGCTGAAATTCCGCATGGTTCAGCATATCTCCCAGATGCAAGGAGCACCCACAGGCGACTGTGTCTGGTTTGAGAGTGCCAAGTGCCTCCTGCAAACTGACATCAGGAACCTGGCCTGGTGAGTTTTGTTTCTCAGGGGAAAGGGCTTGGTTCGTGTCCAGGGCCCGGTGGCCCGGAGTGGCCGGCTGCCTGCTGAAATTCCGCATGCTTCAGGATATCTCCCAGATGCAAGGTGCCCCCACAGGCAAGTGTGTCTGGTTTGAGAGTGCCAAGTGCCTCCTGCAAACTGACATCAGGAACCTGGCCTGGTGAGTTTTGTGTCTCAGGGGAAAGGGCATGGTTCGTGTCCTGGGCCCGGTGGCCCGGAGTGGCCGGCTGCCTGCTGATATTCCGCATGCTTTAGGATATCTCCCAGATGCAAGGTGCCCCCACAGGCAACTGTGTCTGGTTTGAGAGTGCCAAGTGCCTCCTGCAAACTGACATCAGGAACCTGGCCTGGTGAGTTTTGTTTCTCAGGGGAAAGGCCTTGCTTCGTGTCCAGGGCCCGGTGGCCGGGAGCGGCCGGCTGCCTGCTGAAATTCCGCATGCTTCAGGATATCTCCCAGATGCAAGGTGCCCCCACAGGCAACTGTGTCTGGTTTGACAGTGCCAAGTGCCTCCTGCAAACTGACATCAGGAACCTGGCCTGGTGAGTTTTGTTTCTCAGGAGAAAGGGCATCGTTCGTGTCCAGGGCCCGGTGGCCCGGTGTGGCCGGCTGCCTGCTGAATTTCCGCATGCTTCAGGATATCTCCCAGATGCAAGGTGCCCCCACAGGCAACTGTGTCTGGTTTGAGAGTGCCAAGTGCCTCCTGCAAACTGACATCAGGAACCTGGCCTGGTGAGTTTTGTTTCTCAGGGGAAAGGGCATCGTTCGTGTCCAGGGCCCGGTGGCCCGGAGTGGCTGGCTGCCTGCTGAAATTCCGCATGGTTCAGGATATCTCCCAGATGCAAGGTGCCCCCACAGGCAACTGTGTCTGGTTTGAGAGTGCCAAGTGCCTCCTGCAAACTGACATCAGGAACCTGGCCTGGTGAGTTTTGTTTCTCAGGGGAAAGGGCATGGTTCGTGTCCAGGGCCCGGTGGCCCGGAGTGGCCGGCTGCCTGCTGAAATTCCGCATGCTTCAGGATATCTCCCAGATGCAAGGTGCCCCCACAGGCAACTGTGTCTGGTTTGAGAGTGCCAAGTGCCTCCTGCAAACTGACATCAGGAACCTGGCCTGGTGAGTTTTGTTTCTCAGGGGAAAGGGCATGGTTCGTGTCCAGGGCCCGGTGGCCCGGAGTGGCCGGCTGCCTGCTGAAATTCCGCATGCTTCAGGATATCTCCCAGATGCAAGGTGCCCCCACAGGCAACTGTGTCTGGTTTGACAGTGCCAAGTGCCTCCTGCAAACTGACATCAGGAACCTGGCCTGGTGAGTTTTGTTTCTCAGGGGAAAGGCCATCGTTCGTGTCCAGGGCCCGGTGGCCCGGAGTGGCCGGCTGCCTGCTGAAATTCCGCATGCTTCAGGATATCTCCCAGATGCAAGGTGCCCCCACAGGCAACTGTGTCTGGTTTGACAGTGCTAAGTGCCTCCTGCAAACTGACATCAGGAACCTGGCCTGGTGAGTTTTGTTTCTCAGGGGAAAGGGCATCGTTCGTGTCCAGGGCCCGGTGGCCCGGAGTGGCTGGCTGCCTGCTGAAATTCCGCATGGTTCAGGATATCTCCCAGATGCAAGGTGCCCCCACAGGCAACTGTGTCTGGTTTGAGAGTGCCAAGTGCCTCCTGCAAACTGACATCAGGAACCTGGCCTGGTGAGTTTTGTTTCTCAGGGGAAAGGGCATGGTTCGTGTCCAGGGCCCGGTGGCCGGGAGTGGCCGGCTGCCTGCTGAAATTCCGCATGGTTCAGAATATCTCCCAGATGCAAGGTGCCCCCACAGGCAACTGTGTCTGGTTTGAGAGTGCCAAGTGCCTCCTGCAAACTGACATCAGGAACCTGGCCTGGTGAGTTTTGTTTGTCAGGGGAAAGGGCATGGTTCGTGTCCAGGGCCTGGTGGCCCGGGGTGGCCGGCTGCCTGCTGAAATTCCGCATGCTTCAGGATATCTCCCAGATGCAAGGTGCCCCCACAGGCAACTGTGTCTGGTTTGTCAGTGCCACAGGCCTCCTGCAAACTGACATCAGGAACCTGGCCTGGTGAGTTTTGTTTCTCAGGGGAAAGGGCATGGTTCGTGTCCAGGGCCCGGTGGCCCGGAGCGGCCGGCTGCCTGCTGAAATTCCGCATGCTTCAGGATATCTCCCAGATGCAAGGTGCCCCCACAGGCAACTGTGTCTGGTTTGAGAGTGCCAAGTGCCTCCTGCAAACTGACATCAGGAACCTGGCCTGGTGAGTTTTGTTTCTCAGGGGAAAGGGCATCGTTCGTGTCCAGGGCCCGGTGGCCCGGAGTGGCCGGCTGCCTGCTGAAATTCCGCATGCTTCAGGATATCTCCCAGATGCAAGGTGCCCCCACAGGCAACTGTGTCTGGTTTGAGAGTGCCAAGTGCCTCCTGCAAACTGACATCAGGAACCTGGCCTGGTGAGTTTTGTTTCTCAGGGGAAAGGGCATCGTTCGTGTCCAGGGCCCGGTGGCCCGGCGTGGCCGGCTGCCTGCTGAAATTCCGCATGGTTCAGGATATCTCCCAGATGCAAGGTGCCCCCACAGGCAACTGTGTCTGGTTTGAGAGTGCCAAGTGCCTCCTGCAAACTGACATCAGGAACCTGGCCTGGTGAGTTTCGTTTCTCAGGGGAAAGGGCATCGTTCCTGTCCAGGGCCCGGTGGCCCGGAGTGGCCGGCTGCCTGCTGAAATTCCGCATGGTTCAGGATATCTCCTAGATGCAAGGTGCCCCCACAGGCAACTGTGTCTGGTTTGAGAGTGCCAAATGCCTCCTGCAAACTGACATCAGGAACCTGGCCTGGTGAGTTTTGTTTCTCAGGGGAAAGGGCATGGTTCGTGTCCAGGGCCCGGTGGCCGGGAGTGGCCGGCTGCCTGCTGAAATTCCGCATGGTTCAGAATATCTCCCAGATGCAAGGTGCCCCCACAGGCAACTGTGTCTGGTTTGAGAGTGCCAAGTGCCTCCTGCAAACTGACATCAGGAACCTGGCCTGGTGAGTTTTGTTTCTCAGGGGAAAGGGCATGGTTCGTGTCCAGGGCCTGGTGGCCCGGGGTGGCCGGCTGCCTGCTGAAATTCCGCATGCTTCAGGATATCTCCCAGATGCAAGGTGCCCCCACAGGCAACTGTGTCTGGTTTGAGAGTGCCAAGTGCCTCCTGCAAACTGACATCAGGAACCTGGCCTGGTGAGTTTTGTTTCTCAGGGGAAAGGGCATGGTTCGTGTCCAGGGCCCGGTGGCCCGGAGTGGCCGGCTGCCTGCTGAAATTCCGCATGGTTCAGGATATCTCCCAGATGCAAGGTGCCCCCACAGGCAACTGTGTCTGGTTTGAGTGTGCCAAGTGCCTCCAGCAAACTGACATCAGGAACCTGGCCTGGTGAGTTTTGTTTCTCAGGGGAAAGGGCATCGTTCGTGTCCAGGGCCCGGTGGCCCGGAGTGGCCGGCTGCCTGCTGAAATTCCGCATGCTTCAGGATATCTCCCAGATGCAAGGTGCCCCCACAGGCAACTGTGTCTGGTTTGAGAGTGCCAAGTGCCTCCTGCAAACTGACATCAGGAACCTGGCCTGGTGAGTTTTGTTTCTCAGGGGAAAGGGCATCGTTCGTGTCCAGGGCCCGGTGGCCCGGCGTGGCCGGCTGCCTGCTGAAATTCCGCATGGTTCAGGATATCTCCCAGATGCAAGGTGCCCCCACAGGCAACTGTGTCTGGTTTGAGAGTGCCAAGTGCCTCCTGCAAACTGACATCAGGAACCTGGCCTGGTGAGTTTTGTTTCTCAGGGGAAAGGGCATCGTTCGTGTCCAGGGCCCGGTGGCCCGGAGTGGCCGGCTGCCTGCTGAAATTCCGCATGGTTCAGGATATCTCCTAGATGCAAGGTGCCCCCACAGGCAACTGTGTCTGGTTTGAGAGTGCCAAATGCCTCCTGCAAACTGACATCAGGAACCTGGCCTGGTGAGTTTTGTTTCTCAGGGGAAAGGGCATGGTTCGTGTCCAGGGCCCGGTGGCCGGGAGTGGCCGGCTGCCTGCTGAAATTCCGCATGGTTCAGAATATCTCCCAGATGCAAGGTGCCCCCACAGGCAACTGTGTCTGGTTTGAGAGTGCCAAGTGCCTCCTGCAAACTGACATCAGGAACCTGGCCTGGTGAGTTTTGTTTCTCAGGGGAAAGGGCATGGTTCGTGTCCAGGGCCTGGTGGCCCGGGGTGGCCGGCTGCCTGCTGAAATTCCTCATGGTTCAGGATATCTCCCAGATGCAAGGTGCCCCCACAGGCAACTGTGTCTGGTTTGAGAGTGCCAAGTGCCTCCTACAAACTGACATCAGGAACCTGGCCTGGTGAGTTTTGTTTCTCAGGGGAAAGGGCATCGTTCGTGTCCAGGGCCCGGTGGCCCGGAGTGGCCGGCTGCCTGCTGAAATTCCGCATGCTTCAGGATATCTCCCAGATGCAAGGTGCCCCCACAGGCAACTGTGTCTGGTTTGAGAGTGCCAAGTGCCTCCTGCAAACTGACATCAGGAACCTGGCCTGGTGAGTTTTGTTTCTCAGGGGAAAGGGCATGGTTCGTGTCCAGGGCCCGGTGGCCCGGAGTGGCCGGCTGCCTGCTGAAGTTCCGCATGCTTCAGGATATCTCCCAGATGCAAGGTGCCCCCACAGGCAACTGTGTCTGGTTTGTCAGTGCCACAGGCCTCCTGCAAACTGACATCAGGAACCTGGCCTGGTGAGTTTTGTTTCTCAGGGGAAAGGGCATCGTTCGTGTCCAGGGCCCGGTGGCCCGGTGTGGCTGGCTGCCTGCTGAAATTCCGCATGGTTCAGGATATCTCCCAGATGCAAGGTGCCCCCACAGGCAACTGTGTCTGGTTTGAGAGTGCCAAGTGCCTCCTGCAAACTGACATCAGGAACCTGGCCTGGTGAGTTTTGTTTCTCAGGGGAAAGGGCATCGTTCGTGTCCAGGGCCCGGTGGCCCGGAGTGGCCGGCTGCCTGCTGAAATTCCGCATGCTTCAGGATATCTCCCAGATGCAAGGTGCCCCCACAGGCAACTGTGTCTGGTTTGAGAGTGCCAAGTGCCTCCTGCAAACTGACATCAGGAACCTGGCCTGGTGAGTTTTGTTTCTCAGGGGAAAGGGCATCGTTCGTGTCCAGGGCCCGGTGGCCCGGAGTGGCCGGCTGCCTGCTGAAATTCCGCATGCTTCAGGATATCTCCCAGATGCAAGGTGCCCCCACAGGCAACTGTGTCTGGTTTGACAGTGCCACATGCCTCCTGCAAACTGACATCAGGAACCTGGCCTGGTGAGTTTTGTTTCTCAGGGGAAAGGGCATGGTTCGTGTCCAGGGCCCGGTGGCCCGGAGTGGCCGGCTGCCTGCTGAAATTCCGCATGGTTCAGGATATCTCCCAGACGCAAGGTGCCCCCACAGGCAACTGTGTCTGGTTTGAGAGTGCCAAGTGCCTCCTGCAAACTGACATCAGGAACCTGGCCTGGTGAGTTTTGTTTCTCAGGGGAAAGGGCATCGTTCGTGTCCAGGGCCCGGTGGCCCGGAGTGGCCGGCTGCCTGCTGAAATTCCGCATGCTTCAGGATATCTCCCAGATGCAAGGTGCCCCCACAGGCAACTGTGTCTGGTTTGAGAGTGCCAAGTGCCTCCTGCAAACTGACATCAGGAACCGGGCCTGGTGAGTTTTGTTTCTCAGGGCAAAGGCCATCGATCGTGTCCAGGGTCCGGTGGCCCGGAGTGGCTGGCTGCCTGCTGAAATTCCGCATGGTTCAGGATATCTCCCAGATGCAAGGTGCCCCCACAGGCAACTGTGTCTGGTTTGACAGTGCCAAGTGCCTCCTGCAAACTGACATCAGGAACCTGGCCTGGTGAGTTTTGTTTCTCAGGGGAAAGGGCATCGTTCGTGTCCAGGGCCCGGTGGCCCAGAGCGGCCGGCTCCCTGCTGAAATTCCGCATGGTTCAGGATATCTCCCAGATGCAAGGTGCCCCTACAGGCAACTGTGTCTGGTTTGAGAGTGCCAAGTGCCTCCTGCAAACTGACGTCAGGAACCTGGCCTGGTGAGTTTTGTTTCTCAGGGGAAAGGGCATCGTTCGTGTCCAGGGCCCGGTGGCCCGGAGTGGCTGGCTGCCTGCTGAAATTCCGCATGCTTCAGGATATCTCCCAGATGCAAGGTGCCCCCACAGGCAACTGTGTCTGGTTTGAGAGTGCCAAATGCCTCCTGCAAACTGACATCAGGAACCTGGCCTGGTGAGTTTTGTTTCTCAGGGGAAAGGGCATGGTTCGTGTCCAGGGCCCGGTGGCCGGGAGTGGCCGGCTGCCTGCTGAAATTCCGCATGGTTCAGAATATCTCCCAGATGCAAGGTGCCCCCACAGGCAACTGTGTCTGGTTTGAGAGTGCCAAGTGCCTCCTGCAAACTGACATCAGGAACCTGGCCTGGTGAGTTTTGTTTCTCAGGGGAAAGGGCATGGTTCGTGTCCAGGGCCTGGTGGCCCGGGGTGGCCGGCTGCCTGCTGAAATTCCGCATGCTTCAGGATATCTCCCAGATGCAAGGTGCCCCCACAGGCAACTGTGTCTGGTTTGACAGCGCCACATGCCTCCTGCAAACTGACATCAGGAACCTGGCCTGGTGAGTTTTGTTTCTCAGGGGAAAGGGCATGGTTCGTGTCCAGGGCCCGGTGGCCCGGAGTGGCCGGCTGCCTGCTGAAATTCCGCATGGTTCAGGATATCTCCCAGATGCAAGGTGCCCCCACAGGCAACTGTGTCTGGTTTGACAGTGCCAAGTGCCTCCTGCAAACTGACATCAGGAACCTGGCCTGGTGAGTTTTGTTTCTCAGGGGAAAGGGCATCGTTCGTGTCCAGGGCCCGGTGGCCCAGAGCGGCCGGCTCCCTGCTGAAATTCCGCATGGTTCAGGATATCTCCCAGACGCAAGGTGCCCCCACAGGCAACTGTGTCTGGTTTGAGAGTGCCAAGTGCCTCCTACAAACTGACATCAGGAACCTGGCCTGGTGAGTTTTGTTTCTCAGGGGAAAGGGCATGGTTCGTGTCCAGGGCCCGGTGGCCCGGAGTGGCTGGCTGCCTGCTGAAATTCCGCATGCTTCAGGATATCTCCCAGATGCAAGGTGCCCCCACAGGCAACTGTGTCTGGTTTGAGAGTGCCAAGTGCCTCCTGCAAACTGACATCAGGAACCTGGCCTGGTGAGTTTGGTTTCTCAGGGGAAAGGGCATCGTTTGTGTCCAGGGCCCGGTGGCCCGGAGTGGCCGGCTGCATGCTGAAATTCCGCATGCTTCAGGATATCTCCCAGATGCAAGGTGCCCCCACAGGCAACTGTGTCTGGTTTGAGAGTGCCAAGTGCCTCCTGCAAACTGACATCAGGAACCTGGCCTGGTGAGTTTTGTTTCTCAGGGGAAAGGGCATCGTTCGTGTCCAGGGCCCGGTGGCCGGGAGTGGCCGGCTGCCTGCTGAAATTCCGCATGGTTCAGAATATCTCCCAGATGCAAGGTGCCCCCACAGGCAACTGTGTCTGGTTTGAGAGTGCCAAGTGCCTCCTGCAAACTGACATCAGGAACCTGGCCTGGTGAGTTTTGTTTCTCAGGGGAAAGGGCATCGTTCGTGTCCAGGGCCCGGTGGCCCGGAGTGGCCGGCTGCCTGCTGAAATTCCGCATGGTTCAGAATATCTCCCAGATGCAAGGTGCCCCCACAGGCAACTGTGTCTGGTTTGAGAGTGCCAAGTGCCTCCTGCAAACTGACATCAGGAACCTGGCCTGGTGAGTTTTGTTTCTCAGGGGAAAGGGCATGGTTCGTGTCCAGGGCCTGGTGGCCCGGGGTGGCCGGCTGCCTGCTGAAATTCCGCATGCTTCAGGATATCTCCCAGATGCAAGGTGCCCCCACAGGCAACTGTGTCTGGTTTGACAGTGCCACATGCCTCCTGCAAACTGACATCAGGAACCTGGCCTGGTGAGTTTTGTTTCTCAGGGGAAAGGCCTTGGTTCGAGTCCAGGGCCCGGTGGCCCGGAGTGGCCGGCTGCCTGCTGAAATTCCGCATGGGTCAGGATATCTCCCAGACGCTAGGTGCCCCCACAGGCAACTGTGTCTGGTTTGAGAGTGCCAAGTGCCTCCTACAAACTGACATCAGGAACCTGGCCTGGTGAGTTTTGTTTCTCAGGGGAAAGGGCATCGTTCGTGTCCAGGGCCCGGTGGCCCGGAGTGGCCGGCTGCCTGCTGAAATTCCGCATGCTTCAGGATATCTCCCAGATGCAAGGTGCCCCCACAGGCAACTGTGTCTGGTTTGAGAGTGCCAAGTGCCTCCTGCAAACTGACATCAGGAACCTGGCCTGGTGAGTTTTGTTTCTCAGGGCAAAGGCCATCGTTCGTGTCCAGGGCCCGGTGGCCGGGAGTGGCCGGCTGCCTGCTGAAATTCCGCATGGTTCAGAATATCTC
Source organism: Passer domesticus (assembly GCF_036417665.1). Classification (NCBI taxonomy): domain Eukaryota; kingdom Metazoa; phylum Chordata; class Aves; order Passeriformes; family Passeridae; genus Passer; species Passer domesticus. Next base: position 4,301,948 of record NC_087504.1, read on the forward strand.
CCAGATGCAAGGTGCCCCCACAGGCAACTGTGTCTGGTTTGAGAGTGCCAAGTGCCTCCTGCAAACTGACATCAGGAACCTGGCCTGGTGAGTTTTGTTTCTCAGGGGAAAGGGCATCGTTCGTGTCCAGGGCCCGGTGGCCCGGAGTGGCTGGCTGCCTGCTGAAATTCCGCATGCTTCAGGATATCTCCCAGATGCAAGGTGCCCCCACAGGCAACTGTGTCTGGTTTGAGAGTGCCAAATGCCTCCTGCAAACTGACATCAGGAACCTGGCCTGGTGAGTTTTGTTTCTCAGGGCAAAGGCCATGGTTCGTGTCCAGGGCCCGGTGGCCGGGAGTGGCCGGCTGCCTGCTGAAATTCCGCATGGTTCAGAATATCTCCCAGATGCAAGGTGCCCCCACAGGCAACTGTGTCTGGTTTGAGAGTGCCAAGTGCCTCCTGCAAACTGACATCAGGAACCTGGCCTGGTGAGTTTTGTTTCTCAGGGGAAAGGGCATGGTTCGTGTCCAGGGCCTGGTGGCCCGGGGTGGCCGGCTGCCTGCTGAAATTCCGCATGCTTCAGGATATCTCCCAGATGCAAGGTGCCCCCACAGGCAACTGTGTCTGGTTTGACAGTGCCACATGCCTCCTGCAAACTGACATCAGGAACCTGGCCTGGTGAGTTTTGTTTCTCAGGGGAAAGGGCATGGTTCGTGTCCAGGGCCCGGTGGCCCGGAGTGGCCGGCTGCCTGCTGAAATTCCGCATGGTTCAGGATATCTCCCAGACGCAAGGTGCCCCCACAGGCAACTGTGTCTGGTTTGAGAGTGCCAAGTGCCTCCTACAAACTGACATCAGGAACCTGGCCTGGTGAGTTTTGTTTCTCAGGGGAAAGGGCATCGTTCGTGTCCAGGGCCCGGTGGCCCGGAGTGGCCGGCTGCCTGCTGAAATTCCGCATGCTTCAGGATATCTCCCAGATGCAAGGTGCCCCCACAGGCAACTGTGTCTGGTTTGAGAGTGCCAAGTGCCTCCTGCAAACTGACATCAGGAACCTGGCCTGGTGAGTTTTGTTTCTCAGGGCAAAGGCCATCGATCGTGTCCAGGGTCCGGTGGCCCGGAGTGGCTGGCTGCCTGCTGAAATTCCGCATGGTTCAGGATATCTCCCAGATGCAAGGTGCCCCCACAGGCAACTGTGTCTGGTTTGACAGTGCCAAGTGCCTCCTGCAAACTGACATCAGGAACCTGGCCTGGTGAGTTTTGTTTCTCAGGGGAAAGGGCATGGTTCGTGTCCAGGGCCCGGTGGCCGGGAGTGGCCGGCTGCCTGCTGAAATTCCGCATGCTTCAGGATATCTCCCAGATGCAAGGTGCCCCCACAGGCAACTGTGTCTGGTTTGACAGTGCCAAGTGCCTCCTGCAAACTGACATCAGGAACCTGGCCTGGTGAGTTTTGTTTCTCAGGGGAAAGGGCATGGTTCGTGTCCAGGGCCCGGTGGCCCAGAGCGGCCGGCTCCCTGCTGAAATTCCGCATGGGTCAGGATATCTCCCAGATGCAAGGTGCCCCCACAGGCAACTGTGTCTGGTTTGAGAGTGCCAAGTGCCTCCTGCAAACTGACATCAGGAACCTGGCCTGGTGAGTTTTGTTTCTCAGGGGAAAGGGCATCGTTCGTGTCCAGGGCCCGGTGGCCCGGAGTGGCTGGCTGCCTGCTGAAATTCCGCATGCTTCAGGATATCTCCCAGATGCAAGGTGCCCCCACAGGCAACTGTGTCTGGTTTGAGAGTGCCAAGTGCCTCCTGCAAACTGACATCAGGAACCTGGCCTGGTGAGTTTGGTTTCTCAGGGGAAAGGGCATCGTTTGTGTCCAGGGCCCGGTGGCCCGGAGTGGCCGGCTGCATGCTGAAATTCCGCATGCTTCAGGATATCTCCCAGATGCAAGGTGCCCCCACAGGCAACTGTGTCTGGTTTGAGAGTGCCAAGTGCCTCCTGCAAACTGACATCAGGAACCTGGCCTGGTGAGTTTTGTTTCTCAGGGGAAAGGGCATCGTTCGTGTCCAGGGCCCGGTGGCCGGGAGTGGCCGGCTGCCTGCTGAAATTCCGCATGGTTCAGAATATCTCCCAGATGCAAGGTGCCCCCACAGGCAACTGTGTCTGGTTTGAGAGTGCCAAGTGCCTCCTGCAAACTGACATCAGGAACCTGGCCTGGTGAGTTTTGTTTCTCAGGGGAAAGGGCATCGTTCGTGTCCAGGGCCCGGTGGCCCGGAGTGGCCGGCTGCCTGCCGAAATTCCGCATGCTTCAGGATATCTCCCAGATGCAAGGTGCCCCCACAGGCAACTGTGTCTGGTTTGAGAGTGCCAAGTGCCTCCTGCAAACTGACATCAGGAACCTGGCCTGGTGAGTTTTGTTTCTCAGGGGAAAGGGCATGGTTCGTGTCCAGGGCCCGGTGGCCGGGAGTGGCCGGCTGCCTGCTGAAATTCCGCATGGTTCAGAATATCTCCCAGATGCAAGGTGCCCCCACAGGCAACTGTGTCTGGTTTGAGAGTGCCAAGTGCCTCCTGCAAACTGACATCAGGAACCTGGCCTGGTGAGTTTTGTTTCTCAGGGGAAAGGGCATGGTTCGTGTCCAGGGCCTGGTGGCCCGGGGTGGCCGGCTGCCTGCTGAAATTCCGCATGCTTCAGGATATCTCCCAGATGCAAGGTGCCCCCACAGGCAACTGTGTCTGGTTTGACAGTGCCACATGCCTCCTGCAAACTGACATCAGGAACCTGGCCTGGTGAGTTTTGTTTCTCAGGGGAAAGGCCTTGGTTCGAGTCCAGGGCCCGGTGGCCCGGAGTGGCCGGCTGCCTGCTGAAATTCCGCATGGGTCAGGATATCTCCCAGACGCAAGGTGCCCCCACAGGCAACTGTGTCTGGTTTGAGAGTGCCAAGTGCCTCCTACAAACTGACATCAGGAACCTGGCCTGGTGAGTTTTGTTTCTCAGGGGAAAGGGCATCGTTCGTGTCCAGGGCCCGGTGGCCCGGAGTGGCCGGCTGCCTGCTGAAATTCCGCATGCTTCAGGATATCTCCCAGATGCAAGGTGCCCCCACAGGCAACTGTGTCTGGTTTGAGAGTGCCAAGTGCCTCCTGCAAACTGACATCAGGAACCTGGCCTGGTGAGTTTTGTTTCTCAGGGCAAAGGCCATCGTTCGTGTCCAGGGCCCGGTGGCCGGGAGTGGCCGGCTGCCTGCTGAAATTCCGCATGGTTCAGAATATCTCCCAGATGCAAGGTGCCCCCACAGGCAACTGTGTCTGGTTTGAGAGTGCCAAGTGCCTCCTGCAAACTGACATCAGGAACCTGGCCTGGTGAGTTTTGTTTCTCAGGGGAAAGGGCATGGTTCGTGTCCAGGGCCTGGTGGCCCGGGGTGGCCGGCTGCCTGCTGAAATTCCGCATGCTTCAGGATATCTCCCAGATGCAAGGTGCCCCCACAGGCAACTGTGTCTGGTTTGACAGTGCCACATGCCTCCTGCAAACTGACATCAGGAACCTGGCCTGGTGAGTTTTGTTTGTCAGGGGAAAGGGCATGGTTCGTGTCCAGGGCCCGGTGGCCCGGAGTGGCCGGCTGCCTGCTGAAATTCCGCATGCTTCAGGATATCTCCCAGACGCAAGGTGCCCCCACAGGCAACTGTGTCTGGTTTGAGAGTGCCAAGTGCCTCCTACAAACTGACATCAGGAACCTGGCCTGGTGAGTTTTGTTTCTCAGGGGAAAGGGCATCGTTCGTGTCCAGGGCCCGGTGGCCCGGAGTGGCCGGCTGCCTGCTGAAATTCCGCATGCTTCAGGATATCTCCCAGATGCAAGGTGCCCCCACAGGCAACTGTGTCTGGTTTGAGAGTGCCAAGTGCCTCCTGCAAACTGACATCAGGAACCTGGCCTGGTGAGTTTTGTTTCTCAGGGCAAAGGCCATCGTTCGTGTCCAGGGCCCGGTGGCCCGGAGCGGCCGGCTGCCTGCTGAAATTCCGCATGGTTCAGGATATCTCCCAGATGCAAGGTGCCCCCACAGGCAACTGTGTCTGGTTTGAGAGTGCCAAGTGCCTCCTGCAAACTGACATCAGGAACCTGGCCTGGTGAGTTTTGTTTCTCAGGGGAAAGGGCATCGTTCGTGTCCAGGGCCCGGTGGCCCAGAGCGGCCGGCTCCCTGCTGAAATTCCGCATGGTTCAGGATATCTCCCAGATGCAAGGTGCCCCCACAGGCAACTGTGTCTGGTTTGAGAGTGCCAAGTGCCTCCTGCAAACTGACATCAGGAACCTGGCCTGGTGAGTTTTGTTTCTCAGGGGAAAGGGCATCGTTCGTGTCCAGGGCCCGGTGGCCCGGAGTGGCTGGCTGCCTGCTGAAATTCCGCATGCTTCAGGATATCTCCCAGATGCAAGGTGCCCCCACAGGCAACTGTGTCTGGTTTGAGAGTGCCAAGTGCCTCCTGCAAACTGACATCAGGAACCTGGCCTGGTGAGTTTTGTTTCTCAGGGGAAAGGGCATCGTTTGTGTGCAGGGCCCGGTGGCCCGGAGTGGCCGGCTGCCTGCTGAAATTCCGCATGCTTCAGGATATCTCCCAGATGCAAGGTGCCCCCACAGGCAACTGTGTCTGGTTTGAGAGTGCCAAGTGCCTCCTGCAAACTGACATCAGGAACCTGGCCTGGTGAGTTTTGTTTCTCAGGGGAAAGGGCATCGTTCGTGTCCAGGGCCCGGTGGCCGGGAGTGGCCGGCTGCCTGCTGAAATTCCGCATGGTTCAGAATATCTCCCAGATGCAAGGTGCCCCCACAGGCAACTGTGTCTGGTTTGAGAGTGCCAAGTGCCTCCTGCAAACTGACATCAGGAACCTGGCCTGGTGAGTTTTGTTTCTCAGGGGAAAGGGCATGGTTCGTGTCCAGGGCCCGGTGGCCCGGAGTGGCCGGCTGCCTGCTGAAATTCCGCATGGTTCAGGATATCTCCCAGATGCAAGGTGCCCCCACAGGCAACTGTGTCTGGTTTGACAGTGCCAAGTGCCTCCTGCAAACTGACATCAGGAACCTGGCCTGGTGAGTTTTGTTTCTCAGGGGAAAGGGCATCGTTCGTGTCCAGGGCCCGGTGGCCCGGAGTGGCCGGCTGCCTGCTGAAATTCCGCATGGTTCAGAATATCTCCCAGATGCAAGGTGCCCCCACAGGCAACTGTGTCTGGTTTGAGAGTGCCAAGTGCCTCCTGCAAACTGACATCAGGAACCTGGCCTGGTGAGTTTTGTTTCTCAGGGGAAAGGGCATGGTTCGTGTCCAGGGCCCGGTGGCCCGGAGTGGCCGGCTGCCTGCTGAAATTCCGCATGCTTCAGGATATCTCCCAGATGCAAGGTGCCCCCACAGGCAACTGTGTCTGGTTTGACAGTGCCAAGTGCCTCCTGTAAACTGACATCAGGAACCTGGCCTGGTGAGTTTTGTTTCTCAGGGGAAAGGGCATGGTTCGTGTCCAGGGCCCGGTGGCCGGGAGTGGCCGGCTGCCTGCTGAAATTCCGCATGGTTCAGGATATCTCCCAGATGCAAGGTGCCCCCACAGGCAACTGTGTCTGGTTTGAGAGTGCCAAGTGCCTCCTGCAAACTGACATCAGGAACCTGGCCTGGTGAGTTTTATTTCTCAGGGGAAAGGGCATGGTTCGTGTCCAGGGCCCGGTGGCCCGGAGTGGCCGGCTGCCTGCTGAAATTCCGCCTGCTTCGGGATATCTCCTAGATGCAAGGTGCCCCCACAGGCAACTGTGTCTGGTTTGAGAGTGCCAAGTGCCTCCTGCAAACTGACATCAGGAACCTGGCCTGGTGAGTTTTGTTTGTCAGGGGAAAGGGCATCGTTCGTGTCCAGGGCCCGGTGGCCCGGAGTGGCCGGCTGCCTGCTGAAATTCCGCATGGTTCAGAATATCTCCCAGATGCAAGGTGCCCCCACAGGCAACTGTGTCTGGTTTGAGAGTGCCAAGTGCCTCCTGCAAACTGACATCAGGAACCTGGCCTGGTGAGTTTTGTTTCTCAGGGGAAAGGGCATGGTTCGTGTCCAGGGCCCGGTGGCCGGGAGTGGCCGGCCGCCTGCTGAAATTCCGCATGGTTCAGAATATCTCCCAGATGCAAGGTGCCCCCACAGGCAACTGTGTCTGGTTTGAGAGTGCCAAGTGCCTCCTGCAAACTGACATCAGGAACCTGGCCTGGTGAGTTTTATTTCTCAGGGGAAAGGGCATGGTTCGTGTCCAGGGCCCGGTGGCCCGGAGTGGCCGGCTGCCTGCTGAAATTCCGCATGGTTCAGGATATCTCCCAGATGCAAGGAGCACCCACAGGCAAATGTGTCTGGTTTGAGAGTGCCAAGTGCCTCCTGCAAACTGACATCAGGAACCTGGCCTGGTGAGTTTTGTTTCTCAGGGGAAAGGGCATGGTTCGTGTCCAGGGCCCGGTGGCCCGGAGTGGCCGGCTGCCTGCTGAAATTCCGCATGCTTCAGGATATCTCCTAGATGCACGGTGCCCCCTCAGGCAACTGTGTCTGGTTTGAGAGTGCCAAGTGCCTCCTGCAAACTGACATCAGGAACCTGGCCTGGTGAGTTTTGTTTCTCAGGGGAAAGGGCATGGTTCGTGTCCAGGGCCCGGTGGCCGGGAGTGGCCGGCTGCCTGCTGAAATTCCGCATGGTTCAGAATATCTCCCAGATGCAAGGTGCCCCCACAGGCAACTGTGTCTGGTTTGAGAGTGCCAAGTGCCTCCTGCAAACTGACATCAGGAACCTGGCCTGGTGAGTTTTGTTTCTCAGGGGAAAGGGCATGGTTCGTGTCCAGGGCCTGGTGGCCCGGGGTGGCCGGCTGCCTGCTGAAATTCCGCATGCTTCAGGATATCTCCCAGATGCAAGGTGCCCCCACAGGCAACTGTGTCTGGTTTGACAGTGCCAAGTGCCTCCTGCAAACTGACATCAGGAACCTGGCCTGGTGAGTTTTGTTTCTCAGGGGAAAGGGCATGGTTCGTGTCCAGGGCCTGGTGGCCCGGGGTGGCCGGCTGCCTGCTGAAATTCCGCATGCTTCAGGATATCTCCCAGATGCCAGGTGCCCCCACAGGCAACTGTGTCTGGTTTGAGAGTGCCAAGTGCCTCCTGCAAACTGACATCAGGAACCTGGCCTGGTGAGTTTTGTTTCTCAGGGGAAAGGGCATGGTTCGTGTCCAGGGCCCGGTGGCCCGGAGTGGCTGGCTGCCTGCTGAAATTCCGCACGGTTCAGGATATCTCCCAGATGCAAGGTGCCCCCACAGGCAACTGTGTCTGGTTTGGGAGTGCCAAGTGCCTCCTGCAAACTGACATCAGGAACCTGGCCTGGTGAGTTTTGTTTGTCAGGGGAAAGGGCATGGTTCGTGTCCAGGGCCCGGTGGCCCGGAGTGGCCGGCTGCCTGCTGAAATTCCGCATGCTTCAGGATATCTCCCAGATGCAAGGTGCCCCCACAGGCAACTGTGTCTGGTTTGAGAGTGCCAAGTGCCTCCTGCAAACTGACATCAGGAACCTGGCCTGGTGAGTTTTGTTTCTCAGGGGGAAGGGCATCGTTCGTGTCCAGGGCCTGGTGGCCCGGAGTGGCCGGCTGCCTGCTGAAATTCCGCATGGTTCAGGATATCTCCCAGATGCAAGGTGCCCCCACAGGCAACTGTGTCTGGTTTGAGAGTGCCAAGTGCCTCCTGCAAACTGACATCAGGAACCTGGCCTGGTGAGTTTTGTTTCTCAGGGGAAAGGGCATCGTTCGTGTCCAGGGCCCGGTGGCCCGGAGTGGCCGGCTGCCTGCTGAAATTCCGCATGGTTCAGGATATCTCCCAGATGCAAGGTGCCCCCACAGGCAATTGTGTCTGGTTTGAGAGTGCCAAGTGCCTCCTGCAAACTGACATCAGGAACCTGGCCTGGTGAGTTTTGTTTGTCAGGGGAAAGGGCATCGTTTGTGTG